>NC_140235.1:40952360-41014860 GCF_949987555.1 Borostomias antarcticus
AAAACCCGGCATCGGCGCGCGAGAGAGGAGGAGGAGGAGGAGGAGGAGGAGGAGGAGGAGGAGGAGGAGGCGGGGCTGGCTTGGGGGACGCGTTCCGGATCTTTCTCACAGAGGGAGGCGATGCGAGGCGAAAAGGCGTGAAGATGCGAAATCAAGCGGCGTACGACCACAGGAGGCCGATGTGAGAGTGTGTGAGTGGCGGTCGAAAATAACATCATCCGTTCATCCATCCTCCATCTATCAACCCAGAGTTCAGGAGCCCAACCAGTCCCAGGCTAACAGATAGTGATAGGGACAGATCGTTTTCTCTCTCCCCCCCTAGGGCAGGTCACATGACGGGCCTCCTGTTTGCGCTTGGCTCTGGTGCAGAGAAGACCATGCAAAACAGTCTATGTGTGAAGCAGAGAAGACCATGCAAAACAGTCTATGTGTGAAGCAGAGAAGACCATGCAAAACAGTCTATGTGTGAAGCTAAGCTATGCAAATGCACCCTTCACCGGTCACAGTGATTGGCCTAAAGGTAGCCTTGCTACTGTACCGTGTAGCTCAGTCTAATTGAGCTGCGAGACACAACTTCAAACTCTTTGTTCATTGTGTGTGAGTGTGTGTGAGTGTGTGTGGGGGGAGGGTGTTCGTGATGTGTGTGTGTGTGTGTGTGTGTGTTTGACAGGAGCACACCTCAGGAAAAGGGTTGACAATGGAAGAAAACGTCAGAGAGAAGGGAGGGAGAGAGGGAGAGAGAGAGAGGGAGAGAGCAGCAGAGTGAGAGAGAGAGAAAGAAAGTGAGAGGGAGGGAGAGAGAGAGACCTGAGAGAAGCAGAGTGAGAGAGAAAGAAAGTGAGAGAGAGGGAGAGGGAGGGAGAAGAGAGGAGAGAGAAAGTGAGAGAGGGAGGGAGAGAGAAGCAGAGTGAGAGAGAAAGAAAGTGAGAGAGAGGGAGGGAGAGAGAGAGACCTGAGAGAAGCAGAGTGAGAGAGAAAGAAAGTGAGAGAATGAGGGAGAGGGAGGGAGAAGAGAGGAGAGAGAAAGTGAGAGAGTGAAAGATAGAGAGAGAGAGGAAAAGAGAAGCAAAGAGACTGAGAGAGGGGGGGGGGGGGGCAGTCGAGGGGGGGGGGGGGGGGGTGAGTAACAGGAAGAGCAGGGAGCAGCAGGGTCTGGCAGAGGGTCAGAACGTACGGGGCTATTTCTGTCCTCCTCCCTCCCTGGACCAACAATGGAGAAACCAGAGGAACGGTCGCACGCACTGCACACACACACACACACGCACACAAACACGCACACACACACACACATGCGCGCTCACACACACACACAACACACACACTCGCACACACACACACACATGCACACACACACATGCACACACACACACGCACACACACACATAGACACACACACATGCACACACACACACACACATGCACACACACACACGCACACACACACACACACACACACACACACACACACACACACATGCGCGCTCACACACACACACACACACACACACACACAAGCGCATACAAGAACACATGTAAACACACACATAACAGGGGAGTGGAGGCTTCTGTTTCACTGAGTGCCATAGACGGCCAAAGATACACACACGCGCGCGCACGCGCGCACACACGGGACACACACACAGGCGCACGTGAACACACACCCGCACGCACAACAGATTTTTACCGGCAGGCATAGTCCAGCTGTCAGGACGCACTGTCCAAAACAATGCACAATGCTTTTATTTTGATGCATATTGTATATTTGTGCACATTGTAAATGCTTGTTCGTGACAGTTTTGTGGATATGAAACTGCCATATGAGTGTTGAATAAAACTTGAACTTGAACACACGCACACGACACTAGGGCTGCGCAATTAATCGCTTATTAATCGTTAGCGCGATTTTAGCCTCTGAAGTATACTAATCGCGAAAGGCAGCGATTAATGTATTCCTTTGAGTCGAACGCTGCATTAAAAATCATTAATTTAAAGCTTTAAACAGCTCTACTCAGCATGTGTACAGGACGAATCACTCAAATGCATTAGGGCTCTTTTTTTTTAAAGCACCAAGCCTGAAATGCCTGCTAGGCGATGAGGATGCCATAGGCCCTGTGCACCAGCTCCACTACTTCCTGAAAGTCACTTGGCTTCTTTATTTCCTGTCCTATATGATTGGATTAAGTGATTAATCAGGTGTGCGCTGGGTCTGCCTCACACCTGATTAATCACTTAATCCAATCATATAGGACAGGAAATAAAGATGCCAAGTGACTTTCAGGAAGTAGTGGAGCTGGTGCACAGAGCCTATTGCCTCAGGAAGTGGGTGTCTACTAGTCCAGATTTCTAAGTGGTGGCTAGTGGCTACTGGTCAAGTCGTCTCCAGCAGATAGCTGAGTCCCCAAATGCCACAATGCTTCTTTCAGTAGGCATTTGGGGGAGTGTCAGCTACAGTGCTGGAGAACGACTTAACGAGCCACCACTTAACCCTAACCCTCCAATCAACCTTAACGAGCCACCACTTAACCCTAACCCTAACCCTCCAATCAACCTTAACGAGCCACCACTTAACCCTAACCCTAACCCTCCAATCAACCTTAACGAGCCACCACTTAACCCTCCAATCACTGTGGTTTTATATGAAAGTGGCACCACAGTTAATCGCACTATCAGGCTAAATCATCTTTCATCAAGACTTTTTGTCTTAACAGTGCAGTGCAACACACACACCTGGACAATGCACACACACACACAGGACAGGAGCTGCTGACTGGTCACCAAGGCCTAACCCCCCCCCCCCCCCCCACACACACACACACACACACGCAGATGATGCCCAATCACAGCGTGTGAATCGCTCCTGTGGGGGGTTAATGGCCGACACACGGACACACTGGCAGACCCACGGTCAGTGACACAGGACGCTGACACCCAGCTCTGTTCTGCTCTGTCCCCTGCTCTACTGCCTCATAATGGCTGCCTTGTCAGGCGGACGCAGCGCAGCCCAGCCCTCCCTCTCTCTCTCTCTTCCGCCACCCCCTCCTCTCTTTCTCTCTCTCCCTCTCTCTCTCTCTCTTTCTCTCTCTCTCTTCCGCCTCCCCCTCCTCTTTCTCTCTCTCTTTCTCTCTCTCTCTCCTCTTCCGCCTCCCCCTCCTCTCTATCTTTCTCTCTCTCTCTCTCTCTCTCCCTCTCTTTCTCTGTCTCTCTCTCTCTCCCTCTCTTTCTCTGTCTCTCTCTCTCTCTCTCTCTCTCTCTCTCTCACTGTCTCTCTCTCTCTCGCTCTCTCTCTCTCTGCCTCTGGGTATAACAGCCAAATGGATCTGCAGACACTGGGACAAAGAAGTGAAACACAAGCCTCCTTCTCTCCCTCCCTCTCTTCCTCTCCCTCTATACTTCCCTCTCTCCGTCTCCTCACTTGCCTCTCTCCCTCCTTCAATCCATATAGGGGAAGAAAGGAGAGTGGAAGGAGGGAAGGAGGGAGGAGGGAGGGAGGGAGGGAGGGAGGGAGGGAGGGAGGGAGGGAGGGAGGGAGGGAGGGAGGGAGGGAGGGAGGGAGGGGGGGTGAGCTAATGCAGTAAGAAGCAGTTTCCTCTGGAACTATTGCCAGCTGTGTGTAACCATGACAACCTCGTTTATCCCATCCATCCCCGGGAAACATCATGACAAGACGTTCAATAGGCAACATGGATGATCAGATACACTCATCGGCCCCGGCGTGCGGAAAGGAGGAGACCATTATCTTCCCATCGCAACACTCGTCAGCGCCGCCGGACGATCGACTCGATTCTGTCTCGGTCGTGTCTAGTTTAAGCTCAGCCCGGGCCCGGTCTTCGTCATCTGGGCGGTCATTGTGATCTGAGCTGAAGTGTGTAAGGTGACGGTGGAGATACCAACGTGTGTGTAAGGTGACGGTGGAGATACCAACGTGTGTGTGTGACCGCAGAAGCCGACGTGTCTGTTGTCTCCGTCTGCAGAGCCACTAACTCCCACTAACGCCCACTAACGCCCACTAACCCCCAGTAACTCCCAGTAACTCCCACTAACGCCCACTAACGCCCACTAACTCCCACTTACACCACTAACTCCCACTAACGCCCACTAACGCCCACTAACGCCCACTAACCCCCACTAACGCCCACTAACTCCCACTAACCCCCACTAACGCCCACTAACCCCCACTAACGCCCACTAACCCCCACTAACGCCCACTAACCCCCACTAACTCCCACTAACCCCCACTAACTCCCACTAACTCCCACTAACGCCCACTAACTCCCACTAGCCCCCACTAACTCCCACTAACGCCCACTAACGCCCACTAACCCCCACTAACTCCCACTAACTCCCACTTACGCCCACTAACTCCCACTAACCCCCACTAACTCCCACTAACTCCCTCTAACTCCCACTAACCCCCACTAACTCCCACTAACGCCCACTAACTCCCACTAACGCCCACTAACGCCCACTAACGCCCACTAACGCCCACTAACTCCCACTAACGCCCACTAACGCCCACTAACCCCCACTAACTCCCACTAACCCCCACTAACTCCCACTAACCCCCACTTACTCCCACTAACTCCCACTAACGCCCACTAACCCCCACTAACGCCCACTAACCCCCACTAACTCCCACTAACCCCCACTAATGCCCACTAACGCCCACTAACCCCCACTAACGCCCACTAACCCCCACTAACTCCCACTAACTCCCACTAACGCCCACTAACTCCCACTAACTCCCACTAGCCCCCACTAACGCCCACTAACCCCCACTAACGCCCACTAACGCCCACTAACCCCCACTAACGCCCACTAACTCCCACTAACGCCCACTAACCCCCACTAACTCCCACTAACCCCCACTAATGCCCACTAACGCCCACTAACCCCCACTAACGCCCACTAACCCCACTAACTCCCACTAACTCCCACTAACGCCCACTAACTCCCACTAACTCCCACTAGCCCCCACTAACGCCCACTAACCCCCACTAACGCCCACTAACGCCCACTAACCCCCACTAACGCCCACTAACGCCCACTAACTCCCACTAGCCCCCACTACAACCCACTAACTCCCACTAACGCCCACTAACTCCCACTAACCCCCACTAACTCCCACTAACTCCCACTAACCCCCACTTACGCCCACTAACTCCCACTAACCCCCACTAATGCCCACTAACTCCCACTAACTCCCACTAACGCCCACTAACTCCCTCTAACCCCCACTAACTCCCACTAACCCCCACTAACTCCCACTAACTCCCACTAACTCCCACTAACGCCCACTAACTCCCACTAACTCCCACTAACGCCCACTAACTCCCACTAACTCCCACTAACTCCCACTAACTCCCACTAACGCCCACTAACTCCCACTAACTCCCACTAACACCCACTAACCCCCACTAACTCCCACTAACTCCCACTAACGCCCACTAACTCCCACTAACTCCCACTAACTCCCACTAACGCCCACTAACGCCCACTAACGCCCACAGCCCTGGATGTGACACCCGATTCGGTGTTTGTGACCATATCGTGAATGGATTCGCACAGGATTTAGTAGATCTGCAAACCACTTCTCTCTCTCTCTCTCTTCCCCTTTCTCTCTCCATCTATCCCCCTCTCCCTCTCTTTTTCTCACGCAATCCTTTCCTCTGTCTCTCTTTGTGCGGATGAACCGGGGCTGTTCTGAGTGCCGCCAGCTGAGCTCTCCACGCGTCTCACCAGGGACAGGATGACAGCCGGGGGCACTGAAACATGTCTGCTTCAAACACACTCACAGCAGTGACTTCACAAAGAGCAGAGCAGAGGAACAGAGAGAGAGAGAGGGAGGGAGAGAGAAAGAGAGAGAGAGGGAGGGAGGGAGAGAGGGAGAGAAAGAGAGGGAAAATTGGATCTTGAAAGAGAGGGGAATGTTGACAGACAAGATAGACGAGTCACGAGTAGAGTTGCACAAAAACAGAGGAGAGAGAGACAGATTCCCTGATTCACAGTTGTGTATGTGTGTGTGTATGTGTGTGTGTGTATGTGTGTGTGTGTGTGTGTGTGTGTGCAGGGGGGGGGGGGGGGGGTGATAACCATCTCATTCAAAATAGAACAGAACTCAGCAGTAGCCAGCTTCCAGGAGCTCAGTCAGTAAGCTGGCTCTTCAGAAAGGGCATCAGGACCCATCATGGTGTAAATGTCCTCTAAAGCTAGCAACAGAACGAGCCAGGGATACACTGAGCCATTTGAAAAATCATGATCCCGCTGAACCCCTCACACTTTTGACCGCACGATCGAAAGTGTCAGTCCTACCGTCTCGGACAGACCCAATCAGACGTTACGACGCCGTGCGTGATCACAGACAACGGGACATAGAAATGGGACGTGTGGAATTGTAGTTCTATTAATACATCCATGGTTGTAGGCCTTCCCTCAAGAAAGAAATTGCACAATACAGGACAGTATTACTGCAATCATAACATGCCCACATCACACACGACACATCTAAACTTGCCTGGACATATGAACACCGCTTCCTGACTCCTCATCTCACATTTCCAGTTGCTCTACCGTCTGGGGAGCGAGACTACCTGTCTCTCTGAGCGAGACTACCTGTCTCTCTCTGAGCAAGACTACCTGTCTCTCTGAGCGAGACTACCTGTCTCTCTGAGCGAGACTACCTGTCTCTCTGAGCGAGACTACCTGTCTCTCTGAGCGAGACTACCCGTCTCTCTGAGCGAGACTACCCGTCTCTCTGAGTGAGACTACCTGTCTCTCTGAGCGAGGCTACCTGTCTCTCTGAGCGAGACTACCTGTCTCTCTGAGCGAGACTACCTGTCTCTCTGCGTGTGGTGGTGCACGTCTCTGCTCTGCCCACTAAAGGAACAGACTGATGGTGTGAGAAAGCAGCTGAAGTTGCCCCTGGATAGCCCCCTCCAAGCCTACAATGCATCTAGCCGATGCAGGGATTTTCTGTGAGAGGAGAGGGTATGGAAATCGAGAATTGGGGAACCAGGTGTAGAGAACTGGGATGGAAGACCAGGTGGCATGCTACAGTACATAAATGGTAAAGGTAAATGGACTGCACTTATAGCGCTTTTATCCAAAGCACTTTACAATGAAGGCCTCTCATTCACACGCCAATGGCGGCAGCTGCCATGCAAGGTGCTAACCTGCTCATTGGGAGCAATTTAGGGTTCAGCGTCTTTGCCCAAGGACACTTTGACATGTCGTCAGGAGGAGGCGGGATTCGAACCGCCGTCCCTACGATCGTCCTCCTGAGCTACAGACGTCGTAGGCGCTCATCCAGGCCATACACACGCCAACAAGCCATGTCAACCACAAAGGAGATGTATTTAGGCCAGGACTAGAAACAGACAGCACTGTACTGACTCATAGACACTCTGCTCTGTGGGGGCCAGCAGTACTGTACACCTGGCCGTGGGGGGCAAATTCCCCCTCCTGGGCGATCATTAAAGTTGTAACTATCTAGCAAAGACAGATCTTCCTTTGACTTAAACATGGCACTAAAAAATGCTATATCCCCCTCTTCATACAGTCATGTGTTAGGCTATTTTTGAGTCTTAGGCTGTGATGACTGACTATCCATGACACTATGGGAAATAACAGAACTCCTGCCTGTCTGCCTATCCAGCAGCATGTGGTCCTTGCATTCAACAGCCAACAATAACCCCCTTCATTGATAAGGACCGGTAGCGTGCCCTGTTATGCAAGCACGGGCAGTTGTTCCGGCTAAATAAATATTTGCATAATTGTTTGAAGCGGAGGGTGCAGCTGTTGGGTTCTACGGTGGTGTTCTCCAGCTCGGTGGTGTTCTCGAGCTCAGGTGAGGCAGGCTCGAGACGGGGAACCTGTCCGCGTTCCCATGACAACCGCTGCCTATCATCACCACCCGAGCTCGTGTCTGTCTGTCTGCCTGTCTGTCTGTCTGTCTGTCTGTCTGTCTGTCTGTCTGTCTGTCTGTGTGTCTGTCTGTCTGTCTGTCTGTCTGTCACACAGCTCATTCAGACAGCCGATATCTGGCGAATTCATTAGCTGTGTTTAACTACAGAAATGTGTCATATCGCCCACAAGAGAAGCTATCTAGGCCGACACGTTAGCTGGTCCAGCTGGTCCAGCTCCATAGTGCAACCTGCTACGACAGCTACTTCGATATCACCGTTAGCTAACATGAGCTATACGCTCTCGAGTCCAGTCCGGTTTGGTGGGTAACCTGACGTCATGTATAGCTAGCTAGTCACCACCTAACGTTAGATGGCTAGAACAGCAGCGTGATGCACCATTCAGTGAATAATATATTGAAACGACTATAACGTGAGCTCAAATCAAATGTGGCTAACGTGAAACCAACCATCCACATCGCAGTGCAGCAGCTAGCTAGGCCTTTATTCCACCAGGCTGGGTGGTTATTCGACCAGGCTCGGCTGGCTAGCTAACGCACAACACATTCGCTGTTATGACGCTAGCAGGCTAGACATGGCTAACATCAGCTAATGCTAGCTAGCTAGCGACAATAGTAACACCTAGGCTGACGAAGGGAGGGGTGCTTATCTTTAATTATCCCAAAGAGAAAGGCATAAATGTGTAGACTAGCTTACCTGTTTCCAAAATAGTGTATTATTCCAAACACGGTTGACATAACATTGCCTCTATTGCCACTACATCAGCCACAGCGTTCACTGGTGCTGTTCCCTGCTGCTGCTGCTGTCAACACAACCAACCCCACAGCCACGGCCACTGCGCATGCGCGCTGCGGGAGGAGGGGAGGGGGAGGTTTCTCCAGCTGCTGGTCTGAGGTCAGTTTTTGGGTTTTGATAGAGAGTCAGAAGGATGTTATAAGAAGTAAATAAGAAAGAGATAGTTTTACAAGGTCAAATTTGTCAATTATTGATCAATAAACGTAAGTCTTGAGTTAAGAATATAATAATTCCATATGTGATGTAAACAGGCAAGCAAAATCTCTTCAAGAAGTACTACAACAATCCTCCCACCTAAGCACTTATTATATTATATGGCACTGTACTTTAGATTGCTATTCTTGCACTTTGCCGTCAGCACTAGATTATGCTCTTAGTCACTTGTTTAGAAAGAAGATGCACTTGTGAGTTCTGGTGAGTAGTAGTACATTGGCTCTTCCTACGTTAAATGCAATTATTGTTAGTCGCTTTGGATAAAAGCGTCTGCTAAATGACTGTAATGTAATGCAAAAAAGACAAAAACACAAGCAAACCCGCAAGATGTCGTGCTCACTCCAGCCCAGTAGGTGGAGCTGGTATTCATCGAGGTTCCTCACTTCCATAAAAAACCCCAAAAGGAAATGGATTTACTCCTGTCTAGATCATCCGATTCTCATTCGTTTATGTGCCCTTAAACCTCTTGACTGTTATCAAACCAGCCCAGATGAAACACTGCATTGCTAGTTTTGATATAAATATATAAACACCTTTTTCTCCCTGTAGATGGGGTTGTTTTTGTGTAACCTGCTTTGTGCTGGGTTCACTCCTAACTCTGATTAACTCTCAGCGGCAGATGTAGAGTAGAGACAACGAGAATGAAATAGCTGGATTTTTGCATTGAGAGGAGCATCGGAAGCAGTTTCCACTGTGTTTTCTCACAGATCGGAGTGAAGACGAGCCAAGGTTAGTGGCTTCATGTTAAAAACCCGGTCAACTGTCTAAATACGTTACTTCACCTCAGCGTTGGGTGTTGTGTTGTAAAGTCAGGGCCCGGATAAACCCGTAGCTAAGCTACCAACCGTCACCCAGCTAGCCTCGGTACCATCCCTACTAACCTTACTAAACAAAGTTAACGGCTTAAACCCAGTCCTCATCCTAACCGTCATCATCCCCCACATTTAAATCCTCACCTTCATGACTTATCAGCTAGTTTCCAATAGTTTGTTGGTAAGCTTGCTAAGAATAGTAAATGATGCTAATTTAAGCTAACGCTAAGCACAAAATAACCAACCGAAATGACAGTTACAAAGCTCGTGCATGATGGTTTAAATTGCGTTCTATCGCACGAGCCCTAGCCTGTGACGTTCCATAGTTTAAATTGCGTTCTATGGCACGAGCCCTAGCCTGTGACGTTCCATTGGTTAACTAGTATCAGCTTATTCATTTCCCCTGTTCATACAATGAGTTAAAGTATCAGGCAGCCAGCTAACCACCCTCTTTCTCTCTCTTCTCCCTGTTCCCCCTGTTCACCTGGTTCTTGTAGCCCATGTGACGATGTTCTCATCCCCACCGCCTGATGCGAGAGTGGGCCAGCAGTTACCCAACACCCCTGGTCCACCATGCTCCACCCCGGCCTGCGTCCCTCCACCCCACCACCGCCACCAGGAGAGGGACTTCAGGACGGTGGTGGGCGTCAGGTCCGTCACGCTGCCCCACCAGACCTACAGACCAGTGGAGGGTAGAGAGAGGCTGGGGATGGATCTGGGTCAGAGGGCGGGGCAGGTCACAGCTGACCAGAGGCAGGTCGTCCTGGGATCACCACCCCCCGGTCTGGGACACGTCTACGGGGCCGGCGTCTCCGCTGATCCCAGATCAGTGCACAGGCTCCTGACCGACTTCCAGGTGAATCCGCTGCACTGGCCTCTATGTGTCTAGTACCTAGTTTAGTCTTGTTGTTGATTTGTTGTAGAGAGAGTTGAGACCGTACACCGATATCACACTAGACTTCTTTATTACCCAAACAATGTTTGGATCATGCGATCTTCGTCAGGTTCCTGAACTCATTTGCTCATAATGTTTTGTCGTTTTCAGGTCCACGGCCTTCATAGAGAAAACATGAAAAGCAATCTGTGGGTTAACGTCAGTCATGAAGGTAAACATGCAAGGACTTTAAAACCTACACCAAACATGTGCTTTAGGATCCATGGAGTATGGAGAATAGCAGACAAGTGAACACTTCAGGGAAGAGAGTTGCAGGATTAATTAAGGCAGATGTAAGACATCCCACTAACGCCGCCTCCTCAATTTCCTTCTCCACTTCTTTTCCTCCTCATCCTCCTCTTCTTCACCTCCTCTGCTACTTTTCCTCCCCACCACCCTCCTCCTCCTCCCTCTCCTCCACTCGTCTTTCACCTCTCTGTGCACTACCCCGTCCCCTTTTCCCCCCATCTTGTCCCCCTCCCCCCCCACAGAGAGCCTGTCCAGGGCCCCTCCCTGGACCACGCCCCCGGCCTGCCCCCCCGCCCCCCCCGCAGGTCCCACGGGGGAGCAGCTGGGCCCCCTGGAGCGTTGCCTGGCCGCCCACCTGGCCGAGATGAAGAGCCTGCTCACGGGCGCGCTGGGTTCACTGTGCCAGCGCGTGGAGGCGGTGGACAGCCGGGTGGAGCAGCTGTGCCAGCAGGGATCGGTCCAGAGCAGCAGCCTGGCGCTGATCAGCAGCCGGGTGGAGCAGCTGTGTCGGGGGATGTCCTTCAGCACGTTCGCCAAACCGGACCGTGACCCGTCACCGGCCCACGGCCTGGGTGAGGAGGAAGGGGATGTACTGCTCACCAGGGGCTCGCAACTTATTAGAACTTAAAGTCGCACTGAAATGAAAAAAGAATTCTGTCCCATGTTGGTTCACATAATTGGTCATAGTGTTCACCTATTCAACGATGTATGCCAAAACAATTACAAAGTTCTGCTTTTGTTGTAATCTTATATCAAAGTATATAATTTCTTACTTCCTGGAAAACGGTAGGTCACGTGCAATGACGACAACAGGTACCTTAGATTTTAGGCCAATAATCTCACGACATCCACCCGTCAATCAACGCTATCCTTCTATCGAATCTGTCTAAAGTTCTTAAAACCCGTCCACTTGTCAATGTTCCAATCAAATTCCTCTAAACATATGTCCCACCCTCATAGCTTGTTTGCGTCGGACTACGGAAGTGAGATGATCTCAAACGTCCGTTTCATTGCGACTTTAAGGCCCACTTTTGATTGTTCAACATAGTCAGATGACCACCTTCCCAAATACATGAGAGAAAAAAACTGGTGGTCCGTCACTTTTCGCCTCCGAGGGCGAGGGAGAGTTTGCGTCCGAGGGAATGTTCGCTAGCAAGCTACGTTAGCTGAACACGTTCGGATGTGATTGACGCAGTGATATTCAAATGTAACTGATCATTGAAATTCTGTATTCTAACTTGACATTTTTAGATGTGAATTCTTGACTACATTAGCTAGCTACCACCGCTAACGCTAGCTAGCTTGTGTTATCGTCGCGGCAAACCGGATGTTGAGATGGACCGAAGCGGAGTTATTGTTTTGAATATGAACATCCATGAAACGGTCTGTAGCCAGCGTCAGGAGAACAAGAACCGTTCTAAAGTGGTTCCCCTGGCTTGTCCTTGTTCTTGTGCCCATGCAGGAACGGAGCCAAAAACCTTGAAAGAAGAAAAGGTGGAATTCACCAAGGTTCTACCGCACAGTCCAACCCCTCCGTTTGGCTCGGGTTCTTCTCGCACGGACGCAGACAAGGGGAGCATCGCCGGGGGTCCGTGGAAGATGGCCGCCTTCACACCCAGCATGGGTCCAGACGTCACGAGGGACACCAAGGGTGCACAGACGTTAGGAGGAGGATTCGGCCCCCCGGTCACGGCCCAGGGGAACGCCCCCACGCCGGGGGTCCCAGAGGGGGGCGGACAGAGAAGCTACTCCCCCGTCTCCGACTCTGAAGACCTGGATATGGAGCTGGCGGCGGAAAGGGGGCGGGACGCCCTCACGTGGTTGGTTAACTCCGCCCTGGCCGACACGGAGTCCAGCGACAGCCAGGACACGCCCATCCTCCCGCTGAAGGGCCAATCGGAGGAGGCTCAAGGGACCGGGATGTCGGCGGCGGCGGGCTTGGAGCCGCGTTTACCTCCGCACGCTCCCCACTCGCACTTACTCGCCCGGTCGCAGGCTCCGCCCATCGGCGCTAGTGTTCCTAAGTGTCCGGACATGACCAGCAGTAGGATGGCCGGCGTTTTTACCGGGGTCCAGTCGACCCCCACGGGAGCGCGTTCACAGTCGGCACATTCCGTTACAGTCGGGGGGAACAGGCTAGGGGAGGTGGTCAGGATGTCTCTTCCCCAGCCAGGCATCACTAGTCCATCCCACACTCACCCCCAATCAGGCCTCACTAGTCCACCCCTTAGCTATGCCCATCCAGGCATCACTAGTCCATCCCACTTTCACCCCCAATCAGGCATCACTAGTCCACCCCATACTTATGCCCAGACAGGCATCACTAGTCCATCCCACACTTGCCCCCAATCAGGCATCACTAGTCCACCCCATACTTATGCCCAGACAGGCCCAGACATCACTAGTCCATCCCGCTTTCACCCCCGGACAGGCATCACTAGTCCACCCCTTACTTATTCCCATCCAGGCATCACTAGTTCATCCCACACTCACCCCCAATCAGGCATCACTAGTCCACCCCTTAGCTATGCCCATCCAGGCATCAATAATCCACACTGCGCTCACCCCCATCCAGGCATCACTAGTCCACCCTGTGCTCACCCCCTATCAGGCATTACTAGTCCACCCTGCGCTCACCCCCAATCAGGCATCACTAGTCCACCCTGCGCTCACCCCCAATCAGGCATTACTAGTCCATCCCACACTCACCCCCATCCAGGCATCACTAGTCCACCCTGCGCTCACCCCCAACTAGGCATCACTAGTCCATCCCACACTCACCCCCATCCAGGCATCACTAGTCCACCCTGCGCTCACCCCCAATCAGGCATTACTAGTCCACCCTGCACTCACCCCCAATCAGGCATCACTAGTCCACCCTGCACCGACAGCCAGTCCTCCTCCCATCGCTCCAGGGAAGAGGACGGCAAGAAGGCCGAGAGGAAGAAGAAGAAGCGCAAAAGGGAAGCGAAGACGTTTCCCGATGGCGAGCGCCACCTCGTGGACGAGTCTGGCCAGAACGGCCCCCGCCAGCGGCCCTCCTCCGCCCCGGGCCCCGGGGGGCCTCAGAGCTCCGCGGGTCCGGCGCCGGCGGCCGACGAGAGGCAGAGGCAGCACGAGCGCTTCCTGGAGAGCGTGCGGGTCCCCTATGGCGGCGGGGGAAAGCCGGGCGTCGGCGATTCGGGCGCGGGAGTCCTCCCCCTGCTCAACCCCCAGTCTCTGCTGTTGTCCCAGTCGTCCTACCGCCAGCTGACGTCCCCGGAGGGACTCTCGTACCCCCAGTCCTGTCCGCCGTACCCGGGCGGGGACCCTCAGAGGGGGAGGGACGCCTGGGACAGATCCCTCCTCCCCTTCCGCTCCCCCAGCCAATCCCTGGACCGCGTTACGGCGGCCGCCAAGCTGTCGTCTCCGAGGAACGGCTCGTCTAAAACTCTGCTGGTCGACATCTCGGCCTCCGCCGACGCCGGCCACGGGTCGCTGCTGCTCCAGCTGGCCGAAACGGCCTCGAGCCTGATGCCCCCCGGCCCCGGCCTCACCCCCGACCTCCCCCGACCCCAGGGCGCGGCCCCGGGCGCGCTGGCCAACCTCCCGCGCTGCCTCAGCTCCAAGCTCCAGCACCACCGGGAGACGGAGGCCGCACGGTCCAGGAGGCGGAGCCTGAAAGGGGGCGGCTGCGGGGGATCCACCTCCCCGCTGGGGGTGGACGCCAAAAAGCCCCACCAATGGCTGCCCCTGGTGCTGCTGGGTGACCCCACGCTGCCCCTCTCCCCCCTGCAGCTCAGCCCGGGGGCCTGGTCCCCCCCCAGCAGCGACAGCAACAGCCCGCCCCCCCACAAACCGCCGGGGGAAGACGGAGACGGACCCCTGACCTCCGCCGCCGCCTTCCAGCAGAGTCTGTCGTGGCTGCTCCGCGCCTCCGCCCGCCACCCCGCGTCCCTCCTCCCCCAGGGAGGGTTCCCCGGGCTGGGCACGGCGCTCGCCGTCTCCTCCCCCGCCTCCTTCCGCCTCTGGTTCCGGCACCGGCGCCCCGCCCCCCTCATGAGGCTGTCGCCGGCCGCCGTGGAGGTGGTGACGTGTCGGGTCGTGGCGTTCGGGATCAAGAGCCCCCCCGCGTCCCCACTCAAGGACTACACCGGACCCCCAGGAATGGACAACGACCACTGGTTCGTCCTGCACCCCCTTAGATATTATATGTGGCAATGTTACCTTGAAAAGAAACTGAAAGAATGTTTGTTTGTTTGTTGTGTGTTTGTAGTTATGCGCGAGGAGGTGGGATCGTGACGCCCTTTGGTAGAAATTCCACATCTTCAAGGTGAGTCGCTAGCTACCGTCTGCAGCTAGCCTGGCTAGCTAGACCCAATTCGCAGAATGAGAAGTTTGTTTTCGATTTCCAAGGGGGGTTATCAGCGGTCCCAGATGAAAACGCCGCTGGACGCAATTGGATAGACCTATAACCAATCAGAGCAACGAAACGTGGGTTTGCCGTCGTGTCGTCGTATCAAATGGGTGCAGTCGTCGTATCAAACCCGCCCCATATTAGATAAACGGTTGTGATTGGCCCGCCAAATATTTCATAGAGAGGTGATGCAGCGCTAGTCTTCAACACAGATACAAATTAAGTTCAAAGAATATTCCAGAAAGATAGTCTGGTAATAGTTTACATTAAACTCCTGTAGTTCTTACGTAGATATGATGATGTTACTACAGGCAGTAGGCCAGGAGGTAGTAGTACTACATCGTACTTAATGTCAACTTCAGATAAATGGTCACCGATAGTCCAATGAAAATGTGTCTCTGACTCTGGCTCCGTCGTCTGTCCTAACGTTTGAGCGCGTGTCTTCCTCTAGCGCCGCCCTGCCCCCTCCTCCGGTACGACGGCTACGCCGAGCTCGGGTCCCCCCCGACCGGACTCTCCCCGCCAGCCACGGTGCCAAGACCCTGCGTCTAGACCTCCACCTGCCCGAGCCCAGCTTCGCCAGGGCAGGCGTCAACGTCAAGTACCCGGGTCTGCATGGCCGCGCGGTGGCCCGCGAGGTGAGACCCGCTACTGATCCACACGGAACACGCCGGAAGACGCTATGAGCAGTTTTTCAGTTTGTGTTGATTTTAGCGCCACCTGTGGACAAAAGCGGTTGCGTTTTCTCTGAAAGACCCCCGACTACATTTCCCATGAGCACCACCGCTTCCTGTCGTAAATATCTCTCGCCGAGCCCATTTTCGTTTTGGAAGCCAGCGAAAACACGCTACTCATCAGGATAACAAGCGACGAGCTAAATAAATAGTTTAGTCCTTTCTGGACGACCCGAGCAGATATCTATAGAATAAGAAGCAGCCAGTCTTCTCACTGATGGACACATTTGCTAATGTAGGTCATGTAGAGGCATCGGTATTAAAATGAGATGGTTTTATAACCAGTCAAAAAGTACTCATAGTTGCTCTAAGGGATGGATTGAATCTGTTTCACTAAAATCATTGAATCTTATCTCTCTCTCCCTCCCTCCCCCTCCCTCCCTCTCTCTCTCCCCCTCCCCCCTCTCTCTCTCTCTCGTCCCTCTCTCCCCCTCCCTCCCTCTCTCTCTCCCTCTCTCTCTCTGCCTCCCTCTCTCCACCCCTCCCTCTCTCTCTCTCTCCCCTCCCTCTCTCTCTCCCTCTCTCTCTCCCTCTCTCTCCCCCTCCCTCCCTCCCTCCCTCTCTCTCTCTCTCCCTCTCTCTCTCCCTCTCTCTCTCCGCCTCCCTCTATCTCTCCCTCTCTCTCCCCCTCCCTCTCTCCCCCCCCCCCCTCTCCCCTCCCTCTCTCAGGGGGGTCTGTATGACCCTGGAGGGGGCCCCCAGCCTGGCCAGCGCTGTAGTAAGAGGGTGTCACAGATCCGCATCAGGAAAACCGTTCCCAAACCCGACAACAACCTCACACCCATGGGCTTGCCCAAACCAAAGAGGTGAGACCAGCAGGCTGGTGTCTCCGTTGGTGTCTAGGATCCGCCCGCTCTCCCTAGACGCTGATTAGAGCTGGAGGGAACAGCGAGCCCTAACAGAGGGCAAAGAGAACGTGCCGCCATCTTGTTTGTCCTTCACCTGCATGCTTTTGATTAGTGCGTAAGACGAGGGTTGTGTATGGAACTGGACGAGCGATTTGAGAATGCTCTCATTGACTAGAAACGTGTGTCATGACAAAAATGCTAACTTAACGCGAGCGCAAGTGCTATTTCACACAAACCAATAGGGACGCTGATGCAAGGCTACTAGCTACTAGCGTAGCGCCCGCGGTTACAGCCACGCCAGCGTATGTGTGAATCAGGCCTTCTGGGTGAGCTGCTAGGTCTTAACCTGCTCCTGCTCTCTCACTACCAGACTCAAGAAGAAGGAGTTCAGCCTAGAGGAGATCTACACAAACAAAAACTACAAATCCCCTACTCCCAACAGGTGAGTCCTCTCACTGGGCCTGAGGCCAGCTGAGCATCAAAAACTACAAATCCCCTACTCCCAACAGGTGAGACTTCTCAATGGGCCTGAGACCAGCTGATCATTACCTGGCAAGGAATGGTAAATGGTAAATGGACTGCACTTATATAGCGCCTTTCCACTTTAGCGGCACTCAAAGCGCTCTCTCCCTTTCTCTCTCTCCCCCTCCCTCCCTCCCTCTCTCCCCCTCCCTCCCTCCCCTCCCTCCCTCTCTACCCCCCTCCCTCCCTCTCTACCCCTCCCTCCCTCTCTACCCCTCCCTCTCTCTCTCTCTCCCCCTCCCTCCCTCTCTACCCCTCCCTCCCTCCCTCTCTCCTCCCCTCCTCCGTGCTCTCAGGAGTCTGGAGACCATCTTCGAGGAGCCGAAGGAGAAGAACGGTTCTCTGGTCTGCATCGGGAACCAGAAGAGGAAGAGGGTGCTGGACTTCCCGGACTTCACCGTGCCGCGCAAGCGCAAGGGGCGGGCCAATCAGGCGCCGCCGCGCGGGCCCTGGGGGCGTGGCCGGAGGGGGCGGAGGGACGAGGTGGACCTGGACGTCATGCTGATCGAGAGGCTGTGCGAGCTGGAGGACTTCTTCTCCCGCGAGGGCCTGGAGGTCTGAGCATTCCCAGGATGCACTGCGGCCGGCGCTCCCCCGAAAGCAAACGGATAACGGATTGGAACGCGATGCAGGCTCCTCCTTCCTCCACAGGCTCCTCCTTCCTCCACAGGCTCCTCCTTCTCAGTCACGTTTGCGCGTTGTAGACGTACTGGGATTATGAAACTGGATCACGTGAAGCAAATTAGGATTATGGATGAATATGTAGGAGTGTCACAAGAGTTTCAAGTTCTCAAGTAGTTGAAATATCTAGCTATTCGCCACATCATAGCTTGAAAGAATTTGTTTTATAACCGCTAGAAACAGACCGTGAGCGTGCCTTTTTGTTGGTGAATAATGTGTGGCGCTGGATAATGACGAAGAGTAGTTATAAAGGGTGAACAACATTCTTAAGTAGTATTTGAGCGGCCGTAACTGAATTTAAACATTCACAGGACGTAGACTGTCCCCAGATGTGTGTCCTCACACAAGCACATGCACACATGGAACTTTGACTTGCTGTGATGTCACCCGGCTCACATGTCAACTGTAACGAGCACAACCACACCTGAGCACTTTCCCTTCTTACCTCAACGAGTTTTCACCTCATCATCCTTCTCTTCCTTAAGCTCCGCCTCCGCCTCATCTCTCCAGCTAGACTGAGCCAATCAGGGCAGCTTTACCTCCCAGACCCCGCCCTCCTCCGCAAGCACGGCCTTGTGATTGGCTCCCGCGGACCACTCGTGTCACCGGGATTGGCTAAAGGCGCCTGACCGTCTCGCTGCGGTGCGGGCCGGAGAAAGGTGCGTCAGAAACACGCCCGCTGGTGCGGACAGATGCCCCCTGGGGGTCTGGACCGGCACCCGAGACCTCGCCTCAATCAGGACCCCACATCAGACCTGAATCACCGGGCAGCAATATTGGGGCGCGGCCAGGGGAGTCATTTGCAGTATTTAAGTATGAAGTTTGTTTTAGCTCGTTAGTTTAGAGCTTCAGTTCTTTTATCTTCCCTTAGCCCCGCCCCCCTGGTGATCCTGGTGATTTGATAGGTTGATGTGAAAGTCAATATTCAGAGATCTATCGCTGCTTGGTGACCGGTAACAGCAGTATTTGTGAGCGGTGTTGAGCGGCTGCTACCTGGACAGTCCACAGGACTTCACAAAATGGCGGCGGGCGTATATACGAGTATAGACTGTTACCGTGGAGACGATCGTCTAGCAGAGCATCATGGCGGCGTGGGGGAGTAGTGGAAAGCTTCCATCCTGTGGATCTAGTCTGTTTTTGGTACGGGGGGGGGGCTTATAAAATATGCAATGTTTGTGTTTGTTGTGGTGGTGGATTTTAGTGTCCAGCGATGGGATGGACAGTAACGGTTCTAGAGTGAGGGAACCGAGGGCCAGCACTGGTTCTCTATTGGGAGCAAAATAGTCTCTTATGTATATACTTTTACTGTTGGCTGTCATACAAATACTCAGGTGCACTTGATTTGCTAGTGGCGTGGTGATTCAGTACCTGTGGAATAGTCCCTAAAGTGTAAACGCAGCTCTCCAGTTGTCTGGCGAGATAAATCAAGTGCACCTCAAGTAGCTGAAAGAAAGCGTGTTAACCAAGGTGTTGCCGATCCATTTCCATCGTACACAAGTGGTCCTCTGCTCAGTGAGTGTGACTGAGTGTGCCTACACCTCCTCTCCAAAACCCTATTGCTGCTACACCCCCTTAGTTAGCTGTCACTCAAAGACATGCCCATACTGTAGATTGAGTTCATGCTTAGACTAAAACTGTAGTACTGTTATCAGTCACCTTCATCCCAACCCATGCTCCATGTTGAATGAAGAGCTCACCTAGAGGCACGTGTTTGACCATCGTCACTGTTCTGTAAACAGCTTTGATCACTGCATGTCTGACTGGACACGTGGCCTGGCCTCAAACGGTCCATGGTCCGGTCCAGTGATGCCTTAGTTTGGACGACCTCCTGTAGCTAGCTATCCTTAGATCTCCCACTCAACTGGACTGACCGCTAGGCTCATGTTATGGTCTCACTTCTAGAGTTGTAAAATTCCGGGAATATTCACAAACTTCCCACATTAACGGGAATTTAAGGGAATGAAGGGGAATTAACTGGAATAATCCGGAAAACATCATTTATTCCGGTAAATCTCCGGTTTATTCCCTGTTAATTCCCTGAATTTTGCTGCCCTCCTCACTTCACTTGGTCAGGTGAATCAGAGTGTGAGGTCAGGCTGGTTTGCCCTGCGGTCTTGGTCAGCGTGTAGGGGTTGATTTAGACAGCTCCTCCGTCATGTCAGTCATCCATCTTGGAGAGATTCAAGTAGAGTTAGTGAAGCGAGAGAGGGAGAGAGAGAGAGAGCGCGCGCTGAAGAAGCAGGTCTGGTGGTGACCAGGTCATGTCATGCCAAACTTTGATAGACTTTGTTTATATAACTTGTCTTCTGCGTTGCCATGGCACACACAGCACTGTTCAATGTTTTCACGACGTCATGTGACTTTCACAGAATCAGGAAGGGAAGTTTACCGACTGTATATTTGCTGTGTTCCAATTCTATTGTGTAACTTCAGAGTTATTTGTTCATACTGTAACATATCAGACGCACCAAGTGGATAAGCTAGTTTAGATAAGCATCAACACAAATGGACCTAATCTTGTGAACTGGATTATTTGTTAGAGAATGAAACTGACAGACTGTGATGAAGATCAAGATTTATTTTCAAAAACCAACGTCTACCCCAACTCCTCCAACAACATTCAGCCATTTTTCCAAAGCATTTATATTTTTTCCTCGTTGTCATGTGTTGTGTTTCATTGCATCTGTACATGTCTGTGGATACTTTACAAGAGGGCACTCGTGCGAATTGCAATCTTTGTGTTTAGACTCCTCCTCCTTTCTTGGCCCTGGACCTATTAGCCAGTAGTATGGTGGGTTTTGGCACTTAACCCCCTTCCACCCCCCACCCTTAAACGGGCCAGACAACCCAGTGAAACGATGTAGTACACCCTCCCACACACCCCCCCCTCTCCCTTCTCCTCTCTCACACACCCCTCCCACACACCCCCCTTTCCCTTCTCCTCTCTCACACACAGAGAGGACGGAAATGTGACCCGATGAGTGATGTGACGTGAAATTGATTTTTTCTTTCTTTGACGTGACTGTAAAGGTGGGTGGATTTGTGTTTACACTGGGGTGTAGTGACACATTTGGAATCCCTGATGTCTGTGAGAAAATGTCTTTTGTATTGTTTTTTTTATCCCTCCTTTTCCTTTGTCACCCGGTCTGTGATACAATTTAGGAGCAAATATTTCTGATTTGTAACTCACAGATCAACACTAAAGGTTAGTATTGTGAATCATTATAATTTTTATTGTAATATATTTTATGAATAAAATAGTCTTGAACTTCTGTCTTTGAGTCTTCTTTTATGCTTTGGATTAAATTAAACTCACTTTGCAACAGAAGCTAGTCAGGCTCTGGCCAATCGAGGCCAGTCAGAAAACAGACTGAAAATGAGAAGCTACAGTCAGAATGTGTTCAACGTCCATCTGAATACTAGTACTAGTACTTTTTTGTCTTGCAAATTGGAACACAGTACAGTTCACCCCATGAGGTCCTTAGTTTTGGCTAGCGTGTTTATTCCACCCCATGCTGAGGCACGAGTACACAGATAGTCATCACACATCAGCTTCGTCGAGAGCGAAGTCGTTCCAACCCGCACCGAGATCAAATACGACAACGACGAGCCCTGGTTCACAGCCCGACTCAGGAAGTCAAGGCTGGAGAAAGAGGACGCAGGTAGAAGAGGGGATAACGACCGGTTCAAAGAGGCCCAGTACAGGTTTAGCACGGCAGTGAAGGAGGATAAACAACGCTACTCTGAGAAACTCCAACACCACTTCTCAGATGGTGATGCGTCGTCTGTCTGGAAAGGCCTCAGATTACAAACTACAAAACAAAAAACAATGGGGCCCCGCCACCCAACTCAACAGCATCAACACAGCCCCCCCACCAGCAGCAGGGGCCCGGACCTCTCCACATCTGCCCCCCCCCCCCCACCCCCCCAACTGACTACCCTTGCACCACTTGCTCATGACCTCTGACCTCCGTTCTACATACAGTACCTCAACGGCACACACATTACACACACACTGTATAGCAGGGCTTATCTATCACACTACTCTCTGCACACACACCGTACCACACTCCATTCTGTATATATTACATAACTTGCATTTGTGCCTCCCTTTTTAACAGTTTATCATATTTAACATATTGCACTGTGTATTGCACAGCATATGACATTACCCTAGTCAAATTCCTAGTATGTGTGTATATATGGCCAATAAAACGGATCTTAAATCTTGAATCTCAAAAATGAATTGTGACATTGAATAGGCTCTGTGCACCAGCTCCACTACTTCCTGAAAGTCACTTGGCATCTTTATTTCCAGTTCTATATGATTGGATTCATTAATTAATCAGGTGTGTGGCAGACCCAGTGCACACCTGATTAATCACTTAATCCAATCATATAGGACTGGAAATAAAGATGCCAAGTGACTTTCAGGAAGTAGTGGAGCTGGTGCACAGAGCCTATTAGACTACTGGATGAACAGTGAATATCACGACCAATAGGGGGCGACAAAGACCGTTTGCGAAAGTTAAGAAACGTCCCTCCCCAACGCTCGCTCTGATTGGTTGTCTGAAAGACCTTACACACATTCACAAGATGGCAGCGTCCTTACTAAAGGTGTGTCAAGTGACAGCAAGGATATCTGGCAGGTAATGTGCCCTTTACGTCTCAGCTCATCTGGAATACACGTAATATGCCGATAATAACATTGTTTTTCAGAGTTAGCTAGCTAGTCACGTAGCTATATTATGTCAAAACAGCCGAGACGACCACCTCACTGTCCAGGACTGCCAGCCTTTCACACTATTCTCCCGCGCCACACGTCACTATTCTCACGCGCCACACGTCACTATTCTCCCGCTTCACACGTCACTATTCTCACGCGCCACACTTCACTATTCTCCCGCGCCACACGTCACTATTCTCCCGCGCCACACGTCACTATTCTCCCGCTTCACACGTCACAATTCGCACGCGCCACACGTCACTATTCTCCCGCGCCACACGTCACAATGCTCACGCGGAGAAATAGCCGTTAAATGTTCAGTTTCCGTTATTTTGAACGCAAATATGCGTTTGTTTTAATCATCATCTCTGGACTAAAGGTAGCTAGCTAAGTTAACTCACCGTTACTTGTCTTGACTGTCATTGTGGTACTTAGCTAGATTAAATCGAGTAGTTTATAAAGGAAGTAGCTAGATGGATAGCTAACCTGTCTGTCTCTTCACGAGTAGAGCTGGCTCTGTTAGTAAGATGGTCTCAGAGACCGAACCCTCACCTCACTGACAGACTTCTGTTTTCACCCCACTATAACAGACTGACTGATTACAGCTATAGACAGTCCATAGACAGTCCATAGATAGTCCATAGTCAGTCCATAGACAGTCCATAGTCAGTCCATAGTCCATAGTCAGTCCATAGTCCATAGATAGTCCATAGACAGTCCATAGGCCATAGATAGTCCATAGATAGTCCATAGTCAGTCCATAGACAGTCCATAGTCCATAGATAGTCCATAGTCAGTCCATAGACAGTCCATAGTCCATAGATAGTCCATAGTCAGTCCATAGACAGTCCATAGTCCATAGATAGTCCATAGTCAGTCCATAGACAGTCCATAGTCAGTCCATAGATAGTCCATAGTCAGTCCATAGACAGTCCATAGTCCATAGATAGTCCATAGTCAGTCCATAGTCCATAGATGGTCCATAGTCAGTCAAGTCTGCTACAAGTGACCTTAAGTTTGCAGCATGCATGACATTGGTGAGTCAATGAAATCAGGTGGTGTTATACTCTTAAGATGATATGAAATCTGGTGATGTATGAAAGCTTATTTACTGTGTGTGTGTGTGTGTGTGTGTGTGTGTGTGTGTGTGCAGTGGCGGGCTGCTCCTCAGAGCACAGGCAGTGCGACAGAGTCAGCAGGGACCATGGCGTTGTCTGTCCAGCGGTGAGTCCGTGTCCCTCCTCACACCTCATTGGGCCAACAGCTCCATACTACAACCCCATTGGGCCAACAGCTCCATACATCAACCCCATTGGGCCAACAGCTCCATACATCAACCCCATTGGGCCAACAGCTCCATACTACAACCCCATTGGGCCAACAGCTCCATACAACAACCCCATTGGGACAACAGCATAATGGTAGATAAGACAACCATGTTCAATTTTTTGGGCCCTGAAATTTAGTCTATTCTAAATATTTAGGCTAAATGTGAGCAAAGTAGTTCTAACTCCCATGACGGCAGCTGGTGATATTAACTGAAAGATGCTCTAGATTCGGGATCGCCTCTCATGGGCTGAAGGATGACAGAGACTGGTCTCCAAGGGCTTTTCTCATTCTGGTCAGTAGGGGGCAGTAGCACCAAGCTCAAAAGTAGCTGGTACAGACAGGCCTACTGCGTTAGTGTGTGGGATTACATAAATGCATACAAGTCAGATCATATATAATATCTATATAGATAGACTGATATCTGGGAGGCAGATATGGGGGGGCAGTAGTGGTAGACTAGCTGACTAGGAATCAAAAGGTTCCCGGTTCGATTCCAGCTTCAAAGTATCTCTGAGCAAGACACTGAACCCCAAATTGCTCCCAGTGAGCAGGCTAGCACCTTGCATGGCAGCTGCTGCCATTGGTGTGTAAATGTGTGTGTGAATGGGTGAATGAGAGGCCATTGTAAAGCGCTTTGGATAAAAGCTCTATAGACAGTCAAGCCGGAATGTCTGCACACCTCTTTCAGCCTCCATGTTTTATAATGTTACAGACTTATTATATAGAATAGATCATAGTTCATTTTTTGTCTCAAAATTCTACACAAAATAGCCCATAATTACAAAGTGAAAACATTGTTTTTAGACATTTGTGCTAATGTATTAAAAATCAAAGTGTAAAATGTCATATGTACACGATTGTGCACACCCTTTGATAAGACACACAAAAGTGAGCTGAGGTGCGTTTGTTTCCACTGATACTGCTTGAGATGTTTCTACAACTTAATTGGAGTCCACCTGTGGTAAATTCAATTTATTGGACATGATTGGGGATTGCCAACACCTGCCTATATAAGGTCCCACAGTTGACAGTGCATGTCAGAGCAAACTCCAAGCCTTGGGATCAAAGGAATTATCTGCAGACCTCAGAAACAGGATTGTGTCAAGACGGAAGCCACTCCTTAGTAAAAGGAACATGACAGCCTGCTTGGAGTTTGCCAAAAGGTACCTAGTGGACTCTCAAACCATGAGAAACAAGATTCTCTGGTCTGATGAAACCAAAATTGACCTTTTTGGCCAAGCATCACGTCAGGAGGAAACCACGCACTGCTCATCACCAGGTTAATACCATCCCTACGGTGAAGCATGGAGGTATCATCACCTGGCTATACCATCCCTACAGTGAAGCATGGTGGTGGCAGCATCATGATGTGGGGATGTTTTTCAGCAGCGCGAACGGGGTGACGCGTCCTGATAGAGGAGAAGATGAAGGCAGCTGAGTACACCGAGATCCTTGATGAAAAGCACTTGCGACCTCAGACTGGGGTGAAGGTTCACCTTCCAACATGACAACGACCCAAAGCACACAGCCAAGATAACAAAGGAGTGGCTTCGGGACAAGTCTGTGAATGTCCTTGAGTGGCCCAGACAAAGCCCAGACTTAAACTTCATTGAACATCTCTGGAGAGACCTCAAAATAGCCGTGCACCGACGCTCCCCATCCAACCAGATGGAGCTGGAGAGGATCTGCAGAGAAGAATCTGAGAAACTGCCCAAAAATAAGCGTTCCCAGACTTGTGTTCCAAGACTTGAGGCTGTAATTGCTGCCAAAGGTGCTTCAACAAAGTAAACAAGTGATATTTCAGTGTTTTATCTTTAATACATTTGCAAAATTTTCAAAAAGAAACTATTTTCACTTTCATGGGGTATTTTGTGTAAATTGGTGAGGAAAAATATATATGGAATAAGGCTGGAACGTACCAAAATCTGGAAAAAGTGAAGGGGTGTGCAGATTTTCCCGCTTGTCTGTAAGTGTAGTCCATTTACCACATGAAGCCAAGTCCCTCTGTCATAACCAGTGGGCCAGAACCATTAGTGTTCTGTGTTATTTATGGAAACAGTTCCGTCATATAGCTAAAAACAATCCCTTATCTAATGCAGTTTTCTTGTAAAACTAGGTTATTAATTATAAATCACTTGATAATGTTTATTCTTTTCAACCAGTGACGTCTGGTAACTAAAATATTTAAAAGTTGCGATTATCATAAATTAAGCTAGAGAGCCTTTCATAAAATAAATATATTATAATCCTTTGTACTCCTTTGTACTGTAACTTGTATTTTTAAGCAGTAGTTCATAACATGCTGTGCTATATAGTTATGTCACAGCTAAGGGGGGTTGTTCAGCCCTATCGGTGATGTGGTGAAATAATGCAACCATATACCACAGGCCTGAAGTGACCTACTGCTTGTATAACACGCTCACCAAGAAGGATAATGTGGAAGGTAATAGACACTCCAATTTTAGGTTTTTATTAATAAAGAAAAATAATATTTATGCTTTGCTCATTGCTGACTTTCATTATAGTGTATAGGCCTACGCTACTCTGCTCTAAATCACATTGTCTAGCAACCAAAACTAAAGCCAGACCAGACCAGGGGCTGGTTACATGGAGGTCAGGTCAGTGGGCCGAGCCCAGAGGATGGACACTAGTAGAGGATGGACACTAGTAGAGGATGGACACTAGTAGAGGATGGACACTAGTAGAGGATGGATATTAGTAGAGAATGGATATTAGTAGAGGGTGGATATTAGTAGAGTGTGGATATTAGAGGATGGATATTAGTAGAGGATGGATATTAGTAGAGTGTGGATATTAGTAGAGGATGGATATTAGTAGAGAATGGATATTAGAGGATGGATATTAGTAGAGGATGGATATTAGTAGAGGATGGATATTAGTAGAGAATGGATATTAGTAGAGTATGGATATTAGTAGAGAATGGATATTAGTAGAGTATGGATATTAGTAGACAATGGATATTAGTAGAGGATTTTGGGATTAATGAATCGATTCTGAATTCATTTTTTAACCCAACCCTATTAGTGTGTGTGTGACCAGGCTGTCCGCTGTGTTAGTGTGTGTGTTCAGGCGTGTTTGTGTGTGACCAGGCTGTCCGCTGTGTCTCCCCGGGCAGGTCGGCGCCGCCTCAACGCCGCCTCCCTCGGCGTCCTGCAGGCGCGCATGCGCCCCCTACCGCTCCTCCTGGCCACCGGAGGGGGCTACGTGGGCTACGACCAGTACGGCCGCTACAGGGACCGCGATCTGGAGAGGCGGGGCTTCGAGGTGCCACCGCGGCTCGCCAACGAAACTCAGGTAGGGGGGGAGACATCGGCGAGGGCGCGGGGGGGGGTCATGGGGGGGTCAAGGGGGGGTCCATTTTGCAGAGTCTGGAAAACAGAACCCCTGATTCTCTCACGACTCACATCACATTCACCCTCGAGCAGATGCTGGATAAAGACGCGTGCTGAACAGAGCTTTGTCAAGATGGCCGCCGGTCCATCTACTGTGCTGTCCACCCCCCCGTTGGGGTTCTTGCTGGTTCTAGGGTCCAGGACGGAGAGCAGGCCACCGCTGGTCTTCTCCGGCCCACCTGCGGTCATCTGGGTCGTCCCCTCTCTAACGCAGACCCCCCCCCCGTTCCACAGGTGGAGAAGCGCTACCAGGTGTGACCTGGAAATCATGTTTGGTATCGACCGATTGAAACTCAAAACAGTTTGATACCTCTGGATGCTGAGATACATTGGGGGTCTTATTTGGGTTTGTGTCTGTCTGTCTGTCTCTGTCTGTCTGTCTGTCTGTCTGTCTGTCTGTCTGTCTGTCTCTGTCTGTCTGTCTGTCTGTCTGTCTGTCTGTCTGTCTGTCTGTCTGTCTGTCTGTCTCTCTGTCTGTCTGTCTGTCTGTCTGTCTGTCTGTCTGTCTCTGTCTGTCTGTCTGTCTGTCTGTCTGTCTGTCTGCTTACTAAAGTCTCTTCCTGTTAAGATCCTGACCCATGAGTCACTCACCCTGTGACCTGTGATGACTCGTTAACGAGACGACTGGGGTGATAGATTAGCTGGACTGAAGTGGCAGGCTGAACAAATCCAAATCGGACTATACTGTGTGTGTGTGTGTGTGTGTGTGTGTGTGTGTGTGTGTGTGTGTGTGTGTGTGTGTGTGTGTGTGTGTGTGTGTGTGTGTGTGTGTGTGTAACATCCGAGTAGACAAAGGTTGCTGTGATCTTGTCACCGGAGACATTGTCAAATATGTCAGTGTGTCCACGTCTGGATTTTATTGATTTACCACAGTGGATATTTACCTTGCCAGGGCACGGACACCGATAACACAGATGATGTCACGTTATGGCATCTTGAAACTGGGTTGAAGTTGAGTTGAGTTGAAGACGGCATTACTGTTTAAAGTGCGGGGCCGGCTGTAGCTCAGTTGGTAGAGCGGGTCGTTCAGTGATCGAAGGGTCAGTGGTTCGAATCCCAGCTCCGACTGTCCACATGTCGAAGTGTCCTTGAGCAAGACACCTAACCCCAAATTGCTCCCACTGAGCAGGTTAGCATGTTGCATTGCAGCTACCGCCATTGCTGTGTGAATGTGTGTGTGAATGGGTGAACGAGAGGCCATTGTAAAGCGCTTTGAGTGCCGCTAAGGTGGAAAAGCGCTATATAAGTGCCGTCCATTTACCATTTACCATTTAAAGTGCATCACTATGACAAGTTATCATAAGGGTAAAACCCAGTGGTGCGTATTTGAACTTGTGGCACAAGACCTTGGGGATTCATGGGTGCAAAGGTCAAACATGGGTTCATGTACAGTACCTGGTGTTAAAGGTACATCATTATGTCGTGTTTCTGTATACTTGACCTATTTACTTGCTCTACACAGCGTCTACCTTAGACTCTGCACTGATAGTTTTTCACTGCTGATAGCGATTCCAAGTACTGAATAAGTATCTGCCGATACCATTTACACATGCCGTTTTTCTGTTACATTACATTTCAGTCATTTAATAGACGTTTTTATCCAAAGCAACTTACAATAATTGCATTGAACGTTGGATGTCAGTGTGCTACTACTCACCAGAACTCACAAGTGCATCTCCTTTCTAAACAAGTGACTTAGAGCATAATCTAGTGCTGAAGGCAAAGTGCAAGAGTAGTAAACTAAATATACTCTAGTGGCTTAAGAGGGAGGATCCTGGTAGTAGGCTACTTTCTGAAGAGGTGAGTTTTGAGCCTGTGTGGAAAGATGGCCGGTGACTCTGCTGTCCTGACGTCAGTGGGCAGCGCGTTTCACCACCGCGGGGACAGGACAGAGGGACAGGACAGAGAAGAGCAGCTGTCCAGTCACTGGACGGTCGTACACAAGCCCTGCTAGCTGTACAGTAGCGTTGCTCTGAATAATTGAACGGGAAAAACCCCCTTAGTCAGCAACTACGAGGGGTTTGTGATCCAAAGCAATGACGTTGACGGTTTAGGGACAAAGCCACGCCACAGCCAAACTGCCACCTTGTTATTCCCATGACTGTCCGCTCCCACGCCACGCTGTTGACATAGGAAGGATTTTACAGAAAACTGAAATGAGACTTTTGTTTTAAATCAATGAATCAAACAATTTACTAAACGAAAAGGCCAGTTATTAAGGGTTGAAACTTTTTATTAGAATGAAATAGCCTGTACGATGTGTGTCGTGATAGCCACACAGTCAAATGATTTTCTAATTCCAGTTTTCCCTGTAAATACATCATGTAAAAACAATGACGTCAATGTCCATGCATTAGATGTTCCCAGTGTCTGTTGTGTCAGCAAATATCAGCATATAGGCTACTCGCAATGACTCACAGAGAGCCTACAGTACCATAAAATTAAAAAAATCCAGGGCTTTATCCAATATCTAATATTATCCCATAGGCTATTTAAACAAATAAACAATAACAAGCAGCCCGCCTGCGTCACACGGTCCCAAAGGGCACAGTGGCCACCATCATTTGTAAACAGAAAAGGTTTGAAACCACCAAGAATCTTCCTAGACCTGACCGCCCAGACAAACTGACCAATCAGGAAAGACTGGCCTTCATTCTCTGGTCTGATGAAGAATAATAATAATAATAATAACTTTCATTTATATAGCGCCTTTCATAGAACCCAAAGTCGCTTTACATAGGGGCAGAACAGACAAGAGACAAACATGGTAGACAGAGACACATGATGAAACCAAAATAGACCTTTTTGGCCTGAATACCAAGCTTGGAGGAAACCAGGCACCGCTCATCACCAGGTTAATACCACCCCTACAGTCACCGGGCTAATACCACCCCTACAGTGAAGCATGGAGGTATCATCACCTGACTAATACCACCCCTACAGTGAAGCATGGAGGTATCATCACCAGGCTAATACCATCCCTACAGTCACCGGGCTAATACCATCCCTACGGTGAAGCATGGAGGTATTATCACCTGACCAATACAATCCCTACAGTGAAGCATGGAGGTATTATCACCTGACTATACCATCCCTACAGTGAAGCGTGGTGGTATCATCACCAGGCTAATACCATCCCTACGGTGAAGCATGGTGGTATCATCACCTGACCAATACAATCCCTACAGTGAAGCATGGAGGTATTATCACCTGACTATACCATCCCTACAGTGAAGCATGGAGGTATCATCACCTGACTATACCATCCCTACAGTCACCTGGCCAATACAATCCCTACAGTGAAGCATGGAGGTATTATCACCTGACTATACCATCCCTACAGTGAAGCATGGCGGTGGCAGCATCATGATGTGGGGATGTTTTTGAGCAGCGGGGACGGGGTGACGCGTCCTCATAGAGGGCAGCTGAGTACACCGAGATCTTTGAAGAAAACCTGCTCCAGGCCGCCCTGTTCCTCGACGGTTTAGCTTCCAAAAGGACAATGGCCTTAAGCACACAAACAAGATAACAAAGGAGTGATTTGGGGACAAGTCTGTGAATGTCCTTGAGTGGCCCAGCCAGAGCCCGGACTTGAACCTGATTGAACATCTCTGGAGAGACCTGGAAATAGCAATGACGTTGACGGTTTAGGGACAAAGCCACGCCACAGCCAAACTGCCACCTTGTTATTCCCATGACTGTCCGCTCCCACGCCACGCTGTTGACATAGGAAGGATTTTACAGAAAACTGAAATGAGACTTTTGTTTTAAATCAATGAATCAAACAATTTACTAAACGAAAAGGCCAGTTATTAAAGGATTGAAACTTTTTATTAGAATGAAATAGCCTGTACGATGTGTGTCGTGATAGCCACACAGTCAAATGATTTTCTAATTCCAGTTTTCCCTGTAAATACATAATGTAAAAACAACGACGTCAATGTCCATGCATTAGATGTTCCCAGTTTCTGTTGTGTCAGCAAATATCAGCATATCTACTCGCAATGACTCACAGAGAGCCTACAGTACCATAAAATGCAAAAAATCCAGGGCTTTATCCAATATCTAATATTATCCCATAGGCTATTTAAACAAATAAACAATAACAAGCAACACGCCTGCGTCACACGGTCCCAAAGAGCACAGTGGCCACCATCATTTGTAAACAGAAAAGGTTTGGAACCACCAAGAATCTTCCCAGACCTGACCGCCCAGACAAACTGACCAATCAGGAAAGACTGGCCTTGATTCTCTGGTCTGATGAATAATAATAATAATAATAACTTTCATTTATATAGCGCCTTTCATAGAACCCAAAGTCGCTTTACATAGGGGCAGAACAGACAAGAGACAAACATGGTAGACAGAGACACATGATGAAACCAAAATAGACCTTTTTGGCCTGAATACCAAGCTTGGAGGAAACCAGGCACCGCTCATCACCAGGTTAATACCACCCCTACAGTCACCGGGCTAATACCACCCCTACAGTGAAGCATGGAGGTATCATCACCAGGCTAATACCACCCCTACAGTGAAGCATGGTGGTATTATCACCGGGCTAATACCATCCCTACGGTGAAGCATGGTGGTATCATCACCGGGCTAATACCATCTCTACGGTGAAGCATGGCGGTGGCAGCATCATGATGTGGGGATGTTTTTGAGCAGCGGGGACGGGGTGACGCGTCCTCATAGAGGGCAGCTGAGTACACCGAGATCTTTGAAGAAAACCTGCTCCAGGCCGCCCTGTTCCTCGACGGTTTAGCTTCCAAAAGGACAATGGCCTTAAGCACACAAACAAGATAACAAAGGAGTGATTTGGGGACAAGTCTGTGAATGTCCTTGAGTGGCCCAGCCAGAGCCGAGACTTGAACCTGATTGAACATCTCTGGAGAGACCTGGAAATAGCAATGACGTTGACGGTTTAGGGACAAAGCCACGCCACAGCCAAACTGCCACCTTGTTATTCCCATGACTGTCCGCTCCCACGCCACGCTGTTGACATAGGAAGGATTTTACAGAAAACTGAAATGAGACTTTTGTTTTAAATCAATGAATCAAACAATTTACTAAACGAAAAGGCCAGTTATTAAAGGATTGAAACTTTTTATTAGAATGAAATAGCCTGTACGATGTGTGTCGTGATAGCCACACAGTCAAATGATTTTCTAATTCCAGTTTTCCCTATAAATACATAATGTAAAAACAACGACGTCAATGTCCATGCATTAGATGTTCCCAGTGTCTGTTGTGTCAGCAAATATCAGCATATCTACTCACAATGACTCACAGAGAGCCTACAGTACCATAAAATGCAAAAAATCCAGGGCTTTATCCAATATCTAATATTATCCCATAGGCTATTTAAACAAATAAACAATAACAAGCAACACGCCTGCGTCACACGGTCCCAAAGGGCACAGTGGCCACCATCATTTGTAAACAGAAAAGGTTTGGAACCACCAAGAATCTTCCTAGACCTGACCGCCCAGACAAACTGACCAATCAGGAAAGACTGGCCTTCATTCTCTGGTCTGATGAAGAATAATAATAATAATAATAACTTTCATTTATATAGCGCCTTTCATAGTACCCAAGGTCGCTTTACATAGGGGCAGAACAGACAAGAGACAAACATGGTAGACAGAGACACATGATGAAACCAAAATAGACCTTTTTGGCCTGAATACCAAGCTTGGAGGAAACCAGGCACTGCTCATCACCAGGTTAATACCACCCCTACAGTCACCGGGCTAATACCACCCCTACAGTGAAGCATGGAGGTATCATCACCTGACTAATACCACCCCTACAGTGAAGCATGGAGGTATCATCACCGGGCTAATACCATCCCTACAGTGAAGCATGGAGGTATCATCACCAGGCTAATACCATCCCTACAGTGAAGCATGGAGGTATCATCACCTGACTATACCATCCCTATGGTGAAGCATTGCGGTGGCAGCATCATGATGTGGGGATGTTTTTGAGCAGCGGGGACGGGGTGACACGTCCTCATAGAGGGCAGCTGAGTACACCGAGATCTTTGAAGAAAACCTGCTCCGGACCGCCCTGTTCCTCGACGGTTTAGCTTCCAAAAGGACAATGGCCTTAAGCACACAAACAAGATAACAAAGGAGTGATTTGGGGACAAGTCTGTGAATGTCCTTGAGTGGCCCAGCCAGAGCCCAGACTTGAACCTGATTGAACATCTCTGGAGAGACCTGGAAATAGCTCCCCATCAAACCCGATTGAGGTTAAGATAGGATCTGCCTCTGGCAAGGGAAGTCTTTTTCCATTGTCTGTTTATGAAAACAAAACAGTCTGTTCTGACTCAACCTCAAAAAGTAGAAGGAGAATTAATCTTTTTAAGATGGGACAGTGGAATAGGCCTAAAGGAAGGAATTATGATTATAATTTTCGTGAGTGCAAACCTTTGTGACTCAGCAGAAAGCCATCAGAATGTTGGACAGACAGAAATAGTGTAGTAGTTGTGAGTGTGAATTTTATTGCAGAAATAACCACTAAGGGAAACAGAGGGGTATGTTGTCATAACTTTATGAATGTGTCTAAAAGTGCAGAGATCATCAAAATTCACCCTTCATGCTGTAGATAAGAAGCATTCTCTCTCTCCCTTCAAATATTATTGACTCTTACAGTAGAAGCATTCTCTCTCTCCCTTCAAATATTATTGACTCTTACAGTAGGAAACAAAATGGCACATTGCTTTATACGAAGGCATATTGTGTTATTACATGTGTGTTATTAATGGTGTTATTACAGCCATTGTAGTTTTACAGCATGAGGTAGGCTACTCAATTCTACAGGTTGAAGGAATAAGCAATTTACAAGACTATCCAACGTTCGTTTGATATGAACTCAGTGTTGGAATGGACGGATTAACACATCCCTATATACTATTATAGGCATTTGGCTATATCAATACAGTAATAACACATATGTAAAGTAGTATTTACAGTACATTTTTACTTTGTATACAAAAAAATGATACTTTGTCTCAGGTATGGTCAGGGGTGAAAACTAACTTTTTGGCTCACGGTGAGTCACCTGCCAAGGGGACTGTAGATGAAAAAAATCTACCGGACAAGTATTTTTTTTCTTCAGATAGCCTTCCCAAATCTAGTCGCCAATTGGAAATTTGCATTTGGCCGGTGGCAGGTGCTAATTTTCAGCCCTGGTTATGGTCCATTCTACCTAGGGCCCCTTCTGCTTCACAAATCTACAAAGTTCAGATCGTGAGGTGTTTAGTAGCTCTTGAGGTGTTTGTTGTAAATGTTAGGATTCTCATAAGTTAGTATCAAGATTAGGTGCACTGGCTGCCATTATTAATAGTTATAGTCGTTATATTTCACAACAGAGATCAGATTATTTTTATTTTGGTATGTGGATCATGTTGGATAGGTCAGAGGTCGAGTGGTTAGGGTCCAACCACGGCTAAGAGAGTCACGCCCTTAGGCTGGGAGTCTGTGGGGAGCGAGTTTAATAGTTCCATGGTTGGGCACCGACGGTGGCATCTTCTGCTGACCTCTGACCTTCCATATTTGTTGTCGGGGTACGTGCACTCTTGAGTCTCCGCGCTCAAGACAGAATGAGCGTTAGTGAGCAGCACTAACCCAGCTCTGAGGAGCTTAACGCAGCTGCACTTAACCTTCCGCCATCGTTGTCCAAGCATGCGCGGCCAACGCTTTGGGGAATGAAACCCAATGGTCAGAAGCTACACTGAATCCTTTGATTTAGCTGCAAACGGTCAGACATTCCAGTAACGCAGGACCAGTATGAGACCGCATCTGCTTGGGTTGCCAGGTTTGGGGGAAAGCGCTCTGGGGCCCTTCACTCTGAGTTAAGAGCTCTGGCTGGGAGATAAAACATGTCATATACTGTAGGTCTGTTCGTATTCATGAACAAAATCTCACATTTCCAATCCTTTATTACCGCAATGCATCATGGGTGGGGGACTGCACCTTTACTGGGTACTTGTTTTGCTTCTAGTTTCAAGTGAATTTTAGAAGGTTTTTTATTTTCAATCTCCTTTTAAGCCATCAAGTATGGCCTGCGCTTTGGCAGTATCCTCTTCCTGGATATATCCTGGTTGCTGGTTCTTAAAGTACTCTAGTAGTCTAAAAACAGCCTGATAGAAATGCATCCTTGTATCTCTGCATCCTTACTCTGTGCTATTAGTTATTCATCCACCGTTGTGATGTTGACCCTAGAGCTGGACTCCGCTATGTTATATTTTGACCGTTGCCCGTTTTCCACGTTGCCTTGAAAGTGTCCTGTCGATGGCGAATAGCTTTGGTCTTGCGTAACGGGACCGTTTAGGCTTGTATGCTACCGTACAATAGAGTGAATTTTTAGTAGCCACTGTACTAAATTCCTGTCTATTGTGTGCCCAGTAGTGAGGCCCTGGCAGCAGCCGGGCGATAGGCTCCGCCCTGATTGGCCCCTCTGGTGGGGTGACGGTCTGTCACGCTAGGGAGGCGAGCTGATTGGCTGGTGGGAGTTTGGGGAACTTCCCTTGGGCCGGGGGTAGGGTGATATAGGGCCAGGCTTTTATCAGGCAAGACAAACAGCCAACGTGGAGCTAGCCTGTCACTCATGCCCACTGTGAACATCTCAGTACACACACACACACACACGCACACACACACACACACACACACACACACACACACACACTATCATCAAAGATGCCCTTTACAGAGGTCATTGTGTTGTCAGCACAAGTGAACACAGGCACACTCAAGCACATTTTTTTTCTTTCCCACGGACACAAACTTGTGTGTGTGTGTGTCTCTCTCTCTCTCTCTCTCTCTCTCCCTCCCTCCCTTCTACACAGTGAAACAAGCAGCTAGTGAATCCGGCCCACTCTTCCTCCAGTGGGTTCTGGTTCTGTGTGGGGATATTGATGGGAGGCCCACATGCGGGCCGCTCTCTGACAATGGGCCCGGTTCTTCTCCGGGTGAATCTGGGCTGAGAAGGGCCCGGAATCATAATGAGCTGACTGAGCATGCTGGGTAGTGGAAGGAGAGAGAGGCCCTCACTCTTCCCTTTGACAGCCCAGAGACATGACGCAGCTAGTCAGCCACACACACACACACACACACACACACACACACACACACACACAGACTAGGCACTTGATCTGGCTGTGACTACCCACAGTAGAATCGGAAGTATGCCTTCTCGATCCGAGCCTGAATCGGCCTTGATGAGCGTGCCTCATGTAGTTCCAGGAAAATAGCAAAGCGGTTTGTGTGGGGTTATCTCTCTGGTTGAGACTGATCTGAACTCAGTTGCGCTCTATTTGTAGCTAATTGTAAACATTGTCTAGTTCACCTAGTTCCAAACCACCACATATCTCTCCCTGTCCGGCAATAAACAGTAGAGTTCCCGCTTGGGTTATTTAGTGGTGATGATGACATTTTACCCAGAAATCATCAGTGTTATTGGGCCCGCCCATTCTCTTAAAGGGACTGGTGTGTGAGAGGATGCAGCAGAGAGAAAGAAACAGTAACGGGATCTGCCTTTTGTCTAGCCAGGGCTGAGATACTCAAACGTCCTGCTTCCCCTGCTGAAGAGATACACACTCGCTGTCTTGGATTTTAGGAGGTATGTCTTTGTTTCGTATTGTAAATAAGCTCTTTGTTAGTGTGCTGCTGTGGCTATAATCTCACATGGAAACAATGAATGCTTGGTCAGTAAATGTTTACAATAGATAAGCTATCGATTTTAAATCAGATTATCATCTAGAATGAGAGCTAGCCCTGGCTGTCTTTTAGATGTATTACTAAGCGTTTATTATTCCAGTAAATGTCGTTGGAGATGGTGTCAGCAGGTTGAGCTTGAGGAAGTGATGATGTCCTGTTTCCTGCGTCTGTGAAGCTGACGGTCTGGATGGTACTCTGTGATAGATTCTGCTTCCTGAATAGTCATACTCTCTGTTTTAGGGTCAGATAGTTTAGTTTATATAACTGATATCAGTACCCACAAACAAACTAAAGGCCTAGTTAAGCAGCACAAAATATAGCCATGAACTAAACTAAAACATCACATTTTGTGATTAATCGTCCTCTAATTGTTAAAGACACAGACCCATCTTGGTGTTTGAATTCATCACTAGCTTGGATTAATGCTCACTCATCTAAATCATCATGGAACTAGAGAGGTCAGAGTTCAACCTGCTGAATGACTGGTCCCTAAATATTCGAACCGTTAGACCAAGGGAGCCTACCCTTTTATGGCTTGTGAGCTACTTTTAAAACGAGCCGCTCAAGATGTCCCACGCCCCCAGAACCCCCACCCCCCTGTCACTTGTCACTTAACATTGGCCAGGTTTTAATTCACGTCTAATTTAAGTCATATCTTATCTTAAAAAGAATCCCATTGCTGAAAACCCATTCAAAAAAACAACATACAGCCAAAATAATAACATACGGCTACTGTTTCAAAATCAAGAATACGTTTATTAATTAAGCTACCAATTACTAAGGGGAACGTTAACTTTGTTGTTTATATGCCTTGCATAATCTTAATGGGCAAGTCAGCTAGTTGTCAGTGTCTTTATCCTATTTACTGTAAATGACTCAATCACAACACAATTCACTCATGACTTGCATTGAATGGATCGGGCAGGGTTGCGTAATCCTGACTTTATCGGACTTTCTGATTGATTTTGCTAAAATAGACTATAAAACGAGTTGTAGCCGCTACACATGAAAGCCTAAACAATGATGAAACCAGCCCACACATGATTCAATCATTCAAACGCTCAAAACGACAAAACGCTCACACTTGTAATCTACAAAGTAGCAGGAGGAGGAAGCAGCTGGTTTGAACCAGAGAGAGAGGAAACGTGGTTCCGCCCACGCAACCTCAACTACAACTGACCTTTTTATGGCTTTTCTTTTGACTGGCTGGAGGAGATATCATGACCAGATAGATAGATAGATAGATAGATAGATGGATAGATAGATAGACGGATAGATAGACAGATAGAAAGACAGATGGATAGATAGATAGATAGATACTTTATTAATCCCCTTGGGGAAATTCTATGTATCCAATAGCTCACGGCACAGCACAACATAACGACACAGCAATACACAACACAACAAGTGACAGACGGCAAATTCAATCAATCGACATGTCATAAAATGTGAGCCTCTGATAAAAAAAAGTGATGTCACAGGAGGACAGCGGGGCGTTTTGGAGGCGTGATTTGGGCATTTTGGAGGCGTGATTTGGGCGTTTTGGAGGTGTGATTTGGGCATTTTGGAGGCGTGATTTGGGCGTTTTGGAGGTGTGATTTGGGCGTTTTGGAGGTGTGATTTGGGCGTTTTGGAGGCGTGATTTGGGCGTTTTGGAGGTGTGATTTAGGCGTTTTGGAGGCGTGATTTGGGCGTTTTGGAGGCGTGATTTGGGTGTTTTGGAGGTGTGATTTGGGCGTTTTGGAGGCGTGATTTGGGCGTTTTGGAGGCGTGATTTGGGCGTTTTGGAGGCGTGATTTGGGCGTTTTGGAGGCGTGATTTGGGCGTTTTGGAGGCATGATTTGGGCGTTTTGGAGGCGTTATTTGGGCTGGTCGGGGGTCTCAGGGTCTCTGTGACAGGGCTGAGGGGATTCTTTATTCCTTCCTGTGAAGCTGCCCCTCCCCCTCCGCGATCAGCCAATCAGATCCCCAGATTCACCCTACCTTCTGTAAACCCTCCCCCCCCCCCTCAGGAACGAACCCCCCCCACCATCTTCCCCACAGCATCCAGGAACCCCCCCCTCTCTCCTCACCCAACACCCTGAGAGAACGAGAGAGAAGAGGAGGAGGAGGAGGAGCTAGAGGATTATCGGCCGGCAGCGTCGGAGAGAGAGAGAGGGGGCGGGGCTCGGGAGCGACGGAGCGCGAAGAGGAGCAGCAGAACAGCGACACTCTCGGCTCTCACACACACACACACGCGGTCTTCCAGCCAGCGAGAGAGACCGACAGAGAGAGAGAGAGAGACCAGGAGAAGCCCGGAGATCATGTGTCAGAGCAGGAGCGTGCCGCGGCCGGCGCCCAGCACGGGGAAATGGTGAGATGCTGCAGGGCTCTGCACGCGCCGCCGTCTTGCTACGACCTCCACAGAGTCAGGGTTGATGTGCGTAGGCTGCGTCCCGCCAGCCCGGGGGGAGAGGGGGAGCCGCTACTGCAGGGAGGAGGAGGAGGAGGAGGGGGAGGAGGAGGCCAAGGGACTTCGGCTCTCAGACACAGGAACAGATTCAGGTACTGTCATGAGAGAGAGAGAGAGAGAGAGAGAGAGAGAGAATGAGAGGGTGACCAAAGAGTGCCTTTCCTAGCATGCGTAGAGTTACGCTGTAGACATGCCTGCTGTGAGAGAGAGAGAGAGAGCGAGAGAGAGAGAGAGAGAGAGAGAGAGAGAGAACGGTGGTCAGGGAATTGTTTACAGAGAGAGAGAGTGAGAAAGTGGATGACTAGATGAATACGTAGCGGACGGATAGCGATGGAGGGGATTACCATGTGCTCCCGTGAGAATCGGCTGTGTAGTGTGTGTGTTGTCTGCTCATTGTGCTGTGTGTGTTGTGTGCTCATTGTGTGTGTGTGTGTGTGTCGTGTGCTCATTGTGCTGGGTGTGTTGTGTGCTCTTTGTGTGTGTGTGTGTGTAGTGTGCTCATTGTGCTGGGTGTGTGTGTGTGTGCGTGCTGGTCAAGCAGGGGGAGGTAGTTTAGCGGTAGCAGGGAATGTGGAGCGGGCTCATCGCACCTCCCTCCCTCCCTCTCCCCTCTCCCTCCCTCTCTCCCTCCCTCAGAGGCAGCAGCACAAAGCCTCTGTTTGGCCTAATTGCAGCGTAATGCCCCTAAGCCCCTCGCCAGGCCGGCAGCCGGGTAGTCTGGGGTGAACGGCACACCCAGGCCCGTCCAGGCCCTGGTACCGGCTGGACCTGGTACCGGCCAGACCTGGTACCGACTGGACCTGGTACCGGCTAGACCTGGTACCGGCCGGACCGACGCAGAAGGGCTCAGTTAGCCGTTAGCCCCGCTGAAACACACCGCGGTCCCAGATGGCTGGCTCTCATGACGCACCGCGGGGGGTCCTAGCCCTGAGCAGACACCCCCCGGCTGAAGCACCGCCGTCGGGCTAGCCCCCCGCCGAAGCCCCCCGTGGCGAGCAAGCTATGCAGCCCTGCGCTGCAAAGATCCCCAGGCAGAGCAGCCCCAGACAGCTAGCTCCAGCGCTAACGCTAGCTAGCTACGCACCAGCTAGGAAGCAGCCCGAGAGAGAGGAGGGAGAGAGGAGAGAGAGAGGGGAGAGAGGGAGAGAGAGGGAAGAGAGAGGGGAGAGAGAGAGAGGAGAGAGAGAGAGAGGAGAGAGAGGAGAGAAAGGAGAGAGATAAGAGGGGGGAGAGAGAAAGGAGAGAGAGGAAAGAGAGAGGAGAGAAAGGAGAGGGAGAGAGGAGAGAAAGGAGAGGGAGAAAGGAGAGGGAAAGAGAGAAAGGAGAGAGAGAGGAGAGAAAGGAGAGGGAGAAAGGAGAGGGAAAGAGAGAGAGGAGAGAAAGGAGAGGGAGAGAGGAGAGAAAGGAGAGGGAGAAAGGAGAGGGAAAGAGAGAAAGGAGAGAGAGAGGAGAGAAAGGAGAGGGAGAAAGGAGAGGGAAAGAGAGAGAGGAGAGAAAGGAGAGGGAGAAAGGAGAGGGAAAGAGAGAGAGGAGAGAGGCGGCGAAGAGCCGTGACGGACGAGAGGAGAACATCTCTCCTCCGGAAACGAGAGAGAGACCGAACCAGCGGCACGGAACGAGACAGAGATCGAGAGAGATAGTGTGAGATCAAGAAAGTGTGTGTGTGTGCGTGTGTGTGTGTGTGAGAGCAGGAGAGAGAGAGAGAGAGAGGGAGAGAGAGAAAGAGGAGAGGATGTTGTTCAGCCAGTGATTGGCCAATATATGCCTGCATTGAGAGAGGAAGGGGGGTGCTCGGTCTGAGAGCCTCTTGTGATGGAGAGAGCGAGAGAGGAGGAGAAGAGAAGCGAATGAAAGGATCCTTCCTCTTAAAGCATCTATCTTAATTATATTTCGCTGCTCTGCTCCGTGGTTTTAACCCTAGATCACGCTCTCCGTCAGGGAGATGCACTCGTGAGTTCTGCCGAGTAGAAGTACACTGACTACCTACGTTTAAATGCAAGTATTGAAAGTCGCTTCGGATTAAAGTGTCTGCTAAATGGCTGCGGTGTAATGTAATGTACGTCTGAGGTAGTACAGTATTACGTAGAGGCCCTTTGTCGTGCGTGTTTTGGCGTTGTGAGTTTGGTTGTGGTTGTTTTGCAGTTAACTAGGATGATGTGATCTATCTGGTATCGCTGGTGTGTGACTGTAGCTGGTTGTGTATTATGATAGCAGGGTGCTCTGAGGCAACTGGGTTTGAATTAGGTTAATTAGGCTACTACAGTATGTAGGTTAGTAGATCATGTTGCACCACGTTCTTAATAATGTAATCTGTTGAATACTCTTTCATTGAGATGTTGCACTAGAGGATGAATACTGTTGATACTCCTGGCTAGGTGGACATGGCCGATTAGCGCTTAGCGTTGTTCTTGAGGCTGAGGTGACAGGTTCTAGTTCCTGGTCAGTGGTGTACTAGTTCATGGTGAGTGTGGTCTAGTTCCTGGTGAGTGTGGTGTATTAGTTCCTGGTCAGTGGTGTACTAGTTCCTGGTGAGTGGTGTACTAGTTCCTGGTGAGTGTGGTCTAGTTCATGGTGAGTGTGGTCTAGTTCATGGTGTGGTCTAGTTCCTGGTGGGTGTGGTCTAGTTCCTGGTCAGTTCTGTGTCTGTGTTGGCGCTGTGTGTATCTGGCCTGGTTAGAGATCCCAGCAGGGGTGGTCGGCCCAGTGTTACGCTGCCCACCAAACTAGGACATCACCAGGCAGCCGGCCAGACTCAGCCCAGGGGAGAGCACCAGACACGGGCTGGCTACAGTACCAGGCCTGGGTCAGACACGGTACCAGGCCTGGGTCATACAGTACCAGGCCCGGGTCATACAGGCGGTACCAGGCCCAGGTCATACAGGCGGTACCAGGCCCAGGTCATACAGGCGGTACCAGGCCCAGGTCATACAGGCGGTACCAGGCCTGGGTCATACAGGCGGTACCAGGCCTGGGTCATACAGGCGGTACCAGGCCCAGGTCATACAGGCAGTACCAGGCCTGGGTCATACAGGGGGTACCAGACCTGGGTCATACAGGCGGTACCAGGCCCGGTTCATACAGGCGGTACCAGACCTGGGTCATACAGGCACTACCAGGCCCGGGTCATACAGGCGGTACCAGGCCTGGGTCATACAGGTGGTACCAGGCCTGGGTCATACAGGTGGTACCAGGCCTGGGTCATACAGGCGGTACCAGGCCCGGGTCAGATGTCGTGAAATACCGGACCGTAGCCGACATTAAGTGCACTGGATTTAGTCTGTCAAGAATTCCGGTGAACGAATTGTGTTTTGTCCAAGAAGTACAGTTCCTTAAGTAGCCTACGGCAACGCAACGCTAGCTAAATCAAGTGCACCTCAACGTTTGAAATTCAGACGTCGTGTCGACGTCAGCATGACTTTGTCTCATGCTGAAATGATTAAGGCAAAGCCGTCTCCTCAAGTGTCAGCTCTCTACTTGGCGCTGTGAGAGAGCGGTAGTCTACCTCATTATTTAACAGTGACTCCGACAGCCATTAATCACCATCGGAGCTAAAGGTATTGTTGATGCAGTCAGTAGATATGCTAGTGTAAACACTAGGGCCTTGTTGTTGCTGTGAAAGGCTGTGATCATGCTGCCACCATGACAATCAGCCCTGTGACTGACCGGCTGCAGCTGGACAAAGAGCACACACACACACACACACACACACACACACACACACACACACACACACACACCACCTCTATGCGGAGCTCTTTCTTATTGATTGGATTCGGCAGCCTATAGAGACACAGCAGGTCTATACTGAAACTGGGATTGATAGGGACTCACACACACACACACACACACACACACACTGCAGACACACGCTACACACACACGTGCACACACAATATAGACACACATAAGAGCTGCTGACGCGGATATATTATAGATCTGTCAGAGCCCGTCGGGGGGGGTGGGTGGTGTGTGTGTGTGTGTGTGTGTGTGTGTGTGTGTGTGTGTGTGTGTGTGTGTGTGTGTGTGTGTGTGTGTACGTACAACACACACACACACCCCATTTGATCACATCTGTGAGTATTCTAGTGGATAATCTATCCATCATCCAATTGTACTCCAGGTTAGGCAGGCTGAAGCACTGTATAATACATGGCACGGCCCCTGGACTGGCTTTTGCAGTCGTAAACTGTACTTCTTGTTTTATGAAGACAAAAGACACCTCGTTGTCCCCTGTGGGATTTTACAGGGAACAATCCAGCATCGGAGATCAGTATGAGACGATGACTCAGCACAGCGATGCACTACATTACTTTCCACAGAATTAGCTACTGCCCTTCGATTTTTTTTTCCGAACCCCACACACACACTGAAGGACACACAGAACTCTTTTGATACGCTAGCAGCCGTCGCTCCGGTGCGTTGGCGGACTGCCATCGGCCTCTCCCGTTACCCGGCAGCGGAGTGTGTGTGTGTGCATGTGTGTGTGTGTGCATTGTGCGCTGACTGACGTGTGCCTGGCAGGGTGTCGGGTGTGTAAAGATCGTTAGATAATGCCCGAGGCCCGCCTCTTATCCTGATTGGACAGGACAGGTCTTAGTCCTAAAGATAAAGGACAGGTCTTAGTCCTAAAGATAGACCCCGGGAGACCAAGCTCCAGCCCTGCGGGGCCTCGGTGTTGCTGCCTCATCACTTCCCCGCACAAATATGACCCACATTCCTGTTAGCGCCGCGGCTAATCTGGCTTTAACGAGCTGTAGTCTGTAGCACCTCCTGCTTTAGCACCTGCTGCTTTAGCATCTCTCTGCTTTAGCATCTCTCTGCTTTAGCATCTCTCTGCTTTAGCATCTCCTGCTTTAGCATCTCCTGCTTTAGCACCTGCTGCTTTAGCATCTCCTGCTTTAGCACCTGCTGCTTTAGCATCTCCTGCTTTAGCATCTCCTGCTTTAGCATCTTCTGCATTAGCATCTCTCTGCTTTAGCATCTCCTGCTTTAGCATCTCTCTGCTTTAGCATCTCCTGCTTTAGCACCTGCTGCTTTAGCATCTCTCTGCTTTAGCATCTCTCTGCTTTAGCATCTCCTGCTTTAGCATCTCTCTGCTTTAGCATCTCCTGCTTTAGCATCTTCTGCATTAGCATCTCCTGCTTTAGCATCTCCTGCTTTAGCATCTCCTGCTTTAGCATCTCTCTGCTTTAGCTGGGAGGAGAGACCTGTTTATATAGAAATTTGGTACATGCACACACCTTAGGAGGACTTAGGTCTTTCAGCACGTGGGGATTTTTACCCAGAATTCCCCTGTCGGAAACGGGGGCTGTTAGCGGTGGGTTGGTTGTGTCGGGTCCCGGGGGCTTGCAGGGCGCTGAGGAGATCAGGCGCTCCTCTTTAGGCTGCCGGCGCTGTTGGGAGCAGTCAGCCGGCGCTGTTGGGAGCAGTCAGCCTGCGCTGTTGGGAGCAGTCAGCCGGCGCTGTTGGGAGCAGTCAGCCTGCGCTGTTGGGAGCAGTCAGCCTGCGCTGTTGGGAGCAGTCAGCCAGCGCTGTTGGGAGCAGTCAGCCGGCGCTGTTGGGAGCAGTCAGCCGGTGGTTCTCCAGAGCAGGGGCCGCCGGTACCGTGACATTCCTGTACATGTTCACCTGAACCTCGCCAAGCACGGCGCATAACAGCGCGGGGGCCGGCACAGGGCCAACACCGGGCTGGCGCAGTGCTGGTACAGGGCCAACACAGGGCCAACACAGGGCCAACACAGGGCCAACACAGGGCCGGCACCGGGCCAGCACCGGGCCAGTGGGTGTCTTTGGCCCTTCTCCCCATTTGCTAAGCTGCTGACTAAGTAGCCCCGCCCCCTGCCCCGCCCCAACCTCCTCCACAGCCCCCTCAGCCAGGACAGGAACAGATGGAGGCCGTCTTCACGCCGCCCTTGTGCGTTTGTGCTGAGTCGGACGCTTGTATAGAGAGAGTGACCATCGGACCGTAGACGATCACCAGCAGAGAGCTGTGAGCTCCACCAGCGGCGTTCAGGACCGCAGTATAGATGCAGCTGGTTGGACTGGCCCAATGTCAAAATGAAGCGCACCTTACACACATTTAGGTCAGTGTGTATACACACACACACACACTCACACACACACACACACACACACACACACGGTACCCACACTGACCAGCGTTAAAGAGACAGGAGGCTGTGTCCTGTGTTTCACTGCCTAACTGCAGCAGATGGAGCAGAGGTGTGAGTGTGTGAGTGTGTGTGTGAGTGTGTGTGTGTGTGTGTGTTATTCATGAAGGAAGAATTGTGAGTACACATAACAAATCACAAAAATAGCTTCTAGTTGTGTCATCTGCAGTGTGTGTGTGCGTCCGTGTATGCGTGTGTGTGTGTGCGTGTGTGTGTGTGTACTGAGCAGCAGGACCGTTATTGGGGAGCGAGCCGAGTGGGTGGTGTGTGTGTGTGTGTGTGTGTGTGTGTGTGTGTGTGTGTGTGTGTGTGTGTGTGTGTGTGTGTGTGTGTGTGCGCCTTGCTGGTTATATAACATAGCGTTTTACCAACAGACTCGCTGTGTTTGTGCGCTTCCATTGTGTCCCATTGTTTGTCGTGCACGGGTACTAGAATGCGTATTGTTAGCCGTGCATGTGTGTGTGCGTGTGTGTGTGTGTGTGTGTGTAACAAAGAGATTGAGAAGTGTAAGGGAGTCAGTTTCATGTGTGGTTTTGTGAGCTTTTGCGCGTCCATCTTTGTTTTGTGTGTGTGCCCGTGTGTGTGTGTGTGTGTGTGCGCGCGCGCGTGTGTGCTTCCTACATGTGAGTTCAGTGTCTGTAAGTATGTGTGTCTGCATCTGTCTGTACACCCCCCCTCCCCTCCCACCCCAACTCCAACCCCCCCACTCCCCCTCCACCCCACCCCACCTCCACGCCAACCAGTTTTTTTTTAATGGCGCTCAGGCTGCAGTTCCCCCAGTTGGCCTGGCGGCGGCGTCTGGGCCAGCTGAGCTGCATGTCCCGGCCCGCCCTGCGTCTGCGCTCGTGGCCTCTCACCTTCCTGTACTACGTCCTGCCCATCAGCGCCCTCAAACCCCTGACCAAGGGCGGCTGGAGGCCCACCTCCCGAGTGAGTACCGTGTGTGTGTGTGTGTGTTGTGTGTGTGTGGTTGTGTGTGTTGTGTTGTGTGTGTGTGTGTGTGTGTGTGTGTGTGTGTGTGTGTGTGTGTGTGAGAGGGTTTCTGGGAACAGGAGGGAGGGTTTTTAGTCTCAGCATCCAGAGGTACCAAATGTCCCCAAATGGTCTAACCCTAAACCAAATCTGGTTTGTATCCTGGTTTGTGTTGTGTTGTGTTGTGTGTGTTGTGTGTGTTGTGTGTGTTATGGTGTATTGTGTGTTTGTGAGTCTGTGTTTCTGGGAACAGGAGGGAGGGTTTTCAGTCTCAGCATCCAGAGGTACCAAATGTCCCCAAATGGTCGCACGGCGGTTACTGTTCTAACCAAATCTGGTTTCTATCCCACAGCTCACTACCTGGCAGTGATGTGTTATTCTGCCCGGTAGAGGTGATAGGTGTGTGTGCGCGTGTGTGTGTGTGCGCGTGTGTGAGTGTGTGTGTGTGTGTGTGTGTGTGCGTGTGTGTGTGTGCGTGTGCCAGTCTCTCTGCAGTCTCCCAGATGGCTGGGTGCATATGGGCCCGCTGTTCCCTGGTCTCCACTGAGTCTCAAAGGCTCATTGTGTGATACACACACACACACACACACACAAACACACACACACACACACACACACACACACACTGACAACACAGGGGAATGCTTTGTGTCCTGCTGCTCTGCTATCCTACCAGGGTCAAGGTGGGGACACCCCCCCCCCCCCCCCCCACAGCCGATAGGCTTTTAACCTTAACGAACCTGATCTAATCCTTAATGAACCTGATCTAATCCTTAATGAACCTGATCTAATCCTTAATGAACCTGATCTAATCCTTAATGAACCTGATCTAATCCTTAATGAACCTGATCTAATCTATGACGCTGCGTTCTGATGGTTAATCAATAGATGGATGGATGGACACTGGAAGTGGGCAGTGTCCGTCTCCTCTTCTCCTCCCCCTCTGCCTCTCCTCCTCCTTTTCCTATTCCTCTTCTGACTCATCTCCCTCTTCTCCTCCTCCTCCTCCTCCTCCTCCTCCTCCTCCTCCTCCTCCTCCTTCTCCTCCTCCTCCTCCCCCCTCTGTCCAGACCAGTGCAGATTTCTCTTCTGTATCGCTGCTTCACAGAACCATCTGGAAACTCTCCGTTGGAAACTGTTTGGAAAGGGGCGGGCACTTTCAAAAATACTTGGCAGGTGATTGGATGAGCCATCTGGAAAAAAAATCATAAAAGATCCTATCAGGCGCTAACTTCAACCGCTCCTCGCTGTGGTAAACACGCACAGCGTAGCTCAGAACCAACGCTGACCAGCAAGAACGTTTTCAGATTGGGCTCAAAATGGTCTCTATGGAGAGTGTCCATAATGGAACAGGAGCATTGAATACATTCACCAATAAGAAATATGATATATATTATATATACTAATTATTTACAAAATAGGGTCAGAATAGCTTTAGATCAAACGCAGAGGGCCGTCAAAGTGGACTTCCTATCAGGTGGATGAGGGTGAACCAGGAGGATGAGGGTGAACCAGGAGGATGAGGGTGTACCAGGAGGATGAGGGTGTACCAGGAGGCCATATTCCTATCAGGTGGATGAGGGTGTACCAGGAGGCCATATTCCTATCAGGTGGATGAGGGTGAACCAGGAGGCCATATTTCTATCAGGTGGATGAGGGTGAACCAGGAGGATGAGGGTGTACCAGGAGGCCATATTCCTATCAGGAGGATGAGGGTGAACCAGGAGGATGAGGGTGTACCAGGAGGATGAGGGTGTACCAGGAGGATGAGGGTGTACCAGGAGGATGAGGGTGTACCAGGAGGATGAGGGTGTACCAGGAGGATGAGGGTGTACCAGGAGGCCATATTCGCTGATGATAGGAAACATTTCATTCAAATTCATCAACATTAAGACCATGAGGGGACAAAGTTTTCAAGAAGTGAATGTTTCTCTAAATCGCCAGGTCTTCTAGGGGAGAGACATCCTCTATTCCTTTATTCCACAGAGAGGAAATAGGTTTGCTTCTATTAAATGCACTACTACAGGAAGTTGAGATCTTTTACATCTGATGCTGCTGTTTGTTGACAGACTGTTGTCAGGCTGTTTGTTGACAGACTGTTGACGAGTTGTTTGTTTGTTGTCAGGCTGACAGGCTGTTTGTTTGTTTGTTTGTTTGTTTTTTTGTCAGGCTGAGCTGTGATCAGCTCGGTGGCTTTTAATCCTCACCCTATGAGCTCTGACCTCACATCTGAGGCCATGTCAGTAGAGAGCTCTGTTAGAACTACTTACTTACTTACTTATTTACTTACTTACTTACTTACTTACTTACTTGTTATTAGCCCATATAAATACATCAAACAGCACTTTAAGATTGGCATGTAGCTAACTAGCTAGCCGATGCTAACGATGTTGATCAGGAGATGTGAGTGAAGACAGAGAGAGTCACGCTCGTCCGGTCAGCTGCCAGGGAAAGCTGTCTGATCCACTCGGGCAGACGGCCCATGGCAGCGAGCAGCGCAGCAAATCAAACGCGCACCATCTGGCACTCTCAAATATTAGAGATGCTGTCCCTCTGAGCTGAGCTGATCTGGTTACATCATCATCAGATTTGGATGTTAGTCATTTTATGGTTCCAACTAATAATTACACGGTTTTAATTTAACCAAATAACCAGAACTCGTAAGATAAAGGTCTGTGAGGGTTTACTGAACAAAAGGCCAGTTTACTTCTTCAAAACAGGATATCATTGACGGCAGAATGTATCAACCACAGAGACATTATAACACAATGCATAATAACACTAGGCTTTGTGACAGAGTCCTCGTTCACGTTGTTAGCGTTGACTATAGACTAGCGTTGACTATAGACTGGTGTTGACTATAGACTAGTGTTGACTATAGACTAGCGTTGACTATAGACTAGTGTTGACTATAGGCTAGCGTTGACTATAGACTGGTGTTGACTAGACTGGTGTTGACTATAGGCTAGCGTTGACTATAGACTAGTGTTGACTAGACTGGTGTTGACTATAGGCTAGCGTTGACTATAGACTAGCGTTGACTATAGACTAGTGTTGACTATAGACTAGCGTTGACTATAGACTGGTGTTGACTATAGACCAGACCGACATCACCAGCGATCCCTGGTTGAGGGGTGTTCACGACTCCTCCAGCGCTCTCAGACTAAGTCCATTACCCTGAGTTGGATGAACTCAAAATAGCTTCTTCTTTAGCCCGACCATCCTTGTAATGCAAGAGTTTGGCCCGATCCCAAGTCTCCTATTGGTGGGATGTCACCTGACCGGCCGTGCGTCAGACGTGCCGTCATTGGGACTAAATAATGAAACAGTAACAGGTTGGGTGGTCAGTCCACAGGGAACCCTGGACCGCCGAAAACACAGGACTTAGTCTTCACAACGGGCAGCGGTTATAAACCAGATTAGTTATATAAGTCAGTATGCAAATGAAAAACAAGCAATAAGCAACATACCGTATCTCATGAAACAAAACGTAAGAAACAGCTTAACAAAACTAAGCATACTTTAATCAAACGCTACATTAAACACACATTACATTACAGTCATTTATGAGACGCTTTTTTCCAATAATTGCATTTAACGTACACACACACACACACACTGCCCTCTCCCATTGCATCTCCTGAGATGACGTGGCTCTGTCCACCTGTAGCTGCGGTCCAGACATGAGCAGTAGAGCGAGAGTCCGGGGAGGCGGATCTAGATCTCGCTCGGCTGCGCGGTCTGGCCGACCACATGGAAATGACCGGAGAGGAGGGTAGGAGGGGGCGTTCAGTGAAAGTCTCCACCATGTGTGTTGGTCACACCGCTGCCTCAGCAGCCCGTGTTCAGGCCGAGGGACTGGAGAGTTGTTGGCTGACCGGCTGTAGCGAAGGCCACCTGACCTCCTTCCTTACCTGGCCGGCCCAGTTCTCTACGCGGTGTAGCGCTGGTCACCAACGCTGCTCTGACTCAGCTGGTGTACTGCTAACCTAAGAAACGATTGTGCACGTTTAGCCGGTTTGCTGCAAGTGACAAACTTCACCTCACCGATGCTAAAGGACTGAGTGTGCGGTCATCACTCCCATCCTAGCCTCCTCACACTGGCTCCAAGTCAGTTTTAGGGTCCAGTTTAAGGTACTGGTCATCACTTTAATAGCTCTGCATGGTCAGGCACATGCGCACTGGACCTACAGTCTGTGGGCTCTGACTCTTTTAAAGCACAGCTAAAGACTCATCTTTTCAGACTGGCCTTTGTCTAACCTCCTGTCTTTTTATGTTTTTATGTCCTTGTTTTTATGTCGTGTTTTTTTTTTTTTTTACAATTGTTTTTAACTGTTTGATGATCTGTGAAGCACTTTATACCTTCTAATCTGTAGAAGGTGCAGTAGAAATAAAATTTACATACTACTTTACATACTCTGTCGCCTTGACGACTGACATCTCCTACCTGGTGAGGCGAGGCTGTCTCTCTCTCTCTCGCTCGCTCGCTAGCTGGGGGGATGTGTTGCCATGTTGCTTTTCACCCTCATCTAACGACTCGCCCCCTCCAGGTGAGCTACCTGTTCTGGACGCCGACGGTTTAACCCTTCGACTTCCCCGTGCTGTAACCAAGCTTCTCTCCTCCTGTGGACAGGACTTGACGACACCGCAGCTTGTCTCTCTTCTTGTCTCTCTTCTTAACTGCGATTCCTTCCCATGTACAGGGTGGGGTCTCTCTAACCTTAATTACTTTGCTTCCTTACAGATGTCTTTCTACGGCTGGATGACCCAGCTGGTCTTCAGTTTGCTGACCTCCGTGTCGGCTCTCTGGACTAGCGCGTCTCTCTCCCTCTCTCGTGTGTGTGTGTGTGTGTGTGTGTGTGTGTGTGTGTGTGTGTGTGTGTGTGTGGCGTCCGTCGGCCTCAGCGTCTCTCCTAACCCCGCCTGTCCTCCCCCCTCCCCGCCCGTAGGTGGGGCTGTATAAGACGATCCCCACGCGGCTGCTGTCCCGGGCGTGGGGCCGGTTGAACCAGGTGGAGCTGCCCACCTGGTTGAGGAAGCCCGTGTTCAGTCTGTACATCTGGACGTTCGGGGTGAACATGCAGGAGGCGGCGGTGGAGGACCTGCATCACTACAGGAACCTGGGGGAGTTCTTCAGACGCAAGCTCAAGCCTCAGGCCCGGCCCGTCTGTGACTCCCACTGCGTGGTGAGTAGGGATGGGGTCCGGTCGGATTTCATTTTTTTATTTAGCCTTTATTTAACCAGGAAAGGTCCCATTGAGATTAAAAATCTCTTTTTCAAGAGAGACCTGGCCAAGACGGGCAGCAGTGCAATCCAAACACAGAGTTACAGACGGAAAATACAACAGAAACACAGAGATGCAACAGTAATACAATTTACACGTGACTTGGTGATTTGGCTATATGGCAATACGCTAGTTAAAAACATGAACATACTCAAGAATCGATTCGATTCCGATTCACAAGGTTCGGAATCGATTATCACGATTCGATTTGATTCAATATCGATTCGGTTAGTGTTACTAAAACCTGTTTTTTTAGCTGTTACCTTAATTACATGACTGCCAAGTTATGCAACACATCAATACTAGGGCTGGGTATCGATACTGATTTACAAAAATTAATGAATGAATGAATCATTGAGTGAATTAATGAACTATTCATTCCTTCATTTATTTATTCATTCATTCATTAAATAAAAGATCGATTTTGGGATTCATGAATCGATTCTGAATCATTTGAATCGATTAAGCGATTTTTTTCAACCCAGCCCTAGTGGTGAGCGGGCGTTCTGTTCGTATACGCACGGGTTTCAACGTTAGTTTGCAACGTACATTGTTACAGGTTTTTATGTACTCTAATGTTGTCTGTCTTGGCCAGGTCGCCCTTGAAAAAGAGATTTTTTTATCTCTATGGGACCTCCTGGTTAAATAAAGGTTTAATAAAAAATGAATAAATAATTGCAGGTGGTCGCTGACGGGCAGAAAGCTCATATCTCCATTTTGGGGATTTTTAGAAATGAGAATGTTCTTTTCAACATCCTGGACATTTTGGAGATGCAAGGTTACCGGCCGGACAGTGACGATGTTGTTTTACAGTCCTATTTTGGACGGTGTTACCTTTGTTTGGACGGTGTTACATTTTAATGGACCCCAGAGACCAGGGAGGGTCCGAGCTCACGCATAAACCAGGGTGTGTTTGTTTTGAACCCCAGATCAGCCCGGCGGATGGCAAGATCCTGCACTTTGGGCGTGTGCGTAACTGTGAGGTGGAGCAGGTGAAGGGGATCACCTACTCACTGGAGACCTTCCTAGGACCACACACCTGGGCAGAGAGCCTGGCGCTCAACAAAGGTCAGAACAACCCTCCCCTCTCATCTCACCCCTCCCTTCCTCCACTCCCCTCCCCTCCTCTCCTCCCCTCTCATCTCACCCCTCCCCTCTCTCCTCTCCTCTCCTCTCCTCTCATCTCCTCTCATCTCACCCCTCCCATCTCACCCCTCCCCTCTCATCTCACCCCTCCTCCCCTCTCATCTCACCCCTCCCCTCCCCTCTCATCTCACCCCTCCTCCCCTCTCATCTCACCCCTCCCCTCCCCTCTCATCTCACCCCTCCTCCCCTCTCATCTCACCCCTCCCCTCTCATCTCACCCCTCCTCCCCTCTCATCTCACCCCTCCCCTCTCATCTCACCCCTCCTCCCCTCTCATCTCACCCCTCCCCTCCCCTCTCATCTCACCCCTCCTCCCCTCTCATCTCACCCCTCCCCTCCCCTCTCATCTGACCCCTCCTCCCCTCCCATCTCACCCCTCCCCTCTCATCTCACCCCTCCTCCCCTCTCATCTCACCCCTCCCCTCCCCTCCTCCCCTCTCCTCTGACCCCTCTCCTCCTCCCCTCCCCTCTCATCTGACCCCTCCCCTCCTCCACTCTCATCTGACCCCTCCCCTCCTCCACTCCCCTCCACCCCTCCCCTCTCATCTCACCCCTCCTCCCCTCCCCTCTCATCTCACCCCTCCTCCCCTCCCCTCTCATCTGACCCCTCCCCTCCTCCACTCTCATCTGACCCCTCCCCTCCTCCACTCCCCTCCACCCCTCCCCTCTCATCTCACCCCTCCTCCCCTCCCCTCTCATCTGACCCCTCCCCTCTCATCTGACCCCTCCCCTCTCCTCTGACCCCTCCCCGCCTCCCCTCTCATCTCACCCCACCTCCCCTCCTCCCCTCCCCTCCTCCCCTCCCCTCCCCTCTCATCTCACCCCACCTCCCCTCCTCCCCTCCCCTCCTCCCCTCCCCTCCCCTCTCATCTCACCCCACCTCCCCTCCTCCCCTCCCCTCCTCCCCTCCCCTCCCCTCTCATCTCACCCCACCTCCCCTCCTCCCCTCCCCTCCTCCCCTCCCCTCCCCTCTCATCTCACCCCACCTCCCCTCCTCCCCTCCCCTCCTCCCCTCCCCTCCCCTCTCATCTCACCCCACCTCCCCTCCTCCCCTCCTCCCCTCCCCTCCCCTCTCTCTCACCCCCCCTCCCCTCTCATCTCACCCCTCCTCCCCTCTCATCTCATCTCACCCCTCCCCTCCCCTCCTCCCCTCTCATCTCACCCCCCCTCCCCTCTCATCTCACCCCTCCCCCCCTCCCCTCTCATCTCACCCCTCCCCTCCTCCCCTCTCCTCTCATCTCACCCCTCCCCTCTCTCTCCCTCTTCTTTTATCCACTCCTCTCTTCACCTCTCCTCTCCTCTTCTCCTCCCCTCTCCACTCCTCTCTCCTCCCCTCTCTTCTCCTCTCCTCCCCTCTCCTCTCTCCCCTCTCCCCTGTCCTCTCTCATCCCCTCTCTCTTCTCCTCTCTCCTCTCCTCCCACCTCTCCTCCCCTCTCCCTGGTCTAACACCCCAGTCCTAGTTGATCAGTGTAGAAGGTCTTATTGTCTCTGAGCGTCGTTGTGACTGAGTGTCCCTCTGTGTCGTGTGTCCCTCTGTGTCGTGTGTCCCTCTGTGTCGTGTGTCCCTCTGTGTCGTGTGTCCCTCTGTGTCGTGTGTCCGTCTGTGTCGTGTGTCCCTCTGTGTCGTGTGTCCCTCTGTGTCGTGTGTCCCTCTGTGTCGTGTGTCCCTCTGTGTCGTGTGTCCCTCTGTGTCGTGTGTCCCTCTGTGTCGTGTGTCCCTCTGTGTCGTGTGTCCCTCTGTGTCGTGTCCCCGGTCTGTCCAGACGAGGACGACCCCGGCTCCTTCCAGGACCTGCTGGTCACCAAGGAGGGCAACGAGCTGTTCCACTGCGTGGTCTACCTGGCCCCTGGGGACTACCACTGCTTCCACTCCCCCACAGACTGGACCGTGGCCCACAGACGACACTTCCCTGGTCGGTACACACACACACACAGACACACACACACACACACGCACACACACACGCACACACACACTCACACACACACACACACACACACACACACACACACACACACGCACACACGCACACACGCACACACAGACACTCACACACACACACACAGACACTCACACACACACACACACACGCACACACACATACACTCACACACACAGACACACACGCACACACACATACACTCACACACACACACACGCACACACACACAGACACAGACACACACACGCACACACACACACACACACACCTCCCTGGTCGGTACACACACACAGACACACACACACACACACACACACACAGACACACACACACACACACTCACACACACACACACACACAGACACACAGACACACACATGCACACTCACACACACACGCACACACCTCCCTGTTCACCTCAAGGCCAGTTTACCCTCCCTTTTACGCGGTCGGCGAGTCGCTGCGCACCTCCTGAAATTCCTACGGTCGCCGTCATAGACTGTCCCACAACGTGATTGGCCGGCTGAACGGAAGGTTCAGAAATGTTTGTCGCACAAAACGTAAACAAGCCCGTCTAGCGTGTAGAGAGTCAGAACAGAGATGAGGCTAGTTTGAGTATCGGCAGGGACAGTGTACATCAAAGAATATACCAAGGGGATATTTTGTGTGTGTCTGCCTACATACTGACCTGCCCCCCCCCCCCGTCCCGTCTCCCCCCCTCCAGGGTCTCTGATGTCGGTGAACCCGGGCGTGGCCCGCTGGATCAAGGAGCTGTTCTGTCACAACGAGCGCGTGGTCCTGAGCGGGGAGTGGACCCACGGCTTCTTCTCCCTGACCGCCGTGGGCGCCACCAACGTGGGCTCCATACGCATCTACTTCGACAAGGTAAACAAACAAACAGACACACAAACAAACTCACACACAAACACACACACAATTGATTGATTGATTGATTGATTGAAACCTTTATTTATACTCAGGTGAGCTCTGAGGTGAGGCCACCTCATTTGCATATCTGCTGAGTGTACAACAAAATAGAACAACAAAACAATGTACAAACAAACAAACACGCTCAGATTCACTCATACTGGACGACACGGCCAATCGGAGCGTTTCTCCTCTCTAGCATGTGCCCTGGTCACTTCCTGTGTCCATTCAACGTACATCGCCACAGTGTAACGTCCATACTTATTTGCGACTCTTTTTAACAATGTAATATTAGTTATGCGACTACGTAGCTGTAGCTGCCGTGCACCAAGGACTCTATTGTTCTGAATGACCTCGCTGTTGCACTGAGCGCTTGATAAATAGAATACTTTGACTGGGAAGATGGGTCTACGTAGCATGCAGGGCCGGGAGCTTCTTAGCACACTTCTTAGCACACTTCTTAGCACACTGACTGACCGCTCTAGTGAAGGAGGGAGGGAGGAAGGGAGAGTGAGCGAGCGTTCAAGCGCCCCCCCTCACCTGATCCCCAGGTCACTTCCTCTGGTGACAGGATTGGCCTGGATTCACTTCCCTCTCACTTAAAGGGCTGACGTTAAAGACCCCCCCCTCCCCCCCCCCACACACACACACACACCCCACCTATTACGCCGTCCAATCAGTAGCTGATTATGCGGCGCGAAGGCCCGCCCCCCTGCTGGTCTCTGGAGTTGGGAGATCAGCAGGGTCTCAGTGGGGGGGTAGTTGGGAGAAAAGCCGGCCAATTGGATGATCTTTCCCTTGAGCCGCCATAACGCGCCATAAGCCGCCATAACACACCGGCTATATTTGAATCCTCTAAAAATGCATTCTCCCTCGATCCATCCCTCCCCTCTCCCTATTCCTGCTCTCTCTGAAGTAACATCCGCTCTAACGATGATGCACGTGTCTTTCTGTACGCGCCCTATCTGCTCGCAGGGGAGGAGAGGAAGGAAGGAAGTTGGTATCATGAGTATTCAAGTAGAACCACAAAGAGACGATGGTTAAAATGGTTAAAATGGCCGCTGCGCCGTGGCTGCTCTCTGGCGCCCCCTGCAGGAGGACTGTAGCGCGCCGCTTACACCTGCCCACACTTTAGATTTAAAACCCCACTTTCATGTTGTCATAACGCTCAGCGTGGGGTCTGAATCAGCTGTTGTTGTTGTTGATGTTTGTTGTTGTTATTGACCTGGTTCGTTAGACGGGGTAATTGTTGATTTGCACCATGCTGACACGCGTCTCGCTCTGTGGTCAGGGAGAGGAGGGGATAATACAGTACAAGCCGCTCCTGTTTATTGTCAGCAGGACAGGATGTGACCTCACGCTGTTGTGGTCACTGCTCATCATCTAATGGCGTTTGGGTAGCTCCGCCCCCCCCCCCCCCTCCACCTCCTGTCTGCCTGAGGCTTTGTCATATTAGAGCGTGCGTGTCTCCCTGGGGACCGGAGATCATCACATTACAGCGTGTCTGTCTCCCTACGGACCAGGACTTATAAAGAACGGTCTCCTCCCACGGGATCAACGAATTAAAACACTGACTGAATCTCTGTCTCTCTCTCTCTCTCTCTCTCTCTCTCTCTCTCTCCCTCTCTCTCTCTCTCTCTCTCTCTCTCCCTCCCTCTCTTTCTCTCTCTCTCTCCCTCTGTCTCTCTCTCTCCCTCCCTCTCACTCTCTCTCTTCCTCTCTCTCTCCCTCTCTCACTCTCTCTTCCTCTCACTCTCTCCCTCCCTCTCTCTCTTCCTCTCTCTTTCTCCCTCCCTCTCTCTCTCTCCCTCCCTCTCTCACTGTCTCTCTTCCTCTCTCCCTCCCTCTCTCACTCTCTCTCTTCCTCTCTCCCTCCCTCTCTCTCTCTCTCTCTCTCTCTCTCCCTCCCTCCCTCTCTCTCTCTCTCTCTCTCTCCCTCCCTCTCTCTCTCTCTCTCTCTCTCCCTCTCTCCCTCTCTCCCTCCTCCCCCCTCTCAGGAGCTGCGCACCAACAGCCCTCGCTACAGCAAAGGCTCCTACAACGACTTCAGCTACGTGTCCAACAACAACCAGGAGGGCGTGTCCATGCGCAAGGGCGAGCACCTGGGCGAGTTCAACCTGGGCTCCACCATCGTGCTGCTGTTCGAGGCGCCGCGGGACTTCGCCTTCAAGCTGCAGGCGGGCCAGAAGATCCGCTACGGCGAGCCGCTGGGCTCAATGTGAGCGGGCGGAGAACGGCGAGGAGAAACCCGCGCGAGGTCGGAGGGGACCGCGGGGACGGACACTCGAACCCGGGCGCTAACCGCTCACTCGCGGACAGGCTAGCTCGCGCCACCCCGGGGGCCACGAACACACACACAGGATCAACAGTCGGACTCGTGCGCCGGTCACTGCGTCGAGGAGGGTTGTAGGTAGAGGTGCTGCCGCTCACTGACCAAGCTCACAGCAGATCTAACTCACGCCAAAACCCTCGCGTCTCTACCGTAAACTCCCATCACCCCCTGGGGGTTTTCTACCGGTCATTATCACCTCCTACGGTCGGTCGAAGGTTTACTTGCGAGACGGTGTACTGTACATAGACCTGCTAATTCAAGATGACTTACAGTAATTCTAGGTTTACCATGAAGACTAACACAGCGTTTTTATTTTTCTTATCTTTTGATTACGTTTACCCATAATGCCTTCTGCTTCTCAGGGGAGACGTTCTGAGGATTCAGACATGAGAAGACGCGCGTGCACACACACACACACACACGCACACACACACACACACGCACACACACACACACACATAGTTACACACACATAGCTACACATTCGCACACACAAACACAACATGAAGAAGGAATGTACCAGAGACCGTATAGCCATCCTCCTCCTCTCTCTCTCTCTTCTGATATGCCTTCCTCCTCTCCTCCTCTCCTTCACTCTCTCACTCCGTCCACGTTGGCTCTGCCCCCCCCCCCCCCCCCCATGACCCCCCTGGGCTGTCACACTGTGGGTCTACTAGACAGACAGACAGACAGACAGACAGGCAGGCAGGCAGACAGACAGACAGACAGACAGACAGACAGACAGACAGACAGGCAGACAGACAGACAGACAGACAGACACACACACACACACACACACAGACAGACAGACAGACAGGCAGACAGACAGACAGACAGACAGACAGACAGGCAGGCAGGCAGGCAGACAGACAGGAGGGTGCTGTCCAAGCCTGTGTGCTGTCTGCCCTCTAAGTCATGCATTGTCCAGGCCAAACCATCAAGTAGAGCCAGCGGCGCTGCCCTGGTCATCCCTGGTCCTGGTCCTCTGGTCCTGGTCCTGGTCCTGGTCCTCTGGTCATCCCTGGTCCTCTGGTCCTGGTCCTCTGGTCATCCCTGGTCCTCTGGTCCTCTGGTCATCCCTGGTCCTGGTCCTCTGGTCATCCCTGGTCCTCTGGTCCTCTGGTCATCCCTGGTCCTGGTCCTCTGGTCCTCTGGTCCTCTGGTCATCCCTGGTCCTGGTCCTCTGGTCCTCTGGTCCTCTGGTCCTCTGGTCATCCCTGGTCCTGGTCCTCTGGTCCTCTGGTCCAAGTAGACCAGTTCTCTCTGAGTTGCTCCTGGAGCAGCATTGAGTGTGTGGAGAGAGAGACCTAGACCAGAACTAGACTGACCCAGACCAGGACTAGACCAGGACTAGACCAGCACCTAGACCAGCACCTAGACCAGAACTAGACTGACCCAGACCAGGACCTAGACCAGGACTAGAACTAGACCTAGACCAGGCCTAGACTGACCCAGACCAGGACTAGACCAGGACTAGACCAGCACCTAGACCAGGACTAGACTGACCTAGACCAGGACTAGACTGACCAGGACTAGACTGACCCAGACCAGGACTAGACTGACCTAGACCAGGACTAGACTGACCTAGACCAGGACTAGACTGACCAGGACTAGACTGACCCAGACCAGGACTAGACTGACCCAGACCAGGACTAGACTGACCTAGACCAGAACTAGACTGACCCAGACCAGGACATGACTGACCCAGACCAGGACTAGACTGACCCAGACCAGGACTAGACTGACCCAGACCAGGACTAGACTGACCCAGACCAGGACTAGTACTAGACTGACCCAGACCAGGACTAGACTGACCCAGACCAGGACTAGACTGACCTAGACCAGAACTAGACTGACCCAGACCAGGACTAGACTGACCCAGACCAGGACTAGTACTAGACTGACCCAGACCAGGACTAGACTGACCCAGACCAGGACTAGACTGACCTAGACCAGAACTAGACTGACCCAGACCAGGACTAGACTGACCCAGACCAGGACTAGACTGACCCAGACCAGGACTAGACTGACCCAGACCAGGACTAGACTGACCCAGACCAGGACTAGACTGACCCAGACCAGGACTAGACTGACCTAGACCAGGACTAGACTGACCCAGACCAGGACTAGACTGACCCAGACCAGGACTAGACTGACCCAGACCAGGACTAGACTGACCTAGACCAGGACTAGACTGACCCAGACCAGGACTAGACTGACCCAGACCAGGACCTAGACCAGAACTAGACTGACCCAGACCAGGACTAGACTGACCCAGACCAGGACTAGACTGACCCAGACCAGGACTAGACTGACCCAGACCAGGACTAGACTGACCCAGACCAGGACTAGACTGACCTAGACCAGGACTAGACTGACCCAGACCAGGACTAGACTGACCCAGACCAGGACCTAGACCAGAACTAGACTGACCCAGACCAGGACTAGACTGACCCAGACCAGGACTAGACTGACCCAGACCAGGACTAGACTGACCCAGACCAGGACTAGACGTAGACCCAGACCAGGACTAGACTGACCCAGACCAGGCCTAGTCGTAGACCCAGATCCAGACCAGGCCTAGTACTAGACTGACCCAGACCAGGCCTAGTCGTAGACCCAGACCCAGACCAGGCCTAGTACTAGACTGACCCAGACCAGGCCTAGTCGTAGACCCAGACCAGGCCTATTGGTAGACTGAGTGGGAGTGCTGGTCTCAGGCCTCAGCTTGGCTGCACATCCTGATCGTATTCAACACAGACCCTGATCCTGGATCAGCACTCCCTCTCCTCGGTCCACACACACGACCCGGGGGCTACGAGCTAACAACACTCCCCACGGGACGACCCGCATAAACGGAACCGCCGACCCGCGATGAAGGTCCGGCTCCTGACGACGGAGGAGACGGCGATGGCGGCGCGGTATCCGTGGTGATTCATGATGATGATGATGACGATGATGCGTGTGTTATTCTAAACAATCCAATCCATTAAGGGAGTAAATCCAGACCATACCTTTTAAGCTGATGACCCGCGCCCCCCCTGACCGTTACTAAAACCCAGGCGTGCCAGACGGCCGGCCGGCCAGAAGAGATAGAAGTGGAGTCAGCAGTGGGGGGGGGGGGGAGGGCGGGGTTGGGGGGGGTCAGTCATATATCATACCGGATCTGCCCACGCCTGCTGTTCTGTTCTGTTGGCACTTTGTGTTGAAGCCATTAGAGGAAATGTTCAGTTATAATACGCTCAACCCTTTAAAGTAACACATATTTCTCTTGAGAAAGACCGAGGCGATGATGATGATGATGATGATGATGATGATGATGATTGTGAAGCCATTCCCAGGTCAGTTGAGATACCCAGGGCTCAGAAAATTATTGTTCGGTTCCACTTTGAACCCCACCCCGATTTCTAGTAGTGCCAAAAATGCTATGTTGTTTTTTTTGGGGGGGGGGGGGGGTTATTGTTTTATTTATATTTTTTTTCCTGGATGTATTAATTTTGCTTCGAACAATGTGGACTTCTTTCCTGCCACTTCTGTTGTGTTTTTGCTGTGTTTTGAGGGGCAGAGACCTTGTCTGCACCCTGACCCCTTGGGAACGGAGCTTTCAACTTTGAACTTTGACCTCTTGCTAGACAGTGAGTAGAGGAGGGGGGGGGGGGGGTTGCCAGTGACACCAAAACACCCTTGGCTTTGTTTTTCCTCAAAGTGTGGCACACAGAATCCAACCGCTGGGGAAAGTCCCCCGGCAGCAGCGCTGTTGCACACTTGTGTTTATATGTACATTGTAATATACTTGAATCATGTGACTCATTCTACACTGTATAGGTTTTAATCTCAAAAAAAGTAGTTTGGAAAAACAAGAAACGTGTCATTAAAATTTTTGCGTATTCTTAAAAATGTGTCTTGTGTGTGTGGTGTTGTCTCCATGGGGACAGAGAAAATGCAGTATGTACTTCACACGTGATGGGATT
>NC_140235.1:41017360-41084729 GCF_949987555.1 Borostomias antarcticus
AGACAGGTTGGTCGTTGCCACACCCTCCCGAGGTTTCGGCCTGGCTTGAGGGGCGTGGTTTGAAGCCTCAACACACACACACACACACACAGGCAGAGCGCAAACTCACTTCAGGTGTGTGCAACAACCTCAGCCCTCACTAGCAACTGCCTCTCTCTGACACGGACACTTCCAGATCATTCCTTCACACAGGATTTACCTCAGCTACTCGACTGTCTGTCCCCCAGAGGAGAGGACATGTGAATTCCACCAGCTGAACGGTGAGTAACCAGAGCTGGTTTGTTGTGAGGCCCTCGCTGCCATGATTGTGGGGCAGGTTTCCCCGGCCGGACCTCGGCTGAATCCTGGAAGGACACAGTATCCATGAAGGAAAACCTTCCAGCGAAAAGTCAACTTGACAATCGTGTGATTATGTTTTGATTGATTTGAAGTGAAGTAGGACAAGTAGAGTCCTGATTTCACGCCTGAACTAAGCTTATATAAGAGTCAAGGATAGATCTCTTGAAGTATCCGTTCAATGTATTGTTTATAAGCTTCTCTCTGTCAGAGGGATTTCTGGAACATCCATATGCAGCACGCAATTAATTAATCAATCAATCAATTAATTAATTAACCTTCATTCTCTGGAAAAAGCCTGTCTGTGTCTTGTAAGCCCATATGGGCCGGGCACCAGAAATGCTGCAGGACACTTAAATAAACATCAATCAGTCAATCAATAAATCAATAAATCAATCTGTTTTCACAGGAACATCTAGGGAGGCGAGATCGAGTCACCAGAGTGTTCAGTGACTCAACACAGCTTCATGTTCATCTTCACCTCAGACTCCACAACCAGGGTTGGAGTTGTGGGACTCAGAAGAGCGACGCCCCTAATCTGACCCGTTCCCCGTCCCGTTCCCCCTCCCCACGTTCCCCCCCCGACGCCCGTTCCCCCCCCCCCCGACGTTCCCCCGACGCTCGTCACCATGAACGTGTCGCTGGACAACCCCTACGGTGACGTGATCATCCCCCGCGCCAAGCTGCGGACCGCCGACGACGGCAGCACCGTCGTCGTCAACCCCATGGCCGCCGGCGCCTACACCTTGGAGGCGGAGTCTAAGGACAGCCAATCACAGAGCCCCCCCGACTACAACGGGCAGAAGTCCTACACGCTGAAGGAGGACACGGAGGAGGTGGGGCGCTGCCGGGCGTGCTGCCTGCGCTGCCGACGACAGAAGTGACCCCGCGACCCCGCGACCCCTCCGCCTTCCGCCAGGGCCCTGTCTGAACACTCAAGGGCTTCCTTCCTTCCTTCCTTCCTTCCTTCCTTCCTTCCTTCCTTCCTTCCTTCCTTCCTTCCTTCCTTCCTTCCTTCCTTCCCTCCTACGTACCTTCCTTCCTTTCTTTCTTCCTTCCTTCCTTTCTTCCTTTAGGTCACCTCTGATCTAACACAATTGGATGGGTTAAAGCATAATGGTCGTCTGCATATCTGCTACCAATCCAGCCGTGTCAGATCAGTGTTCTATCAGAGGAAGGGAGGAGGCCTTGTCAGAACCAGAACCAGAACCAGGAAACACCTTGTCAGAACCAGAACCAGGACCAGGAAACACCTTGTCAGAACCAGAACCAGGAAACACCTTGTCAGAACCAGAACCAGGAAACACCTTGTCAGAACCAGAACCAGAACCAGGAAACACCTTGTCAGACCCTAGAACCAGGAAACAGCTGGTCAGAACCAGACCCAGGATCTGGAAACAACTCAGTCGACGCAAAGCCTCTTGGGTAGCCGAAAACTGAGAGAGGAGGCGGACTCTGCCTGAACATCTGTTGCCAAATTAACTCCCCCTAACGTCACGTTCTTCTGTGGTTCTGGACAGGTTGGCCAGTGGAACCACTGAGAGAACCTCAACTCAACTGGGAACATGACTCTTCCCATCATGGACTCCCTCTAACAGACTGAGACATTACATAACCTCTTATTCTAATATAAGTTTGTTTCCTGTCCTGTCAACACAACAGTACTATATATAGCAACTTATTATTTTTGTGTTCTATTTATACCCGAGTGCCTTTATATCTGAAATAGTGTTCCCCTTGTCAGAGCTTGTGTTAAGAAAAGGTGTGATTGACCCACATTTGGGTGGAAATGATGCATCTGTCAGCTTCTAATGCGTAGAACAGGATGAGTTGAGCTCCTGACGTCTGTGGAACATGGATCTGGAGAACGTCTGTGGAACATGGAGCTGGAGAACGTGTGTTCTGTTGGTTATTCAGATAAATCACATCACGAGAGTTGACGTTCCGCCGTCGGAGAAAGCAGATCCAGCTGAAACTGGAATGAGGTGTTGCTCAGAGTCTGAGTCGGTTTCTGTGTGTCATACCGATCGCCAGGCTCGACCGCACCCGCGATCGTTAGGCCACGCCCCCTGGTCGCCAGGCCACGCCCCCGACGCTATCCCAGCAGCCTCTGTCCGGCCCGGCCCGCTCCGCTCCACTGGCCAGACTGACTGATGAGACTCACAATGATGCCTTTGTCAGACCGGGCCCACAAAACCGGGCCAAGGGTTGTGTGTGTGTGTGTGTGTGTGTGTGTGTGCGCGCGTGTGTGTGTGCGTGTGTGTGTGTGTGTGTGTGTGGGGGGGGGTAGACAGCCCCTCACTGTTCCTTGTGGCCAAACAGAATGAAAACGTGAGTTCCTCTCACTGTTTGATATGCAGGTCCTGGTTCAGCCCGTGTCCGTATTTAGTCCGGTTCTGCAGGAGAACGTGTTCCTCTCCGAGGGTGTTTGCAGCGTACGGGGGGGAACTCCTGGAGGAGGTTGTCCCGGGGACATGTTTCAAGGTGGGACGTTAAGACTCAGACAAACTAAACTGGGTGAGCACTGTGGGATTGTGGGTAGACGGTACCCAACCCTGCATCTCTCTCACTTTAGGACCCAGAGTTAAAACCAAACTGCAAAATAATGTATTGTAACACCAAATGGAAATGTTTTTTAGGATAAAGTTGATATTGAAATAAAAATGAATCTTTTAATGATTGACTTGATTTGGTGTGCCATAAACCGTGATATGGAGTTGAGTGTTTTAACTGTGTTAATTGTTTATGATCAGATCTTCAGGGTTGCGTCGGTTAGGCCTGGTTGTGTTGTGGTCTATTTTAAGTCCAGTTTCCGGCCTGTGACGAAGTGAACAGCCAGTCGCTCCGCCGTGACGACTTTAGCGACAGAACCGGTTTGGGAGAAGCTGCGTCGGAGAGGGCGAGGTTCCACCCGGAGCTCCGACCTGCTCCTCCAGCCCCTCTGCCCCCCTGGTCTGGTCCCGAGTACCCCCCCCCTGCCCCGCCCGACCCGAGAACCCCCCCCGCCCCCTACTCTGCTCAGGACAGAGGGAAGCCATGGGTCACACCCGGGTCAAACACTTCACTTACATTTTTGTCCAGCACCTCACCCTGTACAATCTCACCAATCTGGAATAAAGCCCCAAAACTAACTAACTAACCCTTTATGTATTTCTGGTGCAGTTGCTGTATTTGACCCAGCAGGGTGCCTTGAGCGGGTGAATGAGTTCGGGAGGAGGGTTAGTGGGAACAGATGGTGTCTGTGTGTCTGCAGCTTCTCCCAGCTGATAACATCTCTGACCCGGTCTGCTTGAAAGACTCCCAAGTGGGTGAAAACGATCGAGTTCCACCAATTATGATGATTATGTTCCACATCCAGACCCATCGGGGATGCTTACACAGTGCATACCCAAACACACAACTACCTACTGGCCAAATCTCTCTGTATCTCTTAAACAAAGCGTGGGAAGATGATGCGTCACTTCAAACTGTCAACTCAGTTTCAGTCCGTTGGGAGGAAGTCGATGGTGAACGTACGAGAGAGGAACAGGTTTGAGAGCATTGCTCAGGCGCCTTGAGTCATAGACAGTTAATGTGGTTCCAACATGGTTCCGCATTCCTGTGGAGGTTCTGATTCCTCAGGCGTGAGGGGAGGACGGGGAACGTATGGATGAGTCCGTCTCTCTCTCTCTCTCTCTCTCTCTCTCTCTCTCTCTCTGTGGTGAGAACAGACTAGTGTTTGCAGTGACGGGCAGGAAGGGCTTGGAGGCTGAGTTTCCCCTGAGACACTGACTGGTAGAACAGGCCTTACCTGCCTCAGGTAACGCGCCCCTAGCACAACAAGCCAAGTCCCTCTCTCCGCTGGCCAACAGTGTGTGTGTGTGTGTGTGTGTGTGTGTGTGTGTGTGTGTGTGTGTGTGTGTGTGTGTGGGAGGGGTGAGGGTGGTATCCATGGAAACGCCTGTGCACATTAAAGGACCATACTGGTCTAAATATGATGTAATCTCCTAAAACTAGTCACCCAACGTTTATCACATTACCTCAATCCATTTTCCGAAGTAAAGCTCACGCTAAAAGATATTTGCTTTTTCACATTTTACTTACATTTCAAAAGTTGAACGTGATGGTGTCAAAACGTATTTATTGTTCCCTTGTTGCGCTGACAAACTCTGTTAGTTTCAAATCATTTTCAGTAGTTATTATTTTGTTTTAACCCTCTTTGCACAGCCTACGCCAACAGTCTGTCTTCTTCCTGTTTACATGGCAGCCGTTGCTAGGAATGCTGGGTAGAGAATCTAACGTAGGTGGATTAGAGAATACAGCGCAGGAGTTCAACGAATTCAAACAAAAATAATATAAAATAAAAACTACTGAAAATCATTTGAAACTAATTGCGGCCAGTTTGTCAGCGCAACGAGGGAACAATTTAAAAATAGGTTTTGAAGCCATCACGTTCAACTTCTGAAATGTACGCCTAAGTAAAACGCGAAAATGCTAATATATTTTAAAGTGACCTGTGCTTTGGAAAATGGATTGCGGTAATGTGATATATGTTAGGTGACTAGTTTGAGGAGATGAAATCATATTGAGACCGTACGGTCCTCATATTAGACTGGTATGGTCCTTTAAGCTTTCTCAAAGGACAAAAGGTTAAACGTTTGTCAAGAAAAAAACGTGCGCGTGCATGTGTGTGTGTGTGTGTGTGTGAGAGAGAGAGAGAGAGAACGGGGGAGGGAGAGAGAGAGAACGGGGGAGGGAGAGAGAGAACGGGGGAGGGAGAGATGGATGGTAACAGACAGACAGAGAGGAAGGGGGGAGGGAGGAGAGTGAAATACAGAGAGAATAATAAAAACCCTAAACAGAGTGAGTGTTCGTTCCGCCCACAGACGCTAAATATAACCAGAACACAACAGCAGCGTCCACAACAATACTGAACACTTCAACTCAACACCCACACACCCAGACAACACACAGCTCCACAACAATACTGAACACAACAACTCAACACCCACACACCCAGACAACACACAGCTCCTCAACAATACTGAACACTTCAACTCAACACCCACACACCCAGACAACAAGCAGCTCCACAACAATACTGAACACTACAACTCAACACCCACACACCCAGACAACACACAGCTCCACAACAATACTGAACACTTCAACTCAACACCCACACACCCAGACAACACACAGCTCCACAACAATACTGAACACTACAACTCAACACCCACACACCCAGACAACACACAGCTCCTCAACAATACTGAACACTACAACTCAACACCCACACACCCAGACAACACACAGCTCCTCAACAATACTGAACACTACAACTCAACACCCACACACCCAGACAACACACAGCTCCACAACAATACTGAACACTTTAACTCAACACCCACACACGACAAAGAGTATGCCAGGCAGTCATTTATCACAACAGATTGTGTGTGTGTGTGTGTGTGTGTGTGTGTGTGTGTGTGTGTGTGTGTGTGTGTGTGTATGTGTGTGCGTGTATATGTGCCTATGTCTGTTTTGGTGTATGTGTGTGCCTGTGTCTGTTTCAGTGTGTGTGTGTGCATGTGTTTGCGTGTGTTTGTGTGTGTGTGTGTGTGTGTGTGTGTGTGTGTATGTGTGTGTGCATGTACGCATGTGTGGTTGTGTGTCTACGTGTGCATGTGTGTGTGTGTGCATGTATGTGTGTGTGTACGTGTTCATGTGTGTGTGTGTGTGTGTGTGTGTGTACACTGGTGACACTCAAATTTTGTGGCAGTCCTGGAGTTGACGTCAGGAATGACATTTGAATAGACGCCCCACCCTGATGGGCACAGAGGACGAGAGACACGCCCGTCCTCATCCAGCCTGTCATGGCCGCCCGCGCGCCCGAGAGGACTGACCGACCACATTCCAGCATCGCTAGCACACCGAGAATGTGTGTGTGGTCGTTCCTCAGGTGGGGGGTGTGTGTGTGTCATGTGTTTCACTAGAGGGTGAATGGTAGATGGAAAGAGGTGTGGATGTGACCAGGAACGGGTTGTTTAAACAAGACTTAACTGAGCACACATAGGAGGGGGGGGGGGCTACGGGGAGGGGGGGGGGGTTCTCCTAGCTAGGACAATAGAAGCTTTATCATGCGCCAAAAATACATAACATTACAGTCATTTAGCAGACGCTTTTATCCAAAGTGATTTACAATAATTGCATTGAACTATAATTGCATTAAACGTAGGTAGTCAGAGTAGTACACAGACACAGCTCGGTTCCTGTCAGAAAGGATGAGGACCCGAACGATTTCTCCTCTCCCCGCGTCCGCTAACGGATCACTACCGCCCCAGTCTGTCCCCCTACCCCACCCCAGTCTGTCCCCCTACCGCCCCAGTCTGTCCCCCTACCCCACCCCAGTCTGTCCCCCTACCCCACCCCAAGAGGGTGGAAGGACTAGTTCGATGACCTTTGACCTGGTGGGAAGTAAAACCACAAACATGTCTCAGAGAGAGCAGGAAGACAGGAGAGTCTCTCTGTTTGAGTCTCTCTGTTTGTGTCTCTGTTTGTGTCTCTGTTTGTCTCTTTGTTTGTGTCTCTCTTTTGACTCTGTTTGAGTCTCTCTGTTTGAGTCTCTGTTTGTCTCTCTCTCTGTGTTAGATCAGAATAATCTCTTCCACTCATCGTAGCACTTTAAAAATGCAAATCATCCTCTGTTGAAAAGGCGGCTGGTTTAGTGAGAACAGGCATGAACGTCCCAGTTTAGACCCTGTTCTCTGCTGCCACCTAGTGGCGGCAATAACACAGCACACCCTCGGTGGCGTGTTCTCTGCACGACGGTTTTCCTGTCAGAGATGTGGTCAAAGTACTGTATGTATGACGAAAGAGACCATAGCCCCTGACCACACCCAGGGTCATAACTCTGACCTAACACTCTCCTTTAAAGGTGCACTATGCAGTTTGTGATTTCCTGTGAGACTGGGGGACATTTTTTGAAAGATTTTGAAAAATGCAACCAACAGAATCCCCGCCCCTCCAGGCCTCCCTCATAAGCCCCTCCTCCAAACTGGGGGGTAACCAATGACTCGCTAGGCAGGTAGGTACAGTAGGTTGACAGGCAGGTAAACCATCCAATCATCTCAAAATGATAGGATTTACTTATTACAGTCCTGTGACTTCCACAGATTACGGATTTATTTCATTTTAATGTCAGAACACTTTATTTATTGATTGCTGTCGGGATGTGAGGAGAATTGCAAAAAATATATCGCTCAAAGTGCTTCTGAGCCAAACCGCATATTGCACCTTAACCTTTGGTCTAGCCCTAGGGTTGAGGTCCTGGTAACCCAGCCAGTAGGAGGGTTGAGGTCCTGATAACCCAGCCAGTAGGAGGGTTGAGTTCCTGATAACCCGGCCAGTATGGAGGGTTGAGGTCCTGGTAACCCGGCCAGTAGGAGGGTTGAGGTCCTGGTAACCCGGCCAGTAGGAGGATTGAGGTCCTGGTAACCCGGCCAGTAGGAGGGTTGAGTTCCTGGTAACCCAGCCAGTAGGAGGGTTGAGGTCCTGGTAACCCAGCCAGTAGGAGGGTTGAGTTCCTGGTAACCCAGCCAGTAGGAGGGTTGAGTTCCTGGTAACCCGGCCAGTAGGAGGATTGAGGTCCTGGTAACCCGGCCAGTAGGAGGGTTGAGTTCCTGGTAACCCAGCCAGTAGGAGGGTTGAGGTCCTGGTAACCCAGCCAGTAGGAGGGTTGAGTTCCTGGTAACCCAGCCAGTAGGAGGGTTGAGTTCCTGGTAACCCAGCCAGTAGGAGGGTTGAGGTCCTGGTAACCCGGCCAGTAGGAGGGTTGAGTTCCTGGTAACCCAGCCAGTAGGAGGATTGAGGTCCTGGTAACCCAGCCAGTAGGAGGGTTGAGGTCCTGGTAACCCAGCCAGTAGGAGAATTGAGGTCCTGGTAACCCGGCCAGTAGGAGGGTTGACGTCCTGGTAACCCGTGTTCAGACTCTCGAGCCCCCAGTGCTGACGACCCCCCCGGCCTCCTCGGCCCAGTGAGCGGTCGTCCGTGGCAGATAGGTGGAGGTGTATGGAGGGTGTCGGCTTACCGCCGGTCTATTGTCGCCTCCGTAAGGCGATCCCTCCCCTGATCCCTCCACACAGGAACGTGAGCCTGGATCCCTTTCCCCCGATCGGACGCGCCGGAGAGGAGGCAGGAGGGTGAGGAAGAGGCCAGAGACAGCCCACTGGGTTAGCACTGGAAGTGTGTGTGTGTGTGTGTGTGTGTGTGTGTGTGTGTGTGTGTGTGTGTGTGTGTGTGTGCTCTACAGTATGTCTTGTGTGTGTATAGCAGAATAACCTCTCTCCCCCTCTCTGTCCCTCCAGCCTGTTTAATATGTAACTCTCTCCATTCACAAGCTCTGAGCCTCAGGGGTCACAGGGACGGGCAGCATGAAATATTAAAGAGAGAGAGAGAGAGAGAGGGGGAGAGAGAGAGAGAGAGAGAGAGAGAGAGAGAGAGAGAGAGAGAGAAAGAGGGAGAGAGAGAGACAGAGAGAGGGGGACAGAGAGAGAGAGAGACAGAGGGGGGGGAGAGAGACAGAGAGAGAGAGAGAGGGGAGGGGGGAGAGAGAGAGAGAGAGAGAGAGAGAGAGAGAGAGAGAGAGGGGAGGAGGGGGGGAGAGAGTGAGAGACAGAGAGAGAGAGAGAGAGAGGCGGCACATTGTCCGTCCTCCATTAGAGCGGTGAGTCAGTGGAGGATCGGCAGCAACAGGTCACAACTTCAGGGAAACTCAACACTGAAAACAGACTGGGATGTGTGATCGTTTTCTCTCTCTCTCTCTCTCTCTCTCTCTCTCCCTCTCTCTCTCTCTCTCTCTCTCTCTCTCTCTCGTGGGATCGTCCGTACACCGTCCAGAGCAGGGGACGTGCTGTCTGTGGTCATGCCCGACCGCCCCGGGGTTGAACTGGGCATAATGAGACCGGAGCTGCCTGAGGACTGGACCCAGAGATGGACGCTGCTGTGAGGACAGAGGCTCTGATCAACCAGACTCCGCTGGCTTTGGACGACTAATACGGAGGTACTCAAAAGGTTTTCTAAGCCTTGTTTATCTATTAATTCATATGCAAGGATGTTAAACTGTCCTAAATAATATATTTTCTGAAGTCAGTTCACCATCTTTTAGGATGATGGTTCTATGGTTACAGACTGTAAATAGGATACATTTCATAACACTGAAGCACCCATAGACACAAGACAGGCTTATATGGCTCAATAACCGGAAGATAACTCCATCAATACGTCTTGAATGAAACATTATCACTATCAGACGCAGCAGACAGATCATATATTTAGACGTCTAGACTTCTCAGTCCCTGATTAGTAAATAGATCTATCGCTCTCTCTGCTCACCTGATCACATCACTTCCTGTTCTTACGCCCTGACATTCAGGGGGTCACATGAGATTGTTGTGATATCTCTAATCTTGACATGACATCCATGATTGATCAGTGTTAAGAAGTGCTCCGTGAATGGGTTCTCTCTGTGAATGTGTTCTCTGTGAATGGGTTCTCTCTGTGAATGTGTTCTCTGTGAATGTGTTCTCTCTGTGAATGGGTTCTCTCTGTGAATGGGTTCTCTCTGTGAATGGGTTATCTCTGTGAATGGGTTTTGTCTGTGAATGGGTTCTCTCTGTGAATGGGTTCTCTCTGTGAATGGGTTCTGTCTGTGAATGAGTTCTCTCGGTGAATGGGTTCTCACTGTGAATGGGTTCTGTCTGTGAATGGGTTCTCCCTGTGAATGGGTTCTCTGTGAATGGGTTCTCCCTGTGAATGGGTTCTCTGTGAATGGGTTCTCTCTGTGAATGGGTTCTCTCTATGAAGGATGGATGAGGAGGAGGAGGCCCCAGTCCCGGCGACGCCCGAGGCCCCAACCTCATCCCCAGACCCTCCCCCACACCCCACTACCCCACACCCCACCTCAGAGACCACACCCCCTCCCCCAGAGTCCCCACACCCCGCCCCAAACCCGTACCCCGCCCCGGCCCCCAACCCTGAAGCGCCACGCCCGGCCTCGCCAGCGGGGGGCGCTGCCGGGTCCAAGCCGTCGAGGGACAGCCGTAAGCTGGACTGCATCATCTGCTACTGCGCCTTCAACCTGGGCGAGAGGCTGCCTCGCAGGCTGTACTGTGGACACACCTTCTGCCAGGCATGTCTGCGCCGGCTGGACACCATCCTCAACGAGCAGGTGGGTCTGCCCGTCCAGATGCCCGACAGGGAGAGAGGACCAGCCAGGGAACAGGAAACAGGCTGGATCTCAGGAATCTCCTTGATTTCTTGCATCTCAATAGTCCCTCCTTGATTCCTTGCATCCTAGCCTCCTTGAATCCTTCACTAAATGTAAGGAGGAGTATAATAGACTCTTTTCCTAGCAGCCATTTTGTCATAGCAGGGTAATTGATAACATTAATTAAGGTCCTGTTCTATTTAATGTGTCACAGCCATTCCAGTGAGCAAGCATGCACAATATCAGGGCCCTGGTGCACCGAAATGGAACGGGGCCATGATGTTATTAATTTAATTACAGCTGTGTTTACCCTGCAACATGTCAAAATGGCTGCTGGGAAAATGGTCTATTAAGGGTCCTATCGTCTCCTCTGATCTTTCTGCTTTGAGAAGGAGGGGGTGGGGATAGTAGGGTTAGTTAGGTTAGGGTTAGGTTAGGGTTAGGTTAGGGTTAGTTAGGTTAGGTTAGGGTTAGTTAGGTCAGGTTAGGGTTAGGTTAGGGTTAGTTAGGTTAGGGTTAGTTTAGGGTTAGTTAGGTCAGGTTAGGTTAGGTTAGGGTAAGTTAGGTTAGGGTTAGTTTAGGGTTAGTTAGGTCAGGTTAGGGTTAGTTTAGGGTTAGTTAGGTTAGGGATAGTAGACAGAGGAATGGGAAGTCAGAGAAAGACAGCTGAGAGGTTTTTCTTGTTCTTAACCTATTCCCAGTACCAGGACATATATGGTCAGACTCTAGGAGTAGAGAGAAGACCAGGTGCAAACAGGAAAAGACAACTAGGCACTGATGCATGGATGTATAAGGGCGTAAGACTGAACTATGTATAGAATCAGGCCACACCATGACTATAAAGATGAAACAAACTCAATGCCATGTTGTCCGATCAGAGTTCACTGAATCTATGGTGTATCTGGCGACTGACCCAGGATCTGTCTGCTGTTGGACTCAATAAATCTGTCTGATCTACAATTCTGTTCCGTCAAACTACTTCCTCTCAGCATTGACTCTTCAATACCAAACCTCCATCATTTATCAATCTATCACACCGATCTGAAGAGATGTATTTTTTGTTGGTGCCCAACCGTGCCCTCTCCTCTCTCTCTCCCCAGCAGATGTGGATTCCCTGTCCGCAGTGCCGTCAGAACACGCCCCTGCCACGCGGGGGCGCCACCGCGCTGGACCTGGACCTGGCCGCCTTCCTGGGGGTGAAGGCGGACCTGGACGGCCAGCACCAGCGCGGGGGTCCGCGGGGGCAGGGGGGCGCGGAGGCCTCCAGGCTGGAGCACAAGCACTCGTCGTTGTTGAAGCAGTCGGTGATGGAGCAGCCGCCCGGGTCCACCTGGGCCCACGGAGGCCTGGCCGAGCCTCGCTTCCACCGCAGCCCCTGCTGCCAACGCTGCCTCTTCTGCTGCTGGTGGTGCTGCTAGCGCTGCCTGCTAGGTGGTCTGCTAGCGCTGCCTGCTAGGTGGTCTGCTAGCGCTGCCGGCTAGGTGGTCTGCTAGACTCTGCTGCTGCCTCCTAGACTCTGGTACTGCCTGCTAGGTGGTCTCCTAGACGGCTGCTGCCTCCTTGGTTGTCTCCTAGATTCTGGTGCTGCCTGCTAGGTGGTCTCCTAGACTGCTGCTGCCTGCTAGGTGGTCTGCTAAACTGCCTGTTAGGCAGCCCTTTGTTGACTGTCTAGGAGCTCAACCGTATCCTCCCATATTCATTCATACTGCAGGTGAGACAGCAGAGTCACTGACCTTCACTGACCTTCACTGACCTTCCCTGACCTCTACAAACAAACATGGACACCACAGAGGATGGGAGGGGCTTCTGGTTCGAGGGGTCATGGTGGGATGGACATCATTGTGAAAGACGACACACAAGATCCAAGATTGAGTTTTTAGCTTTTATTAAAAACCAATACCTAAATGACGATTTAGAAAGACGATTCACGCCACTGGCATGACGCTGAAAAAAACCTAAAACAAGTCATAGAAAATTATCTGGAAGGCGGGACAGTTTCCAAACTGCTCCTGGTTATGACTGTCGTTCCCCTCCCCCTCTCCTCCCCTCTTCCTCCCCTCCCCCTCTCCTCCTCCTTCTCCCTCCTCCCCCCTCCCCCTCTCCTCCCTCCTCCTCCTCTCCCCCTCCTCCTCCTCCTCTCCCCCCTCACTCGGACATCCAGAGTTTGAAGGTGCGGTCGTAGGAGCAGGTGGCTATGAGCTGCCCGTCGGGGGACATGTCCACGCCCAACACCTTGCCCTCGTGGCCCGCCAGGGTCTTCAGCGGGGACCAGCCCGGGTGGGTCCACACCTTCGCCATGTTGTCGTAGGCTCCCGACACCAGGAAGTGGCCGTCGGTGGCTGAGGAAGAGACGGAGGAAGAGGAAGAGGAAGAAAAGATTAGCGTGGAGGGAGAGAGAGAAAACCGACCTGGTCTTTACTTTCATGAGACGTCTGGGATTCACATCTGGGCCGTATCTGGGCCACATCTGGGCCACATCTGGGCCACATCTGGGCCGTATCTGGGCCACATCTGGGCCACATCTGGGCCGCATCTGGGCCCACGAGTTCAGAATCAGGAACTCAACTACTTGTTCTACAGATCCCTATAGAAAAATACATTGTGTGAAAAGACACAACAGCGGCTCTAACACAGACGAGCAGAGCCAGTCGTTACATCTCTCCCCGTTTCCTTTAGGAGGTTATAACCAGTTATAACAGCACACAGCAGCTGCTAAACCTTCTCAATCCTCCGAACCACCCCAGCGTCCCACCATCGCACGTCACATGACCTGGGAACGTCGGCCCGTGTCTTACGGCCTTCAGGAGGTTCTCCTGGACCGGGCCGAGCCTACAGAACCGGGGGGAGGGAACTCACGCTGGAAGCGGACGGACGAGACCAGGTTCTGGTGGGCGGGGATTGTGTACAAGCACCTCCTCCGGCGCAGGTCCCACAGCTTGACCGTGTTGTCTCCACTTCCTGTAGCTACGTTGAACCTGGAGAGAGAAGAACCACGTGTATGAATATCAATGTATGCATGCTATCGCAACGTAATATACATATTATATTTACTTATTATATCTACAAACGAACGCTCCTGTTGTTATTTGTGTTTGTGATCGTCGGTGTGTTGTTGTTTACGTACCCGTTGGGAGAGAAGTGGATGCTGTAGATCTCTTTGAGGTGACCTTCCAGAAACATCACACACCGACCAGTCCTCAGATCCCAGACACGACCAAACGAATCCAGACCTCTGAGGAGAGAGAGAGAGAGAGAGAGAGAGAGAGGGAGAAGAGAAGAAAAGGAATGAGACAGAGAGGGAGAGGCAGAGAGAGAGAGAGAGAGAAAGAGAGAGGGAGAGAAAAGAAGAAAAGGAGAGGGGGAGAGGCAGAGAGAGAGAAAGAAAGAAAGAAAGAGAGAGAGAAAGAAAGGTGTATATGTGTTGGGATGGGGAAAGGGGGGCAGAGAGAGAGACAGAGTGAGTTTGCTGAACCAGTTAACGGGGGGGTTTAAGGACCTTTCACACGGTGACCACTACGAGGGTCTGGATCCATACGGACCCCCATCAGGAACGCCTGCTTTCACACCTCATCCTTCACACCTCATCCTTCTTCCTGCCGACCCCCTGAACTGCATTCCAAACACTCTCTCCCTTTTATTGTTATAACCATGTAACTGCAGTACGTAGTCGTTATGCGTTTACTTGCGCTGCTTAGCCTATCACAATGAAGCCAACTCCCCCAGTCCACTACAGACCCCCTCCCTAACAGGTCTACAGACCACCTCCCTAACAGGTCTACAGACCACCTCCCCAACAGGTCTACAGACCCCCTGCCCAGTCTACAGACCCCCTCCCTAACAGGTCTACAGACCCCCTCCCTAACAGGTCTACAGACCTCCTCCCTAACAGGTCTACAGACCCCCTGCCCAGTCTACAGACCACCTCCCTAACAGGTCTACAGACCCCCTGCCCAGTCTACAGACCACCTCCCTAACAGGTCTACAGACCCCCTGCCCAGTCTACAGACCACCTCCCTAACAGGTCTACAGACCACCTCCCCAACAGGTCTACAGACCCCCTGCCCAGTCTACAGACCCCCTCCCTAACAGGTCTACAGACCCCCTCCCTAACAGGTCTACAGACCACCTGCCCGGTCTACAGACCACCTCCCTAACAGGTCTACAGACCCCCTCCCTAACAGGTCTACAGACCCCCTCCCTAACAGGTCTACAGACCACCTGCCCAGTCTACAGACCCCCTGCCCAGTCTACAGACCCCCTCCCTAACAGGTCTACAGACCCCCTGCCCAGTCTACAGACCCCCTACCTAACAGGTCTACAGACCCCTCCCTAACAGGTCTACAGACCCCTCCCTAACAGGTCTACAGACCACGTCCCTAACAGGTCTACAGACCACCTGCCCAGTCTACAGACCACCTGCCCAGTCTACAGACCCCCTACCTAACAGGTCTACAGACCACCTGTCCAGTCTACAGACCTGCTCCCAGTCCGCTAGCGTTCACACTGCAGAACACATGACAGGCGGTCTGTTGGCGCCGACCGCTTCACCGTGGAGCGGAACGCCCCGAAGGGTCGTCAGGAGGCGCCGCTAGCCGAGCAACGACAGGGAGGGGGCGTCGGCCTACGATCACGAGGGGGGGGAACACAGAGAGCCCCGTGTCCTGCTGGGGACCGGTCTCTAATCAGCCTGGGAGGTTTACAGCCATCACAGACACTGAGAATCAGCCCATTGTTTTACCAGCGCTGCATCTAGACAGACCCCCCCCCCCCCCCTGCCCCGCCCCCCCACGGACTAATATAGAACCGGCGCCGGCCGCGCTACGGTCCGACGACGCCTAACGATAGGGAGGATGGCGTTTGGGAATGTGAGGGCGTGGGTGGCGGTTCTACGCCGGCTTCAGGGGTTGTTTTAAGACTGGGGGTTGAAGCACGAGGACGTCATACCAATGGTAGATGGTCTGCACTTATATAGCTTTACAATGAAGGCCTCTCATTCACCCTCTCACACACACATTCACACACCAATGGTGGCAGCTGCCATGCAAGGTGCTAACCGGCTCATTGGGAGCAATTTGGGGTTCAGTATCTTTGCCCAAGGACACTTCGACATGTGGACAGGAGGAGGCGGGGGCGTGTTAAGGCGCGGGGGCGTGTTGAGGCGCGGGGGCGTGTTACGGCGCGGGGGCGTGTTGAGGCGCGGGGGCGTGTTAAGGCGCGGCGGTCGTACCCGGTGCCGGCCAGGGAGCCGTCGGGGTGGAAGTGGATGTCGTGGACCCCCTTGCTGTGGCCCTCCTGGTGCAGGATCTCCTCCTGGGCCTCCAGGTCCCACAGGCGCCACGAGTTGTCGTAGCTGAGGGAGGAGGAAGAGGAAGAGGAGTTATTAGTCTTTATTATCGTAGCTGAGGGAGGAGGAAGAGGAGTTATTAGTCTTTATTATCGTAGCTGAGGGAGGAGGAAGAGGAGTTCTTAGTCTTTATTATCATTCCGCTGAGGGAAACATTAGTGTGTGTAAGTGTGAGACAGCGCTAGCGGGGTCGGTGTTCACCCACCAAGTGGTTCCCAGGAAGCGTCCGGAGGGGTGCCAGGCCACCCGCGCCACCCTCATAGCGTGGCCCTCGATGTCCGCCACCGGCTCGTCACTGGAGAGGACAGGGGGGGGGGGTCAAAGGGTTACGATCATATCTACCTGGCGTGTGCAGCTTTTATCAACCTTAAAAGATACGACTGGCGTCGACTTGTCCCTTTCATTACAAACACACACAAACAACACACACACACACTCTCTTCCTTCCTACTTCCTCTCTATTCTTCTGCTGTCGGACGCCCAGAGATAAAACCCTGTGTGACCGGGAGAGGGGACAGGGGACAGACGCCGGGCGCTACCTGTCCAGACTCCAGAGTTTGACGGAGCCGTCGACGGCGCAGGAGACCAAGTTGACGTCAGAGTCCTCCAGGGTCAGGGTGGCCTTGGGGTGGAAGCTGATGGCCCCCACGTTGGTGCTGTGACCTGGGGGGAGACAGGACCAGAGGTCAACGCCCAAGAGGACGACGCAACCGGGTGCATTAAAGGAATATTGCACCCAAAAAACTCAAAGGTAACCCTAATAACAATAAACCAGCCAATAGAACGGCTCAAAGGTAACCCTAATAACAATAAACCAGCCAATAGAACGGCTCAAAGGTAACCCTAATAACAATAAACCAGCCAATAGAACGGCTCAAAGGTAACCCTAATAACAATAAACCAGCCAATAGAACGGCTCAAAGGTAACCCTAATAACAACAAACCAGCCAATAGAAGGACACTAGTCGTTCTCAGGAGAGAACAGAGCGGACAGATGGAGGTGTTGAAGGTTCTAAGGAGAGAACAGAGCGGACAGATGGAGGTGTTGAAGGTTCTCAGGAGAGAACAGAGCAGACAGATGGAGGTGTTGAAGGTTCTAAGGAGAGAACAGAGCGGACAGATGGAGGTGTTGAAGGTTCTCAGGAGAGAACAGAGCAGACAGATGGAGGTGTGGAAGGTTCTAAGGAGAGAACAGAGCGGACAGATGGAGGTGTTGAAGGTTCTAAGGAGAGAACAGAGGACAGATGGAGGTGTGGAAGGTTCTGGGATGATCTTACCTCTGAGGGTTCTCACCAGGGTGCAGTCTGGGATGGACCAGAGTTTACACAGGCCGCTCCTGAGAGAGAACCGGAGAACAGTCAGGTAGAACGTCTCTAGAACAGGGGTCTAAGGAACGGCGTGCGGGGGAGGGGGGCGTGGCCGGCGGGGGAGGGGGCGTGGCTGGCAGTGCGGTGGCGGATGGAGGGACTCACCAGGACGCGGTCACCAGCATCTTGGAGTTGGGACTGAACTGGCAGTAGGAGATGGGCCGGTCGTCTCCGATCTGACTGCAGAAGTTATTCAGGTTCTGGGCAGGAAGAGAGGCGAGTGAGAGAGAGACACGGATAAAGAGAGACCACAGAGAGGCTAAATAAGACTTGGAGTAAGAGAGAGACAGAAAGAGAGAGACAGAAAGAGAGTAATAGGTAGTGGATGAGAGGGCGGTTCTAGAAGGGTCCTACCCTGAGGGTCTTGTGAAGTTCTTGCTGTTTTACTGTCCGTGTGGATTCAGGAACCTCCCTGTGAGCTCGCGCCAATTCTAACCTCTTCACGGCCCTGTTCAAATCATCCATTTTGTTCAAATCATCCATTTTGTTCAAATCATCCATTTTATTCATACAACGGAAAAGTTACATAGTGTATCAAGCTGTGACTGCATGACAACCACTGAGAACCGAGAATCATGTCATCAGCAGTGCAGTCTCCAATTGGATAAACAATGTGTCAATCAAGCTGTAGGTACCTGGGCAGAGAGTATCTGGCCACCCACAGCCGGGCTTCCTTCAGCGTGTTGGGCCCCTCATGGTACCAGGTCTCCTGACACTGAGACCAAGAGGTGAGATGAGGAGTTAGTGGCCGTTCCTTCATCAGATACCCCTCGTGTTTCACCACAGACTTGGAATCATGGAACGTTCATATTCAAAACAACAACACCACTTTGCTCCGGCTCAAAAAGCTCAATGCTAATGTTAGCGCCGCTAGCTAACTAACGTTATAAATGACGAGCAGCCGTTTCGTGAACCTCCCAAGGACAGAACAGTCGAGATATGTTAATAATAATAAACACAACAAGGACCCAAAGTTAATTTCGACATTATGAAAAAGTTTGACTTGCTAGAGTTTGACTATTATCAAATAAAGCTTTGATTGATTGATTGATCACAGATTGTCGTTTCTCTTTTGCCGTTGACGCCCGGAGGTTTACTTGGACCAAGGCGTTGCCCTAGTGACCAAACACTCCATTGAAAGGATCTATGCTTTGGTATAAAAGCGAACAATAAGTAAACTAAAATGGCAGCAGAGGGAAAGAACAGCGGTCACTGGACGCTACCTCCTCTTGGGAGCGCTTGGCTTTCTCCTCGTCTTTCTTGGATTTCTTCAGCGCGTCTGGACCCACGACGGACAGGATGTTCCTCAGTCTGGGAGAGAGGGAAGGAGGGAGAGGAAGAGAGGAGGGAGAGGAAGAGAGGAGGAGAGGAGGAGAGGAAGAGAGAAGTTGTCATGGTTCTCCCAAGCCTTGTTCACGTTCAACGTCTTTATTGTTTTGATGTTATTTCCTTGTTTTATTGAGAATATGTTCTTATGTTTTTACCCAGGACCCTCCTCTGTACAGCACTTTGGTCGACTGTTGTCGTTTTAAACGTGCTCTATAAATACATTTAGATTTGATTCTCCATTAATGAGACAAGTCAGATGTTAGTTAAGGACAGCATCATGCTGATGTAACCGAGTGACAGCGTGTCCTGGTGAGTCCCAGGTAGTGGTAGCGAATGGTTGGTTAAACTCACTCCTGAAAGGTGCGCTGACAGTCTCAGAGGTTGTGGGTTCGAATCCCGCCCTGGCCAAGCCCTTAACACGGGTCGAACCCAAACAACACAGCGCAGAGTTCAGAGAGAGAGCGCTACACTGGCAACACTCACCTCTCTCTCCTCTCGGCCGGTCCTTCTCCGAAGATGGTGATTGGCTCCCCGAGAGCCCGTAGGCACGCCTTGACCTCCGCGTCGTCGGTGGAAACGGTGATCTGTCTGGCTCGCTTCCTGCGCTCGAACTCCGCGAGGACCTCAGTCTGCCGCTCGCTAACGCGCTCCTCCAGGTCCATAGACTCACCTGATGGGGGAGGGAGAGAGAGGGAGAGAGGAGGGAGAGAGAGGGAGGGAGGGAGGGGGAGAGAGAGGGAGGGAGGGGGAGAGAGAGGGAGGGAGGGGGAGAGGGAGGGAGGGAGGGGGAGAGAGAGGGAGAGAGGGGGAGAGAGAGGGAGAGAGGGAGAGAGAGAGAGAGAGAGAGAGAGAGAGAGAGAGAGAGAGAGGGAGAGAGAGAGGGAGAGGGAGAGAGAGAGGGAGGGAGAGAGAGGGAGAGAGGGAGGGAGGGAGGGAGGGAGAGAGGGAGAAAGAAAGAGAATTAGACTTTATCAATCCGCACTTTATCTAGAGGCAAATAGCAAAGTACACAGCAATCCCTGCATCTCTATCTGATGCTGAGTGTCCAGAGGACTGACCGCTGGAGATGTTGATGTTCCCGGCCAGGATGCCGGCCTTGACCCCGGCCTTGACCCCATCCTTCCCTGAGCCTGACCCCTCCCTGCCCAGCCTCTCTCTCTCCTTCTCCTCCAGGCTGCCATAGAAGATCCGGGTCCTCTTCACCAGGGGCGCCTCGTCCTCGTCAGACATCCTGAGACCTGATCTGGGATCAGAAAACACTGAGGATGTTTTTGAAACACAAGATAGGCAAGGCAAGTTTATTTGTATAGCACATTTCAGCCACAGGGCAATTCAAGGTGCTTTACATGAGACATTAAAAGCATTCAAACAAAAAGCAAGACATTATAGACATTTAAACAAAAAGCAGGACAAATAGAATACAGGAATAAAAGTTACAGTGCAGGGTTAGATAGATAGATAATGCAATCTAGCTATAATAGCTAGCTGTGTGATAACATAGCTATTAGCTAGCACGTTAGCATGTCTACTGCTACTACAGGGCAACAAACAACAACAACAAAAAGTTATAGAACATACAAACAAAGATAAGCTATTTTACCTGCTGCTTTGTTTTCCGTTTATAACTTTATTTCAGAGGCCGTATAAAGAGAAGTATCTTGCTTTTATATCAAAACACAACGTACCCGCGTTGTCTCGCCGACTGAGTGCAGGAAGTTAAACCGCGCAGGCGCAGGAAAGCCAGCAGCGACATCTAGCGAGCTGGAGGGAAATAGCAGGGGAAGAACTACATCTCCCAGAAGCACTTGCGGTGTACGGCGGCTGAGAAGCGTGTATTGCTGAGACTCGCTTCATAAATAACGCCGGTTGGTAAGATGTTTACCCGTTCTTGTCTCTAATTTGGTGTTTAAACATGAATCGGGAAATTATGTATAGTTTTAATTTGAATATAGATCAGTCATGTCTTCAAATGTGCTCAAAGTTGTGTTGGTTAAGTTAGCTAGCTACCAGTTCACTTGCTAAAGCAGATCATTTCAATATGGCTGTGGTGCAGCTAAGGTTAGCTAGCAGCTAGCTTAGCACTAGTGCGTGATAACTTAACTAAGTTAAGAGTTGGTTAAACGTATTTGGCACTGTTTGCCAATGCGATAACATTCTCTATTTGTGTGGCTAGCTAGCTACATGCTAACCAAGGATCAGCAAATCATGCCACAGCTAATGCTACTTATAGTTAGCTAGCTAACTATAGGCAAGGCAAGTTTATTTATAGAGCACATTTCAGCCACAGGGCAATTCAAGGTGCTTTACATGAGACATTAAAAGCATTAAAACAAAAAGCAAGACATTATAGACATTTAAAACAAAAGGCAGGACAAATTAAAAGCATTAAAACAAAAAGCAAGTCATTATAGACATTTAAACAAAAAGCAGGACAAATAGAATACAGGAATAAAAGTTACATAACTACACAACATAACTATAAGATACCGTTACTAGCTATGTGTTTTGTAACCCACTAGACGCCCTTCTCTTCCCTGCTCTATCAGCTCTCTAGGGTGGAGGAGAGGGAGACTGATGATCTGTTCTCATCAGAGTCGAGGAGGATAGAAGATGCTTCGCAGGAAGCCCACCCGTCTGGAGCTGAAGCTGGACGACACCGAGGAGTTTGAGAGTGTGAAGAAAGAACTGGAGGTAAGTAGTTACAGATGGAGTTCATCTTCAGACAAGCAGCCCCAGTGTTACCTGCTATAACGCCTCAGATAGAGTTCATTATCAGACAAGCAGCCCCAGTGTTACCTGCTATAACCCCTCCTTGAGACTGACATGCATGTGTGACCGAGTGAAACGTGGAGTACAAATTAAAACAACTTTTATTGTCATACAGTGGTTGCACAGCGCATAGTGATGGGGGGGTCAATGCCGATACACACACACACAGAGTGACAGGAGTGTCCACTGATGAAATTCTCCCCTGCTCTTAACCCTTCCAGTCGTCCCTCCAAGGGCAGCCGTCTACACATTTTGCAACCCAGTTTAGCTATAACACCATTGAGTTTAGGGTTAAGGAAGACCCTAACCCCTAACCATAACCTTAACCCTACACCTGACCCTAACCTTAACCCTAAACTCTATGGTGTTCTTGCTAAACTGGGTTGCGAAAAGTAATCTCACAGCCGGGAGTAGGCAGCGTGCACGGGGCCAACCAAGACCTCCTGTCCCTCACTTTGTTCTAATCTTCTGCTTTCCGTTTGTGTCTCAGAACCGTAAGAAGCAGCGCGATGAGGTGGACGTGGTCGGAGTAGCGACCTCCAGCGACATGGTCGGAGGCGCGAGCGGAGGCGACACCAAGACCAGGGAGCAGATGATCAACGAGCGCATCGGCTACAAGCCGCACCCCAAACCCAACACCCTGCCCTCTCTGTTTGGAAACCTGCAGTTCTAGGATCACAATGGACTCGTTAAATATAATAAGGCTGCTGGCTCCTCTGGCAGTGTGTAGTAGATAGATAGATCATGACAGGGACTGATGCTTTGTTGACAGAACATGGTTAGGGATGCTTGTATTCCCCTTGCCAAATACATAGGGTTAGGCTCTTGTTTCAAGGTCAGAAAACGTCCCGAGAAAGACAGAATCCCTTCGCTGTGGATGTAAAACATGAAATGTACATGTGCATGCATGAGATGCTTTGTTCTACAGAGGGAAATGTTTCATGATACCGAGTGACTTTTTATAAAATATACTTTTGTTTGATGAACATTTTTGTACGGTGTTGACTGTTGCAATGTTGTCCCTGGTCTTGCAAGAAATCTGAACTGCTTGGCCTGTACCTTAGAATAGAAAGTTTAATTGCCATATATAACTTGTACAGGTACATAGGAATTATTGTCATTGCTTATCCTTACAGTAACTTATCAGCACTAATCAGTTCTTCATTCCAGTCCTGGATATGTGGCACCTTTGTGATGGAGAACTTCCGAGCACAGATCAGAGACAGGACACAAACGGTATCATTCTTTAAAGCTACCATTTATTATTCATATTTTCTAGAGACGATTACAGCACTGTAAATAATGTCTTCTTACTATACAAACATGTATGCGGACTGTACACAGTCCTAGTAATGTAAACACTGGCGTTGCGCTGGTGTGGCCGTCAGGTTCCCTCTGCTGTTTGGCCCTTCTGCTTCAAGGCTTTCACTAGTGCATCCATTCTTTCTGCATGACCCCATGAAGGTGAAGCAGAAGCAGTTGTGTGTTCAAGTATACATCAACTAACAAACACTCCTGGCTCGACCTGACACATCAGAACCTGTTACATCCAGCGATAGAAGTCGAGAATTTGACTCCCCAGACCAGCGCCACTCAATGTCCCTCAGGCAACATAGAAACATCTAGAAACACTTATCCCAGAAATTAAAAAATAACAATATCCAGATAAACTAATTTATAAAGACAAACTAATTTATAAAGACAAAATAACTAAAAGCAAAGCCTCTTTGAGTTCTACTTCATAGATAGACCCCTTCAGTTAATGTTTGTGTTGTAGCAACAGCTATAGGTTCTACTTCTTAGACCCTTCTAGTAGTGTGAGGCTGAAAGCAACACTAGGTCACAAGTATTACAGTAATGTTGTTACCAACTTGGCCTACAGCATCTGAACCATCCTACTACTTCCCCCATAGTTCCTCGCTCGTCCTTGCCAAGCACTTGCACCAATAGGAAACTGACATCTGAGATGACATCATGCCAGTAGAACACCATTGGATGTCATGTAGCGATGACATCATGCCGGTAGAACACCATTGGATGTCATGTAGCGATGACATCATGCCAGTAGAACACCATTGGATGTCATGCAGCAAGGACTAACACTTCAAGTTGTCAAGTTAACCCTTTTTTAGGCACCTCTGTGTTCAGAGTAATCTGCTTGACATGAATTCGTTTCTGATTTAAGATTCTAGATTTGGCCAGTAACAATTTACGATTGTAAATCTCTAAAAAGGCTGTCTACGCTGCAAATTATGATTATCAGTGTTACATAAATACGCTGGACATCTAAAATATCTTGATTTAGACATCTATTCAATACATCGGAGAAGTTTGATTGATTTTGATCTGATTTTAAGTGCTTGCCCGGTGAAATTGTTGAATACTGAGGAGGCTTTTACATAATTATACACTGCATGGCAGTGTGACTCATTAAGAGTTCATCATTGTTTTTCGTGCACGATGCCATCCGTATAATTAGTTAATATAATGCCACACATGTGGGCCACATCCCAAACCAACCACTACACCCTAACCCCCATGTAGTTGTGAAGGCCAGAGTTTGGATTGGACAGGTGGAAGGTAAGCAGAAGTAGTGATTCCCGCGGCCCAATCACGTGACAAGCTGGATATGCGTTACTACATCGCTTACCCACACCTTCCAGATCCCCTCCGAGCCTGAGAGAGCAGGAGGCGGGGCTTACAGGAGGCGGGGCTTAGAGGCTCGTTTGAGACCCGCCTGGACAGGTCTTCATTTCTTGTCCACTGGACAAACTTCCTTAAAAATGGCGCTGGCACTTTAGTCATTCGGCATCTCATTGGGCCCTGTCTAGTTGCCCAGTGTGTGTGTGTGTGTGTGTGTGTGTGTGTGTGTGTGTGTGTTCCATGTCCCCTGCTTTAAGGCAAATGGTTAAATAAGGCTGAGTCGTACAGCCAGAGCCGTCCCACCTCCCTCTACCCACAATCCCCCAGGATGACCTCTGACCCCCAGTGAGAGACTGATTATGCACGGGGACCTCAGCAGACTCTCGTTGGAATGCACATTCATGAGTGGAGGTGACCGACTACTTAACGCCTCCAACATTAATCACACGATGATTATTACTGAGCAATAACAAGATTGTTGAGCGATAACAAAACCCCCTGTTGGATGTGAAGGAGGGCGTGGCACAGCTAAGGGGCGTGGTGGAGGTCGGCTCTATAGACAGAGATGTAGAGACAGACTAAGACGGGGGGTCAGAATATGGAATAGCACCATGTCACAGTACCATGGCGAGTCTGTCAATCAAGGCCCAATTCACAGACTTTGTGTTCGACGTCACATTCACCGTAATGAGCCTCTCGGTGACAACGTGAGCTGCCCCAGAGGGAATTTAAATGACGAATAAATATGGCAGGGATACCATGATGACAACGAGGACTGAATGGTTGTATGTGTGTTCATGTGAGTGCACACACACGTCTTCAATGAGTATAGCATGTGTGTGTGAGGGAGGGGCAGACCGAGACAGACGCGTGTGTGTGTGTGTGTGTGTGTGTGTGTGTTAGTGGCAGTGTTCAGTGATGTCGACGACCACGGCCTTCTTCCAGCTGAACAGGAAGTACCCGCATCCGGCGCCCGCCGCCACGGCGATGCAGAGGTAGCCGTTGTAGGTCATGAAGACCAGCATGAGGAAGTAGCTGACCACCACCTGGATGATGTGCAGGACCGTCTGGATCAGGTGGGCCAGGCTAATCATCCGCTGTCTGGGGGAGGGACAGAAACAGGGGGGGGGACAGAGGACAGAGAGGGGAGGGGGGCAGAGGACAAGAGAGGGGGGGACAGAGACAGGGGGGGACAGAGGACAGAGAGGGGGGGGGCAGAGACAGAGGGGGGGCAGAGGACAGAGAGAGGGGGGGACAGAGACAGAGGGGGGACAGAGGACAGAGGGGGGGACAGAGAGAGGGGGGGACAGAGGACAGAGAGGTGGGGGACAGAGGACATAGAGAGGGGGGGGACAGAGGACAGAGGCGTTACAACCGTAGCCTGACGTCGGACAGGACGTCTTACACTCCGTCTCATCAGTCCGTCTCATCTGTCCATGTGTGCACCCCCTGTAGGCGGCGGTGAGGTGCATGCTGGTCCGTCCCTCCCTCTACTCACCCCACAGTCTTGTGCGTCTCCATGAGGATGGTGCCGTCGTTGCCGGGGACGGGCATGGAGTTGTAGCGCACGTTCACCTGGTTCCTCCTCAGCAGGAACTCACGGCCGATCTTAAGACCCTCGTACAGCACGGCCAGGAGGAAGACCCCGATACACGCCCCCACCATCTCTGACAGGACGGACACAGGACAGGACAGGACAGGAGGAGAAGACAGGACAGGACAGGACAGGAGGAGAAGACAGGACAGGACAGAAGAGGAGAGGACAGGAGAAGACAGGAGGGGAGAGGACAGGACAGGAGAGGACAGAAGATGAGAGGACAGGAGAGGAGTGGACAGGACAGGACAGGACAGGAGAGGAGAGGACAGGAGAGGGGAGGAGAGGAGAGGAGAGGAGAGGAGAGGAGAGGAGAGGAGAGGAGAGGAGAGGAGAGGAGAGGAGAGGAGAGGAGAGGAGAGGAGAGGAGAGGAGAGGAGAGGAGAGGAGAGGAGAGGAGAGGACAGGAGAGGACAGGACAGGACAGGACAGAAGATGAGAGGACAGAAGATGAGAGGACAGGAGAGGAGTGGACAGGAGAGGAGAGGAGAGGAGAGAGAGGAGAGGAGAGGAGAGGAGAGGAGAGGAGAGGAGAGGAGAGGAGAGGAGAGGAGAGGAGAGGAGAGGAGAGGAGAGGAGAGGAGAGGAGAGGAGAGGAGAGGAGAAGAGACGTGTTGTTGTTAGTTTCTCTTCCTTACAGTAGCTCAGATCTGTGAGATACGTGTTCCTCTGTGTTCGCTGACCTCCCACAGTGTTGATGACCAGTCCAGAGAACAGCAGCTCCACGTTGGAGAAGCCCAAGTAGAAGGTCATCTGCTGCTCGGGGAGAAGAGCACACAGACCAGGAGGTTATTAATCAATACATCAATTCATTCATGATGATTACAATCATTACATGTACACTTCCTATAAAAAGCAGTCACCCCCGTATATTTGTATGTATCACGACGTGATGGGGATTGTGAAAAAAAAGAAAAAGAACTTTTTTTACGTTTTTTTTTTTTTTAAATGAAAAGGTTCTTTTTTTTTGGGACACACTTTTATCAGTGACAAAAAACCTGAATGAAATCCATGTTGATTCCATGTTGTGAGTATAATAGGTCCGGGGGGAGGGTGACTTCTTTTCTATCCGCCCTCGGCCGCCTCGAGCCTTTCATCCCACTAAGACCCCTCGCGTGCTGAGAGGGCTAGGGTTAGGATGGGTTTGGATGGGATTACCAGACGGGGGGTGGAGGGGGGCCACTCACCATCATGTGTCCTCCACACCGGTGGTCCGTAGCGCCCATGTCGTGGGAGCCCATGTCGTGGGAGCCCATGTCGTGGGAGCCGGTGACAGCAGGAGCCATGGTGCTGGCGTCGTGGTGCATGTGGTGGTCGTGGTCCATCTTTAGTCACCGCTCGGAGCTGCAGCAGAAGGTAGACAAACACAAACAAATAAACAAACAAACAAACACAAACAAACACACGGAAGATAACGTTTTCCGATGGATAAAAACACAGGAGCTCAGCTAGTAACAGTCCGTTCTGTGGACGATGTGCCTCACAGCTCTTCTGAGTACCAGGAAACTCTTGCTACCGCAGGACTTCTGGGAACTAGCTGATATTCGTGGATAAGAATCCGGATTTTGAACCGGACGCTGATTGGCCAGCACAGACAGTGGGCTGTGCGGAGAGGCTGATTTGGCCTCTGATTGGTCACTGGCCGCAGATTTCCACTTTTCAAGTATTGCTACCGAGTCCTGCGCTCTAGCGAGCTGTCGGTGGCACATCTAGCACACAGGGCGCCGATCTACATCCACATTAACTCTCACTTCTCTGAGGCTTTTATTACACTAACAAAGTGTTATTACCTAGTCCCCACTACACACTCCCGATGAAATAATGTTAAAATGCAGCTGGATTTGAAAGGCAGGCTAAGGCGCTGGCTCCGCCCACTTTATGTGGCTCCGCCCCTCTGCCCACTTTTGGAGGTCAGTTGGAACTTCTTAGCTTGAACAATCAATGCCTACAGTGACATGGCTCCTGGAGGTGTGCCCGGATATATAGCCCGGGTGACCCCTCACCCAGGGTCGGGGTGGTAAAAGGATAGCCCCTCTGCCCCGAGCCTGGGGGGGAGAAGACGATAACAACCAACCAATTTTTTTTAGCCTGTTAGTATTGCGTAATCCCTTGTGTAGGAGGCTATTTTTGACGCCAAGGGGGGAGTGAAAACTGGACGCAGGGGCACTTCAGGCAGAACTAATCAAACAAATGAACAGGGCACTTGTTTGTTCTCAAGAGGAAGGTGACCGTTAGTCTGACCTCAGCTGTGTTTTCCAAGTGAGGTGGAACAGCCTCGGCGATGTCACCTTGAAACACACAAGTCCCCGGACTGTGACAAGACAGGACGGTTGTGTACCGTGCTCTGTGAGCAGGAGCATAACCCATGGATGGATTAGAAAGAACTGGATACGGCATTGAAAGATGGCCGCCCATTCATTCCAATGAAAGTTGCTCATCCAGCCAATCAAACCTTTTGAACATACTTCCTATCCCGTCTTTCCCATAATCCAGTGCGGCGCTGCCATCGACATACAGGGGGAAGAACCAGCTGGAAACTCTCACCGGCTCTTGTGGCTCCTAAAAATGGACCCAATTTATTTTTCAGCTGTTTCTTTACCCATGTATGTCGATGGGAAAAAAGGATTGAGTTTTGCCCTCAAATGTGTGACGCAATGGCCACTGAGCTCAAAATGTTTCACAGCCCAGAGCGGGTCTTGGGGTGCAGAGTACTACATCTGAAAAGGGACTTCTTCTTCTTTCAACTTCAAACCAAACGTCGAAACTATCGCTGCAGCCAACGGTCAAATGGGTGAACGTGGCCGCTGAAAAGGAACCCAACCGCGCTTCGCCGCGCTTCCGCATCCGGACCGAGGTTTCTTCAAACCCGGGTTTGAGCAGGATTCCAAGGAAAACAGAGGCCGGACCGAACGAGAATATCTGGACAATGGGACACGCTGCTGCGCTGGGGGGAGGACATCCTAGAGACAACCATGGTGACCGGCTCCTTGGCAACGAGCCCCAGATCCTCTCGCTGATCTACAGTCACTCACGTTCCACCAGCAGATTCTGACTTGCACAACAGATTCTAACGTAAATGCAGTAATTAAACAGGCTAACGTCTCAAAAGTGCCCTGCATTATATATAAGACATAAGGATATACAGTATAATGGTACCAGCATTTGGTTAGTAAGGGTACTACAATTATTTGAACGGTGTAGTAGATAAAGTCTATGGACGGTAAACCATGATGTGCTTTTGAATCAACCTGGTGGTAAAGATAAGGCTACTGATAGTGAAATGCTGACCTGGACCAACAGGAATGCATTCCATTACAATTATTCAAACCTGGCAAAACAGAACCCCACACTCAGACTGACTTCTCTCGCTTGTTATGGTAGCAGAATGACATAGTAACAGGCCATAATAACAGGCCATAATAATAGGCCTTCTCAGGGTGCTGCTCTTGGCACCGGTTGCACAACAAAACAAGCCAGTTCCAATCCACAATACCCTCCTAGTTTAATTTTAGGCTCCCTTTTGTTCCGAGTAGTTGAATGAAAAGTAGACTGGGGAATTCGTTCGTTCTCAAGGGACCAGTTCAGATGCCAAGCCCACTAACGTTAGTAGTGCTGTAGTCTCACATAGCCAGACCTATCCATCTCCACACTTTGTTTATGCTGCGCCAGTGCTGGAGAAAGGTCTGGATGCATTCACTACTATTCGGGAATAGGAGGGAAAAAAACACTTTCTTTAAACCAATCGCATCGTCTTTGGCGGAGCGGTTGCTAGGCGGTTGTCGTTTCCTGTAGTCTGGATTGAATCCGATTGGGCCGACGACATCGCTCGCCCGACTGGGCAGTAATAAACGAATGACGAGGCTCGTCCCCAAAACCTACACCCGTTGAGTCACTCAACACACGTAGGTTCAGTATCTCCTACAGTAGTCTGACTCATCTTCTACGAGCTGTGGTCCTGACCTCCATCTTACAGCCCAGGCCGGCCAATCACCAGAGGGAGATAATTGGCCACTCCAGCGACCAGGAACCTAATAATCTAATGGCCGAACAGCCTCCTCGGGGCACTACTGTACCCAGCCGTCATGATAATCCAATCACTGCCCACATGAAGCCATCAGTGCCAATCACTTAGAGAAAAGCATATTATTACAAAGGTCTGTGGGACCCCGAGGCAAATAAACAAAGAAACAGAACAGACTGATGGAGAGAATCTGAAGTAAAAGACACAGAATCACATTGTTGCTTTTTATGTGTCCAGTCAGAATGTCACCTGGCCATGACTGTACTACTCTAGCAAACAAGATTGGTGACATAGTAAAAAAGCTACAGACCAGAGTCACCCACACGGTCACGAGCTTTAATGAAAGTGCACAACTTCACTTTCCATCGTTCCAAAGAAGTCCTGAAGAAAGTCACAATGTACTGTAACAATCGGAGCCTCAGCGAACAGAACGAGTGAAAGTGAACATGGTGTTCTTAACATATCCTAGAAATAGGAGAACCCCACGGTTCCTTTGCTCTCTCCAGTAAGACAGCCCAGTCTACAGGGTGGAGTCGAGGTAGAACCCTCCTTTCACTAGGTTCCTCCTGTAGAAGTGCTTTCATACGTTTTAAATCCTAGATCCTAGATAGGATACTATAGTTTGCTCTAGTCATTAAATAATAGTTTTATTTATTTTCATATGTAATATTTGTCATGAATCCTAGTTTTAATTATGTTAAATTATTCTAGCCAGTTATTGCCCTTTATGTTTTATGTTGTTTTTACTGCACTGTGAAGCACCTTGAGATTTGTCCTGTATTTTAAAGTGTGCTTTATAAATAAAATTCATTATTATTATTGTTATTATTATTATAACCCTGTCTCGGACTCTGAGACTTCACAGAACTCCTGCTTTCCGTCGTCTCCGCATGAGGCTGTAAAGCCCATTGTGAAATGTCCCTGTAGCTACAATCACAACCCTTTGAACCCAGTGATCTCAGGCCATAGAAAATATTGCACAATTCTCCACACCGTGGACAGGCATTCCTTAAAAATGATGTTTAATATGGTATGAATAAGAATAAAAGGTCATGTAAAATGCATCATTTAAGATGTATTAAACCATGTTCATGAGAAGTAGGTTACCTCACATGACGTTCATATCACATTAAACATAGAACATTAGTGATGTACATTAACTAAAGATTAATTAATTAATCAGCCTTTTATCTAGGCTATAGTCTATTAGCAAGAGTTTACTAAGCTCTTCGTCTTAATTTACTAGGGTAAGTCTTAATTAACACTTGTCCAAATTATTTCCATTAGATAGAAAATAATGTCCCACACAGAAGTCAAAACTTACCCAAATGTTTCACCCCGGTCAGCGCCTCAGTCTCTCACAGTAAAACTACCGACCGATGTTTGTGGGGTGTGACGGTGCGTGTGTGACCCTGTTTGAATGTGTGTCCGTGCAAATGTGTGCGGGGTTCTGCTAAGGCTGTTACCCTGCTACAGTGTGGTGTGAATGTAAGCGGGTGGAAATGTGGATACGCACGAGGGTGCTAACCCCCACCCCCCCAACTCCCCCATGACTGGCCCTCTCATGTGACCAATCCCCTACCGCCCATTTCCTCCGCAGATCCAGCCAATCACACGCCTCTCTGTCCACCCGCATCATGAAGCAACAATATCTCTCATTCGTCCCTTCGTCCCCCAGTTCTGACGTGTGTCCTCTGGGAATGCCTGTCCTTTGACCGCTCAAACATCAAGACAGAACAACCAACGTGGCCTTTTAACTGTGGATATGCAACGGTTTGTGGGTCGGTGCCAGCTAGGCCTAGGATAGGTCTAAACAGTTGAAACACCACAGCTAAATCTGCCAATCAAATTCCATAGCTAATAATAAAGCATCCACATCCTCAATGCTAATCATGCCAATCAAGGAAGTTCGAACTCACAACAACAAGCTTTCATAGCTTCTCACGCCTCACAAAGCAGTGGATACTCGCACAGCAAAGCTGCAGGCACCTGTAGTCATTGTGTGTGTGTGTGTGTGTGTGTGTGTGTAGCATATATGTATTGGGGTTATATTTAGGTTTTTTTTTTTTTAAGGGTCTGGGGAGGTTGAGATTTTTATTTTTTATTTAGCCTTTATTTAACCAGGAAAGGTCCCATTGAGATTAAAAATCTCTTTTTCAAGAGAGACCTGGCCAAGACAGGCAGCAGTGCAATCAAACACAGAGTTACAGACGGAAAATACAACAGAAAACACAGAGATGCAACAGTAATACTATTAACACGTGACTTGGTGATTTGGCTATGTGGCAATACACTAGTTAAAAACATGAACATACTGTTAAATCCACCTCTCAAACCTTCATAGTGGATTTAAAAACATCGATTGAGACCTGCTCCTCAAGTTTGAGATCATTTTGTAACAAGTTCCAGGAAGAAGGAGCCGAATAACTAAAAGCCATTTTCCCCTTTTCTGTTCTGACTTTGGGAACAGACAGCAGCAAGAAGTCCTGTGATCTTAAGGACTATTTCCGAGTACTTTTTTGTATAATGTAGGCACAGAGGTCAGAAGGAACATATGTAGGATGTCGGTATAGAGATGAGTGAAATCTCTGCTATAGGCCTCTAACTTTTTGTATTCCTTCTATGTATGTAACTCTCCGATACTATTTGCCCCACTATTTGAAGACTGTATATTTATTTGCCCAGGGACTGCGGGTGGAAATTAGCTGTTTAGCTATAACCTTGAACAGTGCATCTCTCCCTGTTTTACAGGGTTAATGTCTATCATACCTTGTCCCCGTCTTAAAAATAAATCTAAATCAAATCAAAGGCATATCTTGTGCTTAGTGCCATGTCTCTGTTGACCTGTCAATCATTAGCCTAATATTAATGATGTCTAAACCCAGAGACCTTTACGCCCCAGATAAAAGATGAAGATGTGAGATGTGAACACACTGCACCGTGCTGCTAAGTACACAGATGCACCTTTGGGGTTGGGTTGTCTTATCTCTCTGACCCCCAGGTCTAAGGAACAGTCCATGTCAAAAGAACATGTCAAAAGGCTGGGTTATCAACAGCGGTGGCCTGGATCCAACATTTCACTGAATCGTAGCTTAGTACAAGAGAGAACGACAGCTAAGCCAATGGTTTCATCTGAAGCAAAGATTCAGAGAACAGCTCAAAGTGCTAACCTAGGCTTAATCAAGAAAATGAAAAAAGACACAAAAAAAGTAGTAAAGTGTTAGGCCAACACTAGTAGCAAAACTTTCGACTATTAGGCTACGAACAAAAAACTTTTTGTCATCTAGTGGTTTTACACACACACACACACACACACACACACACACACACACACACACACACACACACACACACACACACACGACAGGCGTGTCCACTGATGAAATTCTCCTCTGTTCTTAACCCATCCTACTGTCCTTCCTCAAAGGGCGTTTCGACCCTTAGGTCTTCATCAGGCAACTTCAAAGTTAAGAAACGTTGCCTTTTTCCAATAAGTGAACCGGCAGATATCAGTGTGCGGATCTCTCCTCTCATCAAACGTATGTACTCTAAGATCCAGCACCTGGCCTACTAAGGTTGGATGAGTGCACAGCTCTTTTACCTTTTGCCTTCCTCAAAGGGCAGCCGGGAGCAGACAGTAGGCAGCGTGCATGTGACGCGCCACAGGGAACCAACCAAGTTCTTCTGTTCTTCTCTTATTGGGTTCTATGGGAGGAATACCGTGCAAACACGGGGAGAACATGCAAACTCCGCACAGAAAGACCCGGAGACCTTCTTGCTCTGACACTGCTAAGTACTGCTTCAGTGTCGTGCTCAAGGACACTTCAGCACACGCCGGAAGCTGGGATCGAACCGGGGACCTTGTGATCCCCAGCCGGCTGCTCTACCTCCTGAGCTACGTGCCGCGACTGAAACAAGCTGGTCTAGGTAAGAGGTCATGGTGATTATCTGACTAGGAGGCTCTACACGCTTCCTCCCTGGGCGTGCGTGAAGCCGGTGGAAATTCTCATTCCTGATGCTGCGCTCCTTTTGTGTCTGAGCTCCGGATTGGTCGCCCGGGACGACGTCGCATCCCAGTTCAATACGTTCCAGAAACTAAACGCGAAAACCCCACTTTCACCCCATCTTCGTAGTCCTAGGCAAGTTTGCCATTGTTAAAAACAACCAGTTTATAACAACAAACTATGCTATTTGGCACATATGAACTTTGTAGCAACATTGTCCACTGATAGACGTTGGTGTGTGTGTGTGTGTGTGTGTGTGTTCGTTTCTTCTTTTAGCAGCTCTTGTCCTTTAGTTGAAGCATCATCACCAAATTTAGTGGTGTGACAGAACAAACAATACAGGTCAGAAAATTTGAGTATTATGGAAATTCATTATTTCCCGTAATTTAATTCAAAAAGTGAAACTTTCATATATTATAGATTCATTACACATGTAGTGAAATATTTCAAGGCTGACTGCCTCTGTGCCACGCTCCACGTTGATGCAGGAATTTGTGCTAAAGGAGCCCTAACCAAGTATTGAGAGTATAAATGAACATACTGAACATACTGTACAATCATAAAGATTAAAACAAAAAAGGCTTGAAATATTTCCCTTTGTGTAATGCGTCTAGAATACATTCACTGTTTGAATTAAATTACGGAAAATAACAGACTTTTTCCACAATATTCGTATTTTCTGAGACGCACCTCTAAATGCTGATAAGCACGACGAGGGCACATAAAGTAACAGCAAATTATGTTCTTATGTGACTGATGTTCTCAGCATATAAGCTCAGTGACAGAGTTCACCTCACAGATAAATAAGGTAACATAGTCCTCCTTCATCCGAGTCTTTTCAAAGTGTGAACTCCATCCCATTGCCTTTATCAGATGCACGTCTCATGACAGCTACAGATATAGTTTTGACATGGCCAACCCCAACTGGTATCAGAAGATAAAATGGGACTTATACTTTCCGTGCAGTTAACCACTGACATCGTTTGACCCAGAACCCACATGAACACCACTAACACATTCAACCTTGTTATTATTTACTAGCTACATTGTTTATTAAACGTATTGGCCTCATGTGGAGCACATGATCCAGGTCATGTAGGCCCCAAGGTCAGAGCCAGTGGGCAAACTCACCCAACAGGAACCAGAGAGATGCCCATGAGCCGGGCAGCTAGGACGTGACACCCTGACCTCCATGCAAACAAAAGAGCTCTGTCCCACATCTCCACAAGACATTCCTCCTGTTCACATTAAAGAGCCCGTATGGAAACATACAAGTGGTTTTTGGTTCCCAGGCTACAGTCAAAGCAAAGCATGCATCAGTCTGGGCCGTTTTAGAAAGAAGATGCACTTGTGAGTTCTGGTGAGTAGTAGTACATTGGCTCTTCCTACGTTAAATGCAATTATTGTTAGTCGCTTTGGATAAAGCGTCTGCTAAATGACTGTAATGTAATGTAATGTAAAATCCTACGTGGCTCATACTTCCCCTTCAAATAAGAGAAGAGCCACATCAGCATCCCCAAATAGCTTAAAAATAGATACCTTAGCCATTAACCTCCCCACAGGTCATGGTGTTACCCTGCAATACACCCTCACTTTGCTATAATCCCACGTTATACTAATGTTAGCCATCTTTTTGACAGTTGATGTATGATTGTGATGAGTGGTTATCATCCTCAACCAAGCAGCTAACACCTCAACCAGGCTAACGTTGCACTTTCGCTCAGACCAGAAAGCTAGCCAGCTAGACTCGCTAACGATATAACGATTTATATTCACTGATATCTCACAGACTTTGTTCACTAATCATATTTTAAACGTGAACACGTAAATTTAGCTGTTGGTGGATGTTGGAAGTCCCTTGTAGTTGTGGTATTTACTCTCGATATAATAGAGGTCAAAAACAGAGTAAAGCTGCAGATAACACACACACTTACCTCACAACATTTATCAGATATACTTCTTGTATTTGTTTTCTCAGATTACGTTATCTTACAACTCTAACAAGTAAACAATTTATAAACTATTTTCTTTCTGAGGTAAAATAAGACCAACGTCCCAACCGTCCCTCACACCGGCGCACGAGCCCAGATTCTCGTCTCGTGCACTGGCTCGAGCGAGGCAGCAAAACTGTGACGTCGAGGCGCGTGCTGTCCCGGATTGGCCAATCACAGGACCGCTTGTTTTGACAACTTCCGCCGCCACATGGGCAATAGTAGGAGTGACGAGCAGCATGTTAATGAACCCCGACCAGCATGTTAATGAACCCCGACGTGCGTACAAGCATAAAACACACCCCTGATGCTCTGTGAGGGTGTGTTTTGAGATTTGTGCCCTCTGGAGGTATACAGTAATAATACACAGAACATCTGTCAATAATGTATAATAGCACAAATTGGCATTTACGTTTTACCTCACCCCTGACCTCTCCCCCCTGATCCTTCTGACCCCTTCCTCCACTCCTCCCCAAAACCCCTCTGATCAAAGACAAGACCAGAGAATATCGGGTTGTTTCTGCTGTCAGGAAAGACTGCTGAGGGTGTCAGGTGGTACATCTGGCCACTCATCTTGAAGGGCCTTGGTCCATGTCCTTTGAATAGAAGTCCACTGTATTGCCATGCTAGTGACATTCTTAAGCCCTTTAAACCCTGTACATTACCTCCCCAGCCCAGCTGACCTCCCCAGCCCAGCTGACCACAGCCCAGCTGATCACAGCCGAGTATTCAGATGAGGATGACCTCTCCGGCCCAGACCCTCGATTCAGATGAAGGTGACCCCCAGCCCGTCTCCCCAGCCCGCCAAGATGGATGCCTTTTTTTGTAAATAATTAACCTTTTTATTTTTTGCGGGATACAACGGTCTCTTCCCTGTCTGCTTACCACAGGAAGCTCATTCTATTGTTTTTAGAACTTGTGTATTTGCAATTGTCACATAATGGGTTGCAAGCCAGACATTGTACATACTTTGGCTATGCGTAATGTGACTGGAATGGTATGTACTGGAATGGTATGTACACCTCGCCCTTGCCTTGCACTATCTGTATACTGTATAGAAAACACATCTTTAATCTATATCTACTGTGTATAAGGACACAATCAACTCTGCAATCTAAAGCTGTGTGGCACTGTGGCTTTGACATACATCATTTCATTTATATTTAAATTATATATAACCAAGGTTTTTTCCAGCAGAACACTTTATTACAGTACACAATGTCAGGGGAACAGAGGAGGTTCCCTCTTCATACAGGATCATACAGCCAGAGAGGAGATAGGGGAAACACACGGGCAGCAGGTAACATTTAAACAATGGAAATCTAAACTATGCTTCAGTTTTAAAATCCATTGAGAGGAAGGTACTGTTTTGGTTTCCACAAATGTCAAATATAACAGAAACATGTGCATCATATATAAATAAACATCACATTGCATAGCAACACACACACACACACACGCGCACTTAACCTTCACAGAAATGATCTTGATTTACTACAAGCCATTGATATGGGAACACAGAGACAAAGACACGCCACCAGGCCCAGACTGTGCACTAAATACAGAAGGGAGGCAATCATAATATATTCTCTAAGTTCATCATCATTGAACTTACCTCAACATATACACATTATATTAGTGTTGATACAATTACATTTCTCAATACCAGGAGAGGTGAGAAGTTTGTAGTATTTATGAGTAGGTAAAGATATCAAATGGAGCCTGGGGTGACTGTGATGGCACTACGGGGGGGTGCGTCTGTCTCCGTGCTCCTTAGTTTAAGAGATTGTGATGTGGAGACCGAGGAGAGGAGGGGTCGGTGGGGGGGGGGGTCTAGCCAGCAAAACGGTAGTTGGCGTGGATCTCAGGCTTGATTTCACACACCATCTTCAGCAGGTTGCCGAGCACGGACTCCCTGTTCTGCTGGTAGCTGGACTGGATGCGCGCCATCTTGTCCACGGTCTCTTTGTCCACCTCCACAGCCGAGTTACCATGGGAACCGAGAGCCTGATGAGAGGAACGCGGCGACAGACATCAGATATCCACATCGCAAGACGAGCTAGCGTGTTCGCAGATATAACAAACAGAACAATGTTTTGAACATGAAATAATCTCATCAAAGACCCTTTTTCCAGTATCCAGTACTGATGCAGCTGTAGATGCAATCTATGAGGTTTTCCACCCAGGGCGAACCCTTTTGACAAAACAAGTGCATCTTGAGTGACGTACCGCGGCCTCCTTAGTCTTGAACTCCTTCTCCCTCTGGAGACGGTACTGCTCAATCTCCGCCTGGGCCTCCTCCTTCGCCTGCTTCAGACGCCGATTCTTGCCTGATTAAATACAAAAGAAAACAAACGAGCTGTATTAGTTAGAATCAAATACATGTGAGACCTCTGATGTAGGAACGCTGATAAAGGAACGCAATGGGAGTCGTTAGCCTGGCTTCGATTGACCCATTTCAGAAAAATGAGCAGGGTCTGGAGCTGCTGAGTTTATTTTCAATTTCCAAGGGGCGTTATCAACAGTCGCAGGGCAAAATGTCTCAATGTAATTGGATAGACTCACAACCAATCAGAGCAATGAAGCGTGGGTTCGTTGTATCAAATGGGTACAGTTGTTGTATCAAACCCGCCCCATATTAGATAAACGGTTGTGATTGGCCCGGCAAATATCTGCGGGGTGGAACTCAGTGGACTGTGAGCGTGACCAGACCGATATCAGAGAGACACAGCATGTGAGCTCACGTGATCAGGATGGTGAAGCCAGGCTAGAGCCCTTAAGCTGTGAAAGATAAATGATCATAAGGAATCAATTCCTTCCATACAGTCTGATAGACGTCAATACTCAATTAAAAAAAGACAATAATAGAAAATGAGAAGGAAAGGGATCAAGGAGATATCTCTAGGGTACAAAGGAGAACTACATGGACGAAGTGAATCACTTGGTGATTCCTGTGACTCAGTGGCATGTCGCTGTTGGAAAATGCATCACTGATGGGCGACAGACTGATTGACAAAGTGAATTCAATAATCACACAACAGATAATTAATTTCAAAGTCAGCATCTGGAATGGATGAGGTGGTTCTGAGAGGCTGACCCCAGTAGACCAACTCACACATCTATACAAGATTCCAGACAGAAGACTTTGGCTTTCTCTGCTTACTAGTCTACTTGTCCTGCCTTTTGTTTTAAATGTCTATAATGTCTTGCTTTTTGTTTTAATGCTTTTAAAGTCTCATGTAAAGCACCTTGAATTGCCCTGTGGCTGAAATGTGCTATATAAATAAACTTGCCTTGCCTTGCCTTACTATTACCTAACTAGATGACAATATGGTGACAATAAATGACAATAGGATTTTATTGAATAGGCTGTTGTCGGCTAAACATGATCTTAACCTAAGTCAACTGATTTTCCACAGTGAAATTGAGTACTAGCTAACTCAGCTGGCTAGCTGCACGTTAATAATATGACCTATTTGCACAAAACGTAGCCAATAATGATATTACTATAATAATGATATTACTACACCATAATATAAGGCTATAATGCCATATTCGTGTCCCATTGCCTGTTTTCCCCAGTCAAGAGGCCTAGCGCGTACAGGCCTGTCTGCTTAGCTAGCTAGGCTAACGGTAGCTAGGTGAAGTTAGCTAGCTAGGCTAGGCTAGGCTAACGGTAGCTAGGTGAAGTTAGCTAGCTAGGCTAACGGTAGCTAGGTGGAGTTAGCTGCCTCTCGTTAGCCGTCAGGTGAGCTGGTTTTAACTCACGCTTGCGAGCTTCTGCCACCTTCTCCGCGGCTCTCTTCTCTGCTTGTAGGAGCTGCTGGATCCCCTGTGACTGGCTCGCCATGGTGGTTAGGGAGGATGTGTCAGTAAGGGAGAGATAGAAGGGTTTCTAGTGTTTCTAGTGAGGGAGCCGTTGTGTTTCTAGTGAAGGTCGAGGAATGTACTGCAGTCAGCTGACAGAGCGTCATGTCGTCACGCTCCAACCACGTGATCGGGGGAATGGTTGGGTCCGCTCGGTTTGAGCACCGGTGTATGCCCATTCTACCTGCCCAAATGAGCCCTTTATTCTGAATAGGCTCTGTGCACCTGCTTCACTACTTCCTGAAAGTCACTTGGCTTCTTTATTTCCTGTCCTATATGATTGGATTAAGTGATTAATCAGGTGTGCGCTGGGTCTGCCTCTCACCTGATTAATTACTTAATCCAATCATATAGGACAGGAAATCTAGATGCCAAGTGACTTTCAGGAAGTAGTGGAGCTGGTGCACAGAGCCTATGAGCCCTTTATTCTGAATCCTGAATTCTTAATTCTGATTGAATCCTCTAATCCTGAATTCTCAACGATCGGGCGGTGCGGATGAAAACAATAGTCATTTAAACATCAAGCCCCTATATTCTGGCCTCGCCCCTGTAGTTTATAGCATGATGGGAAATATCCATCTTGCATTTTACAATTGTATTTTAAGGGATAGAAAGTTCACACATGTAAATTTCACACAATCAGACAGCATTTGGGATGGACAGCTTCCCAGCTTATACAAAAAAAATGCACATTGTTGTCAATTTGAGGATTTTATAATAAAACTTTATTTTACCTTCCATACAGAAAATGTATTATTGACAATAAATTACAAAATAACAACATCTCAAATAGAGCTAACACGTCTGAATGTAAAGTATCCTGTTTCAACCAGTAGGCCTATAGAAACATGTGGACATCAGTAGCCAACCTCGCTCGCCCACTCCTCTCACCTGCGCCTAGGTATCCTACAGAGCATGGCATTACTGATATGACTGTCAAAGCTCTCTAATCTCTAGGGATGGGAGTAATTAGTATAAACTATTCTCTCGGTGATGTTCTGCAGACCGCTGAAAATGTGGTATTTGATAAATGAGGGCCACAGTATTTTTCATTGAATTGAAATCATTATTTGGGGACACAGCCCCACCTAAAGGATATATAGTTCACTGCAGCCTTGAAAAAGAGACAAGTGGAACAAAAAAACATTTAACGGAGTAAAAAGGCTTTTACCACCAAATAATTCAACCCATAAAATATTTGGAATAAGAAGACTGACAAGATCAGTAGTCTACTTTATCAGTGAGCAAAAAGAACAATAAAAGCAAATAAATAAACGGAATAAGCAATGTGTCCCAAACTTGAATTGTAGGTTTCAAGTGAAGTTTGTTGTGGCTTTTTGGTCTTTTCACAAGAGTTCTTCCCCATAAAGAAGAAGCACAGACATTTGCATTTCCAAATGGTAAGGTGCAATGCTTTCCAATGAATCAATAATTTAGGTTACACCATCACAGAAGTCATACATTATGCCCAGATTAGATATAAACAGATTTAAATAGGCTAGAATAGAAAGTTTATTCGCTATAATCAGTACAGTGTGACATTTTAATACCAGCAATAACAACATATCCTATTCATCCTATAGACTACACTCTCTCTCTCTCTCGCTCCCACTCCCACTCCCACACACACACACACACACACACACACACACACACACACACACACACACACACACACACACACACAGTCCTCTGGTTAGGAGCACAGAGCAGTCTTAGCGGAAGCCCCTCCCGAGCTCCGGCAGCCCAGCAAGGCTACAAGAAAAGAGGAATACCGAGGGATCAGGAAACACGGAGAAACACGCCAAGAGAAAAGAAACAATCAGAAGAAAGTGAGTGCAACATGTCACTGCTTGTATAAACTGTCAATTAGAATAATATCAACACGGTGCATTTTGTAATTATTAGAGAACAAAACACTTTCGAGCAACTGTTTAAGAATTTTTTCCTGGAAAAAAACCCCGTCCAGCCACCCGACAGAAAGAGGAATGGCTCCTTCTCTCTCGGATTAGCTGCTGCTTCACTACCTGCTTTATTATATAACATCCATCTCATCTTTCATCGCTTTTATAGTCTGTAATGATCAAACGAGCATCATTCAATTGTTGGCATGGGTGGGTTCACTATTGTCACAGCAGTGGTTACAATGTAGCCTAGCTGCTAACTAGCTGAACCAGCTCAGGCTGAACAGTCCTATTATCTAACATTAAATCACATTTTGTTTTGATAATCAACTGTAGATCAGATCATACTTTGCCTAAAAAGAGGCGCTGTTGCTGTTGAAAACAGAGCTTTGATGATGATGATGATGATGATGATGATGTTATAGACTTGTGCTTTTGCTGCACAGAAAGATTTGAAGGCCTTCTTGGCTTGAAAAAAAAAAAAAAACTTTCTTTAGACAGTAGGCTACTTGCTGTATGTTGAGTGATGATATTTTATACACTAGGAATGGTCGCATATGGTTTAATTGTCAGGTTGCAGCCAGTTTAAGTAGTTGCGACCATCTCAGTGACATATTATGGTTCACTTTTGACAGCCAACCTCCTGACAGCCTCAAACTATTGGGAAAACTTGAAATACTGTTAAAAAAATCCATGGATTTCCAATGGGCGGATGGAAGAGATGCAGAAAAGACCATCGCATTACACAGCAAACCTCTCACACAATTCTGGTTAAAACACCTTGAGTAAGGACAGACTTGTGTATGTAACTTGTATTCACTCCACTTAGCGGATGGCAGAGACAAGATGGGACAGACAAGATAGTTTGGGTTTTCATTACACTGTCCTTAAACACACAGTCACACTCACATAAACACCAGGGTACATAAGCAGTGAATGCTTTCATCTAATAGAGCGGGTTGTGGTCAGTCAGTTGGCGACATCACACGTACAAATTAACAGATATTTTCAAGAAGCAATTGTGTCATCAGTTGAAGAGCTTTAAAGACCATGTTTATATATGTCAGCTTTGTGGTTCGTGACCTTTCGTGCCACAGACATGAGCAGGAGAGGGAAGGAGGACATTCCTCAGCGAGGGTGTTCAGGCGGCCGTACCCCCACACTGGTGTTTAGCTGCACACAGCAAATCCTTGTTGAGCTTAACTCCCAGTGACACACTCCTCCGCCACCCTCCTACTGCTGCTGCTGCTGCTGTTATTGCTGGTGGAAGACGATTGTAGCTCGCAAACACAAGCACAGGACACATTTCACTGTGTGTGTGTGTGTGTGTGTGTGTGTGTGTGTGTGTGTGTGTGTGTGTGTGTGTGTGTGTGTGTGTGAGAGAGAGAGAGACTGGTCATGTATAGTCACTGCAAGCAGTTCTGGACAGGGCATTGCATTGGACAAACATTGCATTTGTCTCACATTCTAGGTTAGGGGAAACGTATTTGACTGACTGTGAAGCATCATTGTGCCTCACAGCCACTCGCATGCTGTAAGATTATGAAGAATGAACACCATAGTCTACAGTGCTACATTAAGAGGCCTAGCCAGTGCAGATCCTTCCCAGGGTGCACCTTGGCCATCCCTGGCCTGTAAAGAGAGAGCTCACATTGAACCTTTAACTTTTATTAAGTCCAGCATGCAGATTTTTTCTTTTTTACGAACACCTTGTGACGAACCTGGTCAAAGTGTCATTCTCATCTGTAGTAGTATGTATTTTATTGATCCACGGTGGGAAATTGCCCTGTTACAGCATCAAAAGACAGCAAAGAACACAGGCTACAATACAAATTAGCGAAAGATCCAAAATATCGGCTGCAGAAATCCAAATGTAAGAGTGCAAGTGGACGCGTGTTTTACGGTGTCACATCACATCCCTGTTATCTTGCTGGTGCCACCTCACTCCTTTTAGCTCCTCTATTGTTCTGGTCACTTCTGGAGGAACTAATGTACTTCCATGTAGCCTGATACCTGCGATATTTAAATATTTCAGACCCTCAACCACGTCTACGGGGAAAAGATGAAGGTATACACTGTTGTTCACAACTTCCCTTTCCTGGTGCACAGTTAGGCAGAATAAGCTGTTTGTCACAATAGCTTTGGCCATTCAGATACCAGAAGCTCTGGCTGGACACACAGCTCACACCCATGGCTGTTCCAGGGCTTGGTTTCCGGGTGATAGTCTCTAGACCTGGCATGTTATCTGAAATGATCCAGAAGCTGTCAGTCTTTGTCTCTCAGTCTCTGATATGGTGTCATTTCTAAGGCCCCGCCTACTTGTGACACCACAGGCTGGAACCTGTATGAGTTGAAAACGCAGAATAATCCTAAATATTGGTTTATTATGGTCAACCGTCGGGCTACTTGTGTCCCAGTAACACCATCAAAAGTGTATGTCGGACGGTTGACTATAAACCAACCTTTAGGCCTATGTTTTCCTTCCCTTGGTTTTTATTCATGTGCAGGGGTGTTTTTATTCATGTGCAGGGGTGTTTTTATTCATGTGCAGGGGTGTTTTTATTCATGTGCAGGGGTGTTTTTATTCATGTGCAGGGGTGTTTTTGAGAGTAGGTGGTTTGACTCTCTGCTTTGATCTCTCCTATACTAAGCTAGGTCTTGGTCTAGTGGTTGATCTCTCCTGTACTAAGCTAGTTCTTGGTCTAGTGGTTTCCTTTCACACCCGGCCTGTTTACTCACTCACTGTTTCCTGCTACAATAGAAACTTGAAGGTCAGTGATCATCTCTTTTAGAACATTTAACTGTGATGCGATTTGGAGATGTGTCTCTGATCTCTGAAGGTAGGGGATGAAATGTTTTAAGAGTATTTGTTGTTGTTGTTGTTGTTGGTCTAGGAGTGTGTGGGCGAGACCTGGGGCCACTTCAGCCTCATGGTCGAAGTCATGGTTAGATTGAAACTGCTCTTGGTAGGATGAGAGGGGGATGTACTGAACAGTAGGCACTTGGTCAGGTTCCACTAAATACTATACGTTGTAGGTGCAGTGTCCTGCAGCAAGACTTTGTTTTGAAGTAGGGTAACCACTGAGATATTCATAAAAATAAAAAATAAATCTTTTATTTAATTTTTTATCCTTTATTTAAACAGGAGAAACCCTTTGAGACCTGTGTTTCTTATTGAAAAGAGACCTGTGATTAGCTGCTATACATTCCATTATGAAACAAATAAAAATACAAAAAAATATAGGCTACAGAAAAAAAAAGAGAAAGAATAGGAACCCAACATTGAAGCAGTATGAGTACAAGCCTCTCTGTGTGTTGACAGCCTGCTGGGTTCTTGTGGGTGGCGGGACTCAACGCCTGTTGAATTCCTCCAGCGGGTCTCACAACGGCTTGCCAAGAATGTGCGACAAGAATGAATAGTGACCGGATCACAAACCTGACTCATAGCCGCTGTACTTAATTCTCTAGAGCCCACAGATGAAGGCTTGGCCTACTTCTCACAGGCAGAACATGATGACAAGCTATTAGCCTATTGTTAATTGTCATAGAGCGTCACTTTGCTGAGGTATAGGACACTTGAATCGAGGATTCAATTCACTTGTACGCGGTCTTCATGTGAATCTTCCGATTGTGATTTCTGTGCCACTTTTATAACTGTCGTTTTTTAAACGTTCCCTTTTATATAACTTGTAAACACTGGTTTTCTAAAACGAGGATGTGTTCTATCCCTCCTGCTGGAATCAGACTGCAGAACCGAAGGCATCAGCAGACTTGGAGATAATGAGCTTTTTTTTCTGTGGTTTAGCGAGATTAAATATCTACTGGAGGGGCAGAGCGATTAAACTATCCTTTGTAGTCTGACTGCTTACAATCTGGCCCCTTTTAAAAGGTTGGTTTTAATACTAGGCTATAGTTTCAGCCTCCTGGACAGGCCAGTAGACAGACAATGGCTTCTAGTGTCATCTGACTGGGTGCTTGGGGTGTGGAGCGGGTGTTTCTGGTCGTTACCCGTTACCTCAGACCATTTAAGACGCTTTACTTCATGTAATTTATTTGATGGGTGGTCAGCTGAGGTGCTGTCTGGGGGTGTGTCTCTGGTTAGCGTCTTATGTCACATCAACACCGGTGATCTATAAACATTGTTTATAGCTGGTGTTGATGAGACACTCACAGTAACGCTCGTAACATTTTCTCTAACAGTTCTTTGCGTTTGTTAGTCAGCGTTTGTTTCTGTTTCAGTGTGTGAACGGTTTGTCAGGTGTAACGGAAGCTAATTTAATGTAGGCCTACAGAACCCCATAGTTTCAGGGATGCTAGTGGGATATTTTCAAATACAGAAAAAACAAGTGCACTGTGAACCTGTGGTCCCCCACCCATGATGCATGTGGTCAGGTGAATGTGTCAGTTGAGTGGGCTGTTCTAGTTTTGATTTAGATACAGCTGACATAATACCAGTAGCCCAGCATATTTTAGTTTTGTCTTAATTGTAAGCATTTATTTGAAGGTAAGTAGTGACGTGCAAAGAGCAGAATTTTAAAAACAAATGATAAAAGCAAGATTTAGTCCACAAACAGTTCATTGTCAGCAGGACTGGCAAAGGCAGCTGAATTGTAAAGTGTTCATAGTATGCAGTAGGAATGACCTCCTGTATGGCTTCTTCACACACTGGGGTCAAATGAGTCTGTTGCTAACGGTGCTCTTTGGCTTAGCTGACGTGTGTAGGGCATGGGAGGAATTACCCAAGATCCCCAGCGGTTTGGTCAGCATTCTGAGCTCCGCCACGTTCATTGTGACCTGCTTGGATCCAATGACAGAAGCTGAATCCCAAATCGCGCACTTAGGTGAAAGTGCAGAGCACTCGCGGCCTTTTGGCCTTACATGCGCGTTCCCGCTAAGTCCACAAGGGCTCAGGGTAGTCCCAAAACGGAATCGCTAGGTCCACAAGTGCGCCACTGCCGCCATTTTGCGCACTTTAACCGCACTTACGAAAGTCCGCAATTTCGCGGACTTAGGAGCAGAAAATACCCACAGCCCACCGCGTCTCATGTGACACAGTGCTTGAGTGCATCCGAGTCATGATCCGAGTGCATCACACATGAATGATGACATTTTCCAATAACACCAACATTTATCTTGAAATCCACATGCTGCAAACATATCCCACCCAACATAATTTTTTAATTATTATTAAATTAAAACAGACGTCAATTGGTCAATTTGCAGAGCCGAGCGGAGCTGAGGAGCGCGTCAGAGCAGCCTCTGCGTCGGAGGGACGCGGCAGCCAATGAAAACGAAGTGGGAGGGGCATTGAGCTAAACTGGCTTGGGAATCGTTGGCACGCTGCTGGAAGTGCTGTCCCACTTAATTCACGGCCCTGCACCCTCTGGCCCTTCCAGCTGACGTCAATTAAGTGTTCAGGCCTCAGGCCGCAAGTGCGAGGGGCCGCAAGGATGGTTTGCGCACTCAGATTGGGATTCAGCTAGAGTTCCATTGTGACGACGGCATAAAAGATGATGGTGCTCGTAACAACAGACTGATAGAACATGTGGAACGTCTTGTTGCAGATGTTGAAGGATCTGAGCCTTCTCAGGAAGTAAAGCTAGCTCAGGCCTTGTTATGGATGGTGTTGGTGGACCTCTCCAGTTTGTCATCCAGATGGACGCCTAGGTGCTTGTAGGATTGACAACCTCCACGTCGATCCCACTGATGTGGATCGTGAAGGCGGGACCTTCTTCTTCCTGGAATCCACCACTGGCTCCTTTGTCTTGGACATGTTCAGCTGCAGGTGGTTTTCCCCACATCACTTTACAGAGCGCTCCACCAACCAGGGTCATCTGAGAATTTCTGCAGATGACCGGATATGGGAATTTATGGGAATTAACGGGAATGAACTGGAAATTCATCGGAATTAACAGGAATAAATTCTTTGTTTTCCAGTTTATTCCCATTGATTAACATTAATTCCCATCGGTGCAAACAACCAGGATCTCCAGCAGGTGTTTGGGGGCAAGGGTCAAACCGGTTGGAAAAACCGGTTCGGCTCGTTTTGCCCCGATCTAGATCTAGACTTTCAGCTACACCCCCGGCCTTCCTTGGAAAGCCAGTGATCCTCCTCCTCCCACGCCAGACAGACGGACCACGCCCTCCCACGCCAGACGGACGGGCCACGCCCTCCCACGCCAGACAGACCACGCCCTCCCACGCCAGACAGACGGACCACGCCCTCCCACGCCAGACAGACAGACCACGCCCTCCCACGCCAGACAGACGGACCACGCCCTCCCACGCCAGACAGACGGACCACGCCCTCCCACGCCAGACGGACGGACCACGCCCTCCCACGCCAGACGGACCACGCCCTCCCACGCCAGACAGACGGACCACGCCCTCCCACGCCAGACAGACGGACCACGCCCTCCCACGCCAGACAGACGGACCACGCCCTCCCACGCCAGACAGACGGACCACGCCCTCCCACGCCAGACAGACGGACCACGCCCTCCCACGCCAGACAGACGGACCACGCCCTCCCACGCCAGACAGACGGACCACGCCCTCCCACGCCAGACAGACCACGCCCTCCCACGCCAGACAGACGGACCACGCCCTCCCACGCCAGACAGACGGACCACGCCCTCCCACGCCAGACAGACCACGCCCTCCCACGCCAGACAGACGGACCACGCCCTCCCACGCCAGACAGACGGACCACGCCCTCCCACGCCAGACAGACGGACCACGCCCTCCCACGCCAGACAGACGGACCACGCCCTCCCACGCCAGACGGACGGACCACGCCCTCCCACGCCAGACGGACGGACCACGCCCTCCCACGCCAGACCGACGGGCCACGCCCTCCCACGCCAGACAGACGGACCACGCCCTCCCACGCCAGACGGACGGGCCACGCCCTCCCACGCCAGACGGACGGACCACGCCCTCCCACGCCCTCCCACGCCAGACGGACGGACCACGCCCTCCCACGCCCTCCCACGCCAGACGGACGGACCACGCCCTCCCACGCCCTCCCACGCCAGACGGACGGACCACGCCCTCCCACGCCAGACAGACCACGCCCGGTTCCTCTGTAGTTCCTCCTCCTTTCTTCCTGTAGGATCCCTCGCTCTCCTTCACTCTGCGTTCCAGTTCTCATTGTTAGGGCTGGGTATCGAGTCGAATTTCAAGAATCGATTCGATTCCGATTCACAAGGTTCAGAATCGATTATCACGATTCAATTCGAGTCGATTCAATATCGATTCGGTTAGTGTTACTAAAACCTGTTGTTTTTTTTAGCTGTAACCTTAATTACAAGACTACAGAAGTTATGCAACACATCAATATTAGGGCTGGGTATCGATACTGATTTCTAAAAATGAATGAATGAATTATTGAATGAATTAATATACTATTCATTCCTTCATTTATTCATTCATTCATTAAATAAAAGATTGATTTTGGGATTCATGAATCAATTCTGAATCATTTGATTCAGAATCGATTCAGAATCGATGAATCGATTTTTGAAACCCAGCCCTCCTCGTTGTAGAGGTTTGAGCTCCGCCCGGTCCCTCGTCCTGAAGAGTTCTTCTCATTCAGCAGGGCCTTCAGGTCAGAGGTCACTCACGGTTTGTTGTTTGGGTAGCAAATGTCTTCGGTGGGGATGGAGTCATCGGTGCAAAAGCGGATGTGTGAAGAGACGCAGTCCGTAGTGCCGTCAATGTCTTCGCCGTGTGGCCCGCGCAGAGCGGCCCAGTGGATTGGGTTGTACGGTGGCCTGAGTGAAACTAGGTTGTGGTCTGATCTGCCAAGAGAGGGCGGGGCAGCGCTGCTGGAGGAATCTTGAGCATTTTCATACAGTAGATTGCTTTGAAGTGACGTGGGTATTTTCTCGGTAGTCTCGCAGCTACTGAGTGAACGACGTCGGGCGCTCGTTCCGCATTCCCCGTCGACGGTGGAATGTAAACAGTGATGACCATGGATGTATTGGTGATAACTGACGCTAGTAAATATCCTTGGCAGACAGTCTGGATGAAGCTTGGTGGCAATCAGCTTGACCACTGTGATCGTTTTTAATGTTTTGTATTGTGTGTGTGTGTGTGTGTGTGTGTGTGTGTGTGTGTGTGTGTGTGTGTGTGTGTGTGTGTGTGTGTGTGTGTGTGTGTGTGTGTGTGTGTGTGTGTGTACTTTAAGATGACAATCTTGCTGTCTTGGTCAGGTCACCCTCACAAAAGGGGGTTTTAACCTCCCTTGTTCTCTGTAAAGCGCATTGCGTTGCCTCTGGGTATGAAATGCGCTATACAAATAAAGCTTTGATTGATTGATTGATTGATTGAACCTCATTTCCTGGTTAAATACATTTTAAATACATATGCGATCATATAGATCTAATAAAGTAAGAGTTCAATCGTTTCATACCTTGTAATATTTCCCTCTCTCCCTCTTCCACATGTCCTGTCAGCATAAACCATGCAGACCTGAGGCCCCCCCGCCCCCCCCACCCCCCTCTCCCGGTGGCCAGAGCGTGTGAGACTAAGCGCGTGCCTTTGAGAAGACCATGGGGTTCGGCAGGGACCTGTGCAACTCCCACGAGGGGCTGCTGAAGCTGCAGGACTGGGAGCTCAAGCTCCTGGAGACGGTGAAGCGCTTCATGACCCTGAGGGTGAAGAGCGATAAGGAGTACGCATCACTACTGCTCAACATCAGCCAGCAGGTGGACAAGCATGACAACTCCTCGCAGGTCGACTACATCAGCAACGTCTCCAAGGTAGGGGGGCGGGGAGTACGCCCACACACACACACACACACACACACATTTAACACACACACACACAGTTAACACACACACACACACTTAACACACACCGGACATTGCACACGCATGTACGAAGTGTCACACCACATCCTGCATGTAGACGTCTTCAGGCAGGTGGCAGGGTAGAATCTACAGAATCTAACACACTACACACTCTCTCTCCCCCTCTCTCTCTCTCTCTCTCCCTCTCTCTACCTCTCTCTCTCTCTCTCTCTCTCTCTCGCTCTCTCTACCTCTCTCTCTCTCTCTCTCTCTCTATATATCTATTTCTCTCTCTACCTCTCTCCCTCTCCCCCTCTCTCTCTACCTCTCTCCCTCCCCTTCTCTCTCTCTCTCTACCTCTCTCCCTCTCCCCCTCTCTCTCTCCCTCTCTCTCTCACTCGCTCTCTCTCCCCCTCTCTCTATACCTCTCTCCCTCTCTCTCTCCCTCTCTCTCCCCCCCCCCCTCTCTCTCTCTCTCTCTTTCTCTCCCTCCCTCCCTCTCTCTCTCCCTCCCTCCCTCCCTCCCTGTCCTCTAGTCATGGGCCCACATGGTTCAGCAGACGGAGCAGCTGAGTAAGATCATGAAGTCTCACGCGGAGGAGCTGAACTCTGGACCCCTCCACCGTCTCACCATGATGATCAGGGACAAGCAGCAGGTCAAGAAGAGCTACCAGAGCATCCACCAGCAGATCGAGTCTGACATGAACAAGGTAAACAAACAAACAAACAAACAATAACTAGTCCAGCAGATCAAGTCTGACATGAACAAGGTAAACAAACAAACAAACAATAACTAGTCCAGCAGATCGAGTCTGACATGAACAAGGTAAACAAACAAACAAACAATAACCAGTCCAGCAGATCGAGTCTAAGATTAACAAGGTAAACAAACAAACAAACAAACAATAACCAGTCCAGCAGATCAAGTCTGACATGAACAAGGTAAACAAACAAACAAACAAACAAACTATAACTAGTTAGCTAACTAACTCACTCACTCACAAACTAACACAGTAGCTAGCTCACTCACTTGCACATGTTAATTTTTTGCTAGTTAATTAACTCACTTATTTAGGGGAGGAGCTGGACTGGGAACTGGGAATCATCCACTTCCCGGAACTGGGAATCATCCACTTCCCGGACGACTACACCACCTCCTGAGTCACCCGAAATATCTGAAATATGGCCTGCTAAGGCTGCTTTGGTCTGTTTGACCAGCGCTGATGTGATGTTTCTCATATCGTCTCTCCCAGGTTACGAAGAGTGACCTTGAGAAGTTGAAAGGCACCTACAGACAGCTGACCAGGGACGCCCACAGCGCTAAGGAGAAGTACAAAGAAGCAATGGTCAAAGGTAAGGAGAGTGACCTTCACATGCACACACTTACTCACATGCACACACTTACTCACATGCACACCCTTACTCACATGCACACACTTACTCACAGAAATGCATCCCCCGTGAGGATCATGATTAACCCATTCCACTTCTCTAGATTCTCACCCACACAGTGTTATTTAATAGCACAGTGATAAACACTAGTTCTTGTTATATTAACTGAATTCCCAGGTTGTCCATCAAAGCAAGCACATTGACACTGACTATTCTTAGATGGGAAGTACCGATTTCAAGCATTTTAGCTATAAATACCTTATATTTGGGTTAGGGTTCTAGTTATGGTTAGCGATAGGGTTAGGTTTACAAAGCAGAATTTCCCAAAACAAGATGCAGTGTTGTAGGAATAGACTAAATGAATATCCGCGCTACACCAATTCGGAGAAGGGGGTCGAACCCGTGACATCGCGACCCGTGTTTGTCGAGGGGACGGTGTCGGGGGCTGACGGCTCTGTCCCCCCCCCCCCCCTCCCGTCCTCAGGCAAGGAGCCGGAGAAGGCCCGCGAGCGCTACGACAAGGCCACCATGAAGCTCCACAACCTGCACAACCAGTACGTGCTGGCGGTGCGCTGCGCCCAGCTGCACCAGGAACACTACCACCACACCACGCTGCCCCTGCTGCTCGACTCGCTGCAGAGGATGCAGGAGGAGATGATCAGCGCACTGTGAGTGTGTGTGAGTGTGTGTGAGTGTGAGTGTGAGTGTGTGTGTGTGTGTGTGTGTGTGTGTGTGTGTGTCGGGGGGAGTGGATGTCGCTATAGGTAGGTACAGTAGGTATAGGTACTTATTGATCCCGTAATTTCTGTGTGTTTGTGTTGTGTGGAAGTGCAGGATGTGTGTGTATTGGGGTGTACATGCGTCGGTGTGTATAAAGCTGTCATCTGTGTGTGTGTGTGTGTGTGTGCGCGTGTGTGTGTGTGTGTGTGTGTGTGTGCGTGCAGATCAACTGAACACACAGATCCGTGACACCCTGACGTGTCGGTCAGTGTAAACATGTAAATCTCAAACCTCTACCCCTACGATCGAAGGTCCCAGTGAGGAGAGATTAAACCCCAGAACTTCATATCTGACGCAGGATTATTGGGCTGCGGCTTCTTTTTTTAGAGCGCCGTGCTGCTTAAGCTGTGTTTTTAATCACAGCGGGCCGAGGCCGAGGCAGATGTCGGCCAGGAGGAGAGGGTTGGGAGCGTGTCTGAGATCGCTGACCGTACTCTGGCTGACCTCTCTCAGCTGGCCTGGAGGAACTCTGATCCTGACTAGTTTAAAGTCGCACTGAAGCGGACGTTTGAGATCATCTAACTTCCGTAGTTTGACGTATTTCCGACGCAAACAAGCTATGAGGGCGGGACATATGTTTAGAGGAATTTGATTGGAACATTGATAAGTGGACGGGTTTTAAGAACTTTAGACAGATTCGATAGGAGGATAGCATTGATTGACGGGTGGATGTCGTGAGATTATTGATCTAAAATCTAAGGTACCTGTTGTCGTCATTGCACGTGACCTACCGTTTTCCAGGAAGTAAGAAATTATATACTTTGATATAAGATTACAACAAAAGTAGAATTTTGTAAATTTTTTTGCATACATCGTTGAATAGGTGAACACTATGACCAATTATGTGAACCAACATGGGACAGAATGCTTTTTTCATTTCAGTGCGACTTTAACAGAAAGGAGAAAGTGTTTGTTAACCCACAGACACCGTGTGATCCCTGGGAGCCTGGTGCTTTAACCCCCTTTTCACCCACAGTTTGAACGTTTTTGTTGTTTTGTTTTAACTTTAGCTTTAGTTTAGTTTAGTTTATTTGACAAGAAATTTTAAAAAACCTCATTTGATTTTTACATCAATAGCTTAAAAAGACATTGTCAAGGTTAACGCAATAAAGTCATCGACTTGTTTCCATTGAAAGTTGAGTACGTTCAGCTGAATCCTAAGTTGAGTACGTTGAGCTGAATCCTTAATTGAGTACGTTCAGCTGAATCCTTAATTGAGTACGTTCAGCTGAATCCTTAATTGAGTACGTTCAGCTGAATCCTTAATTGAGTACGTTCAGCTGAATCCTTAGTTGAGTACGTTCAGCTGAATCCTAACTCTCTGAGCGTTGTGTGTTCAGGAAGGGTATTCTAATTCTCTGAGCGTTGTGTGTTCAGGAAGGGTATTCTAACTCTCTGAGTGTTGTGTGTTCAGGAAGGGTATTCTAACTCTCTGAGCGTTGTGTGTTCAGGAAGGGTATCCTAACTCTCTGAGCGTTGTGTGTTCAGGAAGGGTATTCTAATTCTCTGAGCGTTGTGTGTTCAGGAAGGGTATTCTAACTGAGCGTTGTGTGTTCAGGAAGGGTATTCTAACTCTGAGCGTTGTGTGTTCAGGAAGGGTATTCTGGAGGAGTACAGCGAGATCACAAGCTTGTTGACGGATGAGATCGTGAAAGTCCACAAAGAGATCCACACCTCCATCGACCAGATCGACCCCGTGTCCGAGTACGAGAACTTCATCGAGGTCTACAGGTGGGTTCGGAGGGACAGCGAACCTAAAGGGTCTCTCTTTCTAAAACAGAATTGAATCCGTCGTGTTTCCGTTGTTATCTCATATTTAAGTTCACCTCAAGCGTTCGCCTTCCAGGTCTCCAGAAACCAAAGAGCCAAACGTAGAGTTTGACGTTTCCCTGTTGGAGGAAACGGAGAACCTTCAAGCCAACGAGATCCTATGGAACAATCTGACGGCAGAGAGTTTACAAGCCATGTGAGTTTCACTCAGTCAACACAAACCGAGCCTCATCAACCTGGTAAAAGTCCCTCACTCTTACAACAGGGCTCAGTCTAAGATAAGATCTTATCTTAACGTAACTACCTCATAAAGGTCTCTCAGGCCCTACAGCAGAGCATAATCCACAAGGAATCGCATTTACTATTCACACCTAGTATACATTTTCAAAATCCAATCATTTTTAGCACACTGGCTGTGAATGTAGGAATTGTCTAGATTATTTGGGGACTTTCTAGAAGGTTGTTTGGACGGTTGCCCTGTTCATAGTCCTGCTGTAAACCATCGTGCTTCGGACTCGCCTGGTACCACGAACCCCCAGGTGACGTGACTGGACGTGGACAGGCGAGCGTAGCGGCGGTAGCAGCAGTCCGTCAGGCTGACCCAGGATCTGTGCTTCTCCTCCCCCAGGCTGAAGTCCACCTCGGACGAGCTGGTCCTCACCCAGCAGAGTCTGCACACCAAGGAGGACCTCATGCAGGACCTGGAGAACAAGATCATGGAGTCCAGCAAGACGTGTGAAAAGAAGTCCGAGTACGTAGCTCGATGGAGAACCGTGCCGTCTGCTGTGGAACCTGCTGTGGAACCGTAGCCTCTAGTTGTTTTAGTTCTAGATAGTTCTCTAGTTGTTCTAGTTCTAGATAGTGCTCTAGTTGTTCTAGTTCTAGATAGTTCTCTAGTTGTTCTAGAGTTCTAGATAGTTCTCTAGTTGTTCTAGTTCTAGATAGTGCTCTAGTTGTTCTAGTTCTAGATAGTTCTCTAGTTGTTCTAGAGTTCTAGATAGTTCTCTAGTTGTTCTAGTTCTAGATAGTGCTCTAGTTGTTCTAGTTCTAGATAGTTCTCTAGTTGTTCTAGTTCTAGATAGTTCTCTAGTTGTTCTAGTTCTAGATAGTGCTCTAGTTGTTCTAGTTCTAGATAGTTCTCTAGTTGTTCTAGTTCTAGATAGTTCTCTAGTTGTTCTAGAGTTCTAGATAGTGCTGTAGTTGTTCTAGAGTTCTAGATAGTGCTCAGTTGTTCTAGGGTTCTGAGGGTGCTCTAGTGTTTCTAGGGTTCTGAGGGTGCTCTAGTGTTTCTAGGGTTCTGAGGGTGCTCTAGTGTTCCTAGGGTTCTGAGGGTGCTCTAGTGTTTCTAGGGTTCTGAGGGTGCTCTAGTGTTCCTAGGGTTCTGAGGGTGTTCTAGTTGTTCTAGAGAGGGCCCTCTCTCCTCAGAACCGGCCATGTGGATGATGTGGGCACCGGGGCAGACGGAGCACAATGGGCCCGGTCCGTCCGTGACCCAGACGGGCCACATAGTTCAGGGTCTGCTGGGTAATCCTGAGCACGGACGAGTGTTCAGGTCAGGTCTCTCCTCTGCTCTCATCCGCTGGGATCCCTCAGCTGCACTGCTGATTAAAGAGGAGGCAACACACACACTTCACACACACTTCACACACGCACTCACGCAGGAAGGTCGAAAAGCATGATTAGTTGGATACAAAGTCGGACATTCACGTAGGCAGTTGATTGAAATCCGGAGTGTGAAGCTACGGTCGTCAGTTCATTTGAAATGAATTCATTTATCATGTTTATTCAGTTCAGCACCGTTTTTCAAGTGATGTTACACTAACTGTTATCCTGGTGGGAATTTAGTGTGCAGGTATTTAGTTTGATAACCGTGTAGTTGTTGCTCTTTTAACTCAAGGAAAACAAACCTTAAAATGTCCCCCCCCCCACCCCCCCCCAAACACACTTACACACTCCTTCTGCCAGGGGATTAACTAGTATTACTGTAGAATTTACATGTACTCTGGAGTTTGACCTCGCTCACATGTGTTCTCTCTCTCTCTCTCTCTCTCTCTCTCTCTCCCTCTCTCTCTCTCTCTCTCCCTCCCTCTCTCTCTCTCCCTCCCTCTCTCTCTCTCTCTCTCTCTCTCTCTCCCTCTCCCTCTCTGTCTGTCTCTCTCTCCCTCCCTCTTTCCCTCTTTCCCTCCCTCTCCCTCTCCCTCTCCCTCTCCCTCTCCCTCCCTCCCTCCCTCCCTCCCTCCCTCCCTCCCTCCCTCCTCCCCCTGTCCTGTCCTGTCCAGTGCGGTGTTGCTGCTCAGTCAGAAGCAGGCCCTGGAGGAGCTGAGACAGACGGTCCAGCTGCTGCGCTGCTCCGAGGCCAAGCTGGCGTCCCAGAAGGACTTGCTCCACCACAAGACGCAGCACAGCGACGGACAGGAGCCGCCCCCCGTGGTCAACTACGAGGACGACGCCCGCTCCGTCAACTCCATGGTCAGTGGGAGAGACGCCAGGGGGGCTCGAACGCTTCGAGGGCGTCTTCTTAAAGGAGGGGTTTTGTATTTAGCATCATAAGCCCTGTTATAAGGTTATTTATGATCATATGCAAAGGTCCATGTACACGTTTTTGACGAATTGTGCAGTCTTGAGATATTAGTGCGCATTGCTCATGTCACAGTTAAGTCAAAGCTAACCTTACAATGGATCTCTATGGGCATTAATAATAATAATATTAATTATTATTATTATTAATTTTATTTATGAAGCACATTTTCATTGTGAAAATAATCTCATACGCCCATAGAGATCCATTGTGTAGTTAGCTGTGATATGAGCAACGAGCACTAATATCTCAAGACTGCACAGTCTGTCAACATTTTTATAACATATTTTTATAACATATTTTAGATCATAAATAACCTTATAGCAGGGCATATGATGCTAAATACCAAACTGCTCCTTTAAGATCAAGGATATTATATTATTATTTAAAGGCTCGATCAGTTAATCAGTAGACCTTCATGTTCATTTATCTGTAAATGTAAACCTGTAGCACTCTGATATTCTTTACATGAAAAGTGTATTACAAATACTATTATTATTATTATTATTATTATTATTATTCCTGTATGAGGTGCCGCAGGGCAGGATGTAGAGTGGCAGGTCTTGCGCTACATACCTAGTGTTCATTCAGGCGTATTCTCAGTGTGTTGGTGTGTGAATAGATCTGTTCCTCCAGACCACTTTAACCGTCTGACTGCCACTGACCACTGTTCCATACGGTACAATGTAAAAGTTGATATTATCACACTTATGAAACGAATGAGCTCCAAAGTACTTAAAAGAATGAATGGTGCATTGATGAGTGAACCAGGTTGCCTCGTTAATGCGCCAACCTCCGTGTTGCATAACGTCAACACTTAAAGCAGCTGTGGTTGAGTTACTGTGGGTTAAAACTCAGATAATCTGCTGATTGTGAGCTGTGCTGCAGAGAGAGGGCATGGCCAGCAGGGGGCAGTGTGGGCACGCACTGTAGCGGTCCATCCATTCAACCCTACACACTTCATCACAGCCACACTTCTGCTGCTACGCAATCCGCTAATGAACTTGTGATTGAAATCTCAGGAAAATGTTTGTTATCTTAAGTGAACAATGACGGAATGAAGTCTAGCTTGAGGGTGTTGGTTATTACAAGTGAGATGGTTGATGTGACAGCGCGCCTCTCTTCTGCCTGCGTATTTACACTGAATCCTGTGTTTGCGTCTCTATTTCAGGACAAAAGTAAAGTTTCAAAGTTTGATACGTTGCGTCACTCGATCGCTGGCATCATACGCTCTCCCAAGTCAGTCCTGGGATCATCCTCGGTAAGATCGCGCATTTAAGGAGCTTATACTGTTGATGAGAAGCTGTGTGTGTGTGTGTGTGTGTGTGTGTGTGGGGGGGGGGGGGGGGTAGCATGATGCATGTTTCTTTGTGGTAATGAAGTGGAAACATGCTTTTTCTTCATATATTAATATATTCACATTTCTTCATATATGCGTAGATTAAATATATGAAGAAACATATATGAAATGTTTTAAAGGGGTAGTGTGCTATTTTAGACATTTAGCCCCACATGTGATCTGTCTACCGTGAGCCTGAAACATAGACCATCATTTCACTGATCGTTCCAGTATTGAGCTAGCTGCAGTTTTGGAATGGAAGTCAATGGGACATATGTAAATGCATTGAAAAACTATGATACATGTGTTTATCTGAAACTGGAAGCACAGGGTGTAATCTCATCAGTCTCAGTACGCTCTCCTGTTAAATGTATCGCAATCCAATATTTGTATGTGTTTGGCATGACTTGCTCATAGTCCTCCATGAGAGCAGTGAACATAAGCGCCAGGGGAATGCTCATGTCCAAGTCATGCCAAACATGTAAAAATATTCGGATTGTGATACATTTCACAGGAGAGCATATTGAGACCAGTAAGATTACACCCTGCGCTTCGCGTCTCAGAAAAGCACATTTATCAAAGTTTTTCAACACATTTACATACATGCCCCATTGACTTCCATTGTAGCCCAGTGAGAGCCTGCATAAAAACTGCAGCTAGTTCAATACTGGAATGATCAGTGAGATTACAGTCTCTGTTTCAGGTTCATGGTAGACAGAGACCCTTTTAAGTGTTACTAATTTCATGTGGATAGTATTAAACTCCTGGAGCTCTGAACTGCATTAAAGTAGGCGGGTCCCGGACACTCGTCTTCTCTCAGTCCTGCTAATCCAAACAGCACAAATACCTCCTTAACCCAGCTAAGATGCAACGCGCACCAGGCCGGTTTTTACTTGCGTCGCGCGTGAACCAGATGCGGTTATGCCGTTCCTACATTCGTGAGATGTCTGACCGCCTGGGGGTGAAAAAGGGATTGGGTGTAGTTAGTATGACACACGATCCATGCGTCTCTACTGTCCATCGGGCTACGCTCGCCCGCGCTCTGAGCTCATCCCATCTCAAGTACGAGACCGGCGTGCCTGTAGGCTTACTGTACCACGATCACACAAGTCCAGAGATCAGCTGACAACTCTACAGCTGATCCGCGCACACTCCCGACCTGAGGGCACGACTGACCTCGTCACTGCTGGACACATAATATGACCGAACCGTGCTCCATCTCCGACCTATCCAACATGAACTACCCCAATAAGAGTCATCGGATCTGTGTGGTGAAATATAACGAACTAACAAACCAGGAACTAACAAGCCAGGAACTAACAAGCCAGGAACTAACAAGCCAGGAACTAACAAACCAGGAACTAACAAGCCAGGAACTAACAAGCCAGGAACTAACAAGCCAGGAACTAACAAACCAGGAACTAACAAACCAGGAACTAACAAGCCAGGAACTAACAAACCAGGAACTAACAAGCCAGGAACTAATAAGCCACGCGCAACGGTGAACATGTCCCCCACCCATGATGCACCTGCCTTGGTTATAATGGAGAGGAAATGTGATATTTTCTTCATGAATATGAATATATGATACTATATGTTTTAATTGTTATTGGATGTGGATAGTATTAAACTCCCAGAACTCTGAACTCTGTGTGAAAAGTAGAAGGGCCCATGAACACTTTATTTCAATTCTGGAAATCCAGAAAACGGCACAAATGACGCAATTTTCCGGCAAACTTGAAACCCGTCTGAATGTAGTTTGTGTCCTGGCGAAGTGAAGCAGGTGTTTTTCATCCCACCGTTTGCAGCTAAATCCCAGATGTCAAAGGGGCGTCTGTGTCTCAGGAGATACAGAGGGTCGTCCAATGACCGCAGGGTCGGCGGTTCGAATCCCGGCTCCTCCTGTCCACATGTCGAAGTGCCCTTGGGCAAAGACACCGAACCCCAAATTGCTCCAATGAGCAGGTTAGCACCTTGCATGGCAGCTGCCGCCATTGGTGTGCGAATGTGTGTGTGAACGGGTGAATGAGAGGCCATTGTAAAGTACTTTGGATAAAAGCGCTATATACTGTAAGTACAGTCCATTTACCGTTAAGTATGATAGCAGGCAGCTTCTGACCACTCGGTGTCATTCGCCCTTTTTCTCCTTCCCAGAGATAATGGTTGTGTCTAGAGTTAAAAGCACATTCTGGGCCAGTGAAAGTGGATCTCAGAGAGTCCAGGAGCTGCTGTAGAGCCGAGCCGGGCTTCAGAAACGCCGGTTCTGTTCAGGGGGCCTCATTGTGTGTGGAGTCCAACCCTCTCAGCGGATATCCAGTCAGTAATCACAGAAGTAGAGAGCGCTGAGCTGCATTCTACCCCCAAATCCCACCGACTTCCCTCCTTACGGCATGACTAACTCTGTCACCGTTTAGAAAGACATTATGACCTAGACGCTCTCTAACTCTGATCTATCCAACATGATCACACTGCCTAAATAAGGGATCTGATCTATGTGGTGAAATATCTATGCCCCTAACCTCCATACTAACCTATGAGAACTATACTAACCTATGAGAACTATACTAACCTATGAGAACTATACTAACCCATGAGAACTATACTAACCCATGAGAACTATACTAACCTATGAGAACTATACTAACCTATGAGAACTATACTAACCTATGAGAACTATACTAACCCATGAGAACTATACTAACCTATGAGAACTATACTAACCTATGAGAACTATACTAACCCATGAGAACTATACTAACCTATGAGAACTATACTAACCTATGAGAACTATACTAACCTATGAGAACTATACTAACCTATGAGAACTATACTAACCCATGAGAACTATACTAACCTATGAGAACTATACTAACCCATGAGAACTATACTAACCCATGAGAACTATACTAACCCATGAGAACTATACTAACCTATGAGAACTATACTAACCTATGAGAACTATACTAACCTATGAGAACTATACTAACCTATGAGAACTATACTAACCCATGAGAACTATACTAACCCATGAGAACTATACTAACCTATGAGAACTATACTAACCTATGAGAACTATACTAACCCATGAGAACTATACTAACCTATGAGAACTATACTAACCTATGAGAACTATACTAACCCATGAGAACTATACTAACCCATGAGAACTATACTAACCCATGAGAACTATACTAACCTATGAGAACTATACTAACCCATGAGAACTATACTAACCTATGAGAACTATACTAACCTATGAGAACTATACTAACCTATGAGAACTATACTAACCTATGAGAACTATACTAACCCATGAGAACTATACTAACCCATGAGAACTATACTAACCCATGAGAACTATACTAACCTATGAGAACTATACTAACCCATGAGAACTATACTAACCTATGAGAACTATACTAACCTATGAGAACTATACTAACCCATGAGAACTATACTAACCTATGAGAACTATACTAACCCATGAGAACTATACTAACCTATGAGAACTATACTAACCCATGAGAACTATACTAACCCATGAGAACTATACTAACCTATGAGAACTATACTAACCTATGAGAACTATACTAACCTATGAGAACTATACTAACCTATGAGAACTATACTAACCCATGAGAACTATACTAACCTATGAGAACTATACTAACCTATGAGAACTATACTAACCCATGAGAACTATACTAACCTATGAGAACTATACTAACCTATGAGAACTATACTTACCCATGAGAACTATACTAACCTATGAGAACTATACTAACCTATGAGAACTATACTAACCTATGAGAACTATACTAACCCAACATTTAGAACCAGCACTAGAAGAAGAGCTACTAAACTCTGTGGATTTCGATAGAAGACGGGCTCCTTAGTAGAATAGACTCCTTCACTGAGACACAAAACATAGTTTTATAGTTTTATTAAGGGTCCCCATTAGCTGCTGCCATGCCAACCAGCTAGTCTCCCTGGGGTCCACATAAAAATACAACATCATACATAATCATCAGTACAGTACATAGATTGTCAGTACAACAAAAACAAAGCCGTAAGTCATCCAAAAAGAGAATAAACAAATACTATAAAACATACAAATAACCACAAAACCAGGAGAGAAAATAAAAGCTTTTATGTACAAAGCAAAATGTACTTGGAAATAGAAAGAGCGCCGCCAGGTGGTGAGCTCTGGTACACGTGTGACAGACGAACGCACGCACAAACTAACGTACAAGTAAACAAGTATACTGGTCCGTCGGTCTAAAGCCACCCCCCCGACCCCCACCCGATTTCACACAATAACCACCGCGCCCCTGGCGTTCCCTCCAGAATAACACGCTCTTCTTCTTCTGCAGTTCTTCGACGTGATCCCGACCAGCGAGAAGCCGCTGGGGGAGCAGGAGTGGTACCACGGCGCCATCCCCCGCACGGAGGCGCAGGAGCTGCTCAAACAGCAGGGCGACTTCCTGGTCCGCGAGAGCCACGGCAAACCCGGGGAGTACGTCCTCTCCGTCTTCTCCGAGGGACAGAGGAGACACTTCATCATCCAGTTCGCCGACGTGAGTCCGTCACCTCGCTCTCTCGCTGCCGAGAAAAGAAAAGACCGCCCCCAAAACTCACGTCTTCTTCTTTGCACTCTTAACTGACCTTACCATCAGAGACCTCTCTAATGAAATGTTTTTTCCTGGTCTAATGCTCCCTCCTACACACAGGAATATTTACATGTTATAATTATTTTGACATCCTAGTCATACATGAAATTAGGTATGCTTTTGTAGTTTGATGCTAATTTCACATCCTGCCTCCATTTTGTCCCTCAGAATCAGTATCGGTTCGAAGGCACTGGCTTCCCCACGATCCCCCAGCTGATCGAGCATCACTACACCACCAAGCAGGTCATCACAAAGAAGTCGGGGGTGGTGCTGCTCAACCCCGTGGTCAAGGTACTGACCGCTCCCATCGGCTCCCTGTAGTCCAGACTCCCAACTAGGGCTGGGTTTAAAACATCGATTCATCGATTCTGAATCAAATGATTATCAGATGATTCATGAATCCCAAAATCGATCTTCTATTTAATGAATGAATGAATAAATGAAGGAATGAATAGTTCATTCATTCAATGATTCATTCATTCATTAATTTTTGAAAATCAGTATCAATACCCAGCCCTAGTATTGATGTGTTGCATAACTTGGCAGTCATGTAATTAAGGTTGCAGCTAAAAAAAAACAGGTTTTAGTAACAATAACCGAATCGATATTGAATCGAATCGTGATAATCGATTCTGAACCTTGTGAATCCGAATTGAATCGATTCTTGAAATTCGACTCGATACCCAGCCCTATTCCCAACGCGGGTCGTGAGACCACCGCGCGCCGACAGACGCGCGTCAAGTCACATGACGCAGATCTTTCCGATACACCCCCACCTCGCCGGAAACGACTGAACGATTGGGAGTCTTGCGTCGGACCAAATACTCCATCAATAACGGGCGCCATTATTCCGAGGGTCTGCAGAGTCCTCCGCTGCCGGCCTGATGATGTTGAACATAATGGCGTTTTAATTGCCTCTGATATTACCAATCCAGGGTTAGTGATGGCTGTCATTACCGCTGCGTTAGCTCTGCTGAGCGCTCTAAACGCTAAGTACTTTTAAATGGTCTTCATGCAGCACTGCGAGGAGAGCCTACGTCTTGACCATTAGACGAGACCGACTGACAGGAATACGGCTTTGTTATGATATTAGTTTGTCTTAATGGACTTTGATATTCCAGCTGGAGGTTTTGTCTGAAAGTCAGATGTGAGAGACTAGGCTGCTTCGCTGTGTCGGTCTCACTTTTCTGTTCTCTCTCCCTTCCGATGTTTTTCAGGACAAAAAGTGGATCCTGAACCATGAGGATGTGATTCTGGGAGAGCTTCTAGGCAAAGTGAGCTTGTCTGTTCTGTGTCTTTGTGTCTTGACATTTAATACACCGAATACACGCCTAACACACACCTAATACACACCTAACACACACCTAACGCACACCTAATACACACCTAACGCACACCTAACGCACACCTAATACACGCCTAATATATATTCTCACTTCGTCTGCTGTGGGGAAGTTTTAGTTCGGTCAGGTTCCGTTGCGTCAGACGGTTCTAGCCTGAAGTACACGTTCCATTCACCCGTTCGCCCCCGACGTTCCCCTCACCCACCTCTTCCCTGCGTTCCTTTGTCTGTTTCCAGGGCAACTTTGGAGAGGTGTTCAAAGGAACGTTGCGAGACAAAACGCCCGTGGCCGTGAAGACATGTAAAGAGGATCTGCCTCAGGAGCTCAAGATCAAGTTCCTCTCTGAAGCGAGGTGAGCCGGCCGTGACGGGAACCTTCACATCAACAACCCTCGTCTCCCGCCGAGAACCTAGAATACTAGGAGCTCCCTTCATGTCTCTGTGTGTTATTCTGTATCTGCACAGGACAAATAAACTACCTTGAATCTTGAGGAGAGGTGCCCTCGATTTGCCTGTAATACACCCGACGTGTTTCAATCCTGTTACAGGATCATTTTATTGGCATTAGTCCCTCGGGACCTTGTCTGTGGGTTCTAAGGTGATGCAGTCTGTTGAAATGTGATGTGGTGACTAGTGACTGGGTTTAAAAAATCGATTCATCAATTCTGAATCAAATGATTCAGAATCGATTCATGAATCCCAAAATCGATCTTTTATTTAATGAAGGAATGAATAGTTAATTCATTCATTCAATGATTCATTCATTCATTCATTTTTGGAAATCACTATCGATACCCAGCCCTAGTATTGATGTGTTGCATAACTTGGCAGTCATGTAATTAAGGTTACAGCAAAAAAAAAGTTTAGTAACACTAACCGAATCGATATTGAATCGAATCGAATTGAATCATGATAATCGATTCTGAACCTTGTGAATCGGAATCGAATCGATTCTTGAAATTGGACTCAATACCCAGCCCTAGTGACTAACCCAGGATATATTTGTTTCTGTTTGCAGGATACTGAAGCAGTACGACCACCCCAACATAGTGAAGTTGATAGGTGTGTGTACCCAACGGCAGCCCATCTACATCGTGATGGAGCTAGTGCCAGGTATGTCCACAACGAGCTTTTCCTCAACACGTTTAGATTGCTACCCTTGCACTTTGCCTTCAGCGCTAGATGATGCTCTTAGTCACTTGTTTTAGGAAGGAGATGCACTTGTGAGTTCTGGTGAGTAGTAGTACATTGGCTTTTCCTACGTTAAATGCAATTATTGTTAGTCGCTTTGGATTGTTAGTCGCTTTGGATAAAAGCGTCTGCTAAATGACTAATGTAATGTAACCTCGTTTATGAAAAAAAAACTTGTTTTACGTACAAAAATACTTTTCTGAAAATCTCGTCGGATTTGAGTCGTCTGTCCCACGCGGCTGTCCCAGCGGTTGTCCCACGCGGTTGACGTTGATGTCCTCTGGTTCCAGGCGGGGACTTCCTGTCGTTCCTGAGGAAGAAGAAGGACGACCTGAAGACGAAGCAGCTGGTCAAGCTGTCCCTGGACGCGGCGGCCGGGATGGCCTACCTCGAGGCCAAGAACTGCATCCACCGGTACGGCATTCTGGGAAATATCCCGGCTTCCTGTCCCTGTTTGTATCGCGCTGCTGTTTGCATCCGTATGAATCACCCAAATCCCTCAAACGTCTCCGTATTGAGAAGTCATCTAAAGCTTGTTATTTCTACCAATAACCTTGAATCTTATGAGACCGGAGATATACAGTATTTTTGAGTCAATCCTTTTCCAACTTTAATAATCCCATATTTTCCAAGGGGTGTGTTTTTCTCAATCCATCCAATCACAAGTCCGTCAGCCTCTCGCCCTCCTATCCTATCAGCCTCTCGCCCTCCTATCAAACCCTCCTATCAAACCCACTCCTATCAAACCCACCGTTTCCAGACGGACGCCTGCGATGAATTGGGAGACCCGGTTTAAGTCCTCCCCCCCCCTCGATAGAGCTGAGACCTCTGGGAAGAGAGACGCGGGCGGCTACCCTGTCTGACTCGCCTAGCCGGCCTGTCGGCTCCGATACCCTCACCTGAGCTACGGCTGGACCGCGCCCGCCCCTCCCCGCCCCTCCCCTCCCCGCCCCCCTCCCCGCCCCTCCCACCCCCCGGGCTGAGCCAAGATTGCCTTCTTAACCGAAAACTATTCTCCCAAGGACTTTACCTCGGCGAAAGCCCAGAAAGAAACGTTGTAATCAGTCTCTCCACTTCCTGTCTGCGCAGCACTATCCTATCATCAGGCTACTTATCTCACAGGGGCAGTTTGCCTGAGCGACAAGCTCATTTGGTCGGGCTCCGGGGTCCGGAGACGAGGCCGTCAGCAGAAACGCCTCTGGAGGGGGGGGGGGCGTCAGGAAAAATACTGTAGTAGTTGTGACCCCCCCCCTACTGAGAGAGGGAGGGGGGGGGGTTACGAGGGAGAGATTGGAACAGGGGAGGAAATGTTGAGCTGCAATCTCTCTCGCTGACACATGCAGGTGTGTGTGTGTCGCGCACGGACCGCGCCGCACACGCGCTATACACACCACACACACCCCCGTCCCCGTCACACAAACAAAACCACACACCACAACCCCACACTGTCGGTGTCTCTCAATACTCTGACTCCATCTCTCTCTCTCTCTCTCTCTGTCTCTCTCTCTCTTTCTCTCTCTCTCTCTCTCTCTCTCTCCCCTCTCTGTCTCTCTCTCTCTCTCTCCCTCTCTGTCTCTCTCTCTCTCTCTCTCTCCTCTACTCTCTCCCTCTCTCTCTCTCTCTCTCCCTCTCTCTGTCTCTCTCTCTCCCTCTCCCTCTCTCTCTCTCTCTCTCTCTCTCTCCCACCTCTCTCTCTCTCTCTCTCCCCTCTCTCTCTGTCAACCTCATACTGTCAGCTAGTGTCTCTCAAGTGACTCCATCTCTCTCTCTCCATCTTTTCTCTCACTTTCTTACACACACCGCTCTGACCCTGTCCCCTCTGCCCTCCGTCTCACACACACACACACACACACACACACACACACACACACACACCCCGCTCTGACCCTGTCCCTCTCTGTCCTCCTAGGGACCTGGCGGCCAGGAACTGTCTGGTGGGGGAGAGCAACCTGCTGAAGATCAGCGACTTCGGGATGTCCAGGCAGGAGGACGACGGCATCTACTCGTCCTCGGGGCTCAAGCAGATCCCCATCAAGTGGACGGCCCCCGAGGCCCTCAACTACGGTACACTGAGAGTTAAACAGCACCGATGGGGCC
>NC_140235.1:41084929-41125957 GCF_949987555.1 Borostomias antarcticus
GTTAAAGAGCACCGATAGGCCGGCTGGGACCCTGGGTGCAGCGGAGGTTGTCTTGGATACAGCTCGGAGATTGATTGGTTGATTGTTTTTCCAGGGAGATACAGCTCGGAGACTGATTGGTTGATTGTTTTTCCAGGGAGATACAGCTCAGAGACTGATTGGTTGATTGTTTTTCCAGGGAGATACAGCTCGGAGACTGATTGGTTGATTGTTTTTCCAGGGAGATACAGCTCGGAGACTGATTGGTTGATTGTTTTTCCAGGGAGATACAGCTCGGAGAGCGACGTCTGGAGCTACGGGATCCTCCTGTGGGAGACCTTCAGTCTAGGGGTGTGTCCTTACCCGGGGATGACCAATCAGCAGGCCAGAGAGCAGGTGGAGAAAGGTGAGCCCCGCCCTCTCAGGGCTCAAGCCCCCGGTAACGAGCCGGTCACCCTGAGCTGTGACCACGCCCACTCACCATCACCGATTTAAAAAACGGCGTAAACTCGGAGGCCCGACACCAATCATGCTTTGAGAAACGATCGTTGTTTACCGGTCCAAGACGATGACGTACTGACCGTCCCTCCCGTGTGTGTGTGTGTGTGACCGTCTCGTCCGCTGCAGGCTACAGAATGTCCTGCCCTCAGAAGTGTCCCGAGGAGGTGTACAAGGTCATGCAGCGATGCTGGGAGTACAAGCCCGAGAACCGGCCCAAGTTCTCCGACCTTCAGAAAGACCTGGCCGCCGTTAAGAAGAAATAGCCTCGTCGTTCTCCGACTCCTCCTCCCCCCCCGCCCCTCGCCGCCACCCCCCCCCACCCCCCCCAGGCAGAGCACGAGGCCCGGCCCCCGCGTCACCGATACCAGGAGCCAGTCCCCCCCCCCCACCCGCCCCCCCCCGATACAGAGAGAGAATCACTCAACCTTACACCCTCGATGCTACTAGTCATGATTGTACTGCGGTTTATAACTTTGTCACAAAATCACTGTGTTATTATTTTGTTTGCCTATGCAACTGTTTTGAGCCATTATCAAGGAGCGCGGTCGGTGTTTCCGCTCTGAGTCCTAGCTACAGTATTCCCTGTACAAACAACAACAACGACAACAACTCTGTTCTTTACTTCTACACTCCTTCTCTATACCTTTTCACTGGACTACAGTGAACGTCAGGTCCAGTCATATGAAGATATGAACGTCCGAATCCTGCTAGTCACATGTCCGAGTCTTCAGCGAGCAGCGCTACGCTCTGTCGCACGGTTTCATATCGCTATCGGTTTCCCTCACAGTCAGGACACCCAGACACATTTGCTCTTCGTAAGGCCGAAGAAACGCCAATTATTTCTGCTGCTCTCACTGGTAATGAACAGTCAACAGGACGCTACTCTAGCGCGGTGCGTAGCTTCGAGGCCCAGGGTGAGAGTGTGTATAAGACAGCTCTCGATTCACCTCTACCTGTGGTTATTACCTAGAAAAGAGGTATGCCAGGTCCCTGAGGACACGGTCGCCTGTTTGAGAGTCCCAGACTCGACGTACACGTCTAAAAGATGGTTCTAAATTTCGTCCCCGCTCTTTGTAATGCTGCGTTATATGGTTTGAGATCTAATTTCCAAGGTCTGTCCGTATTATTCATCCACTGTCTTTATTTCTGTCACTGTGATCCTGTATCTAAGAACCTCCTAGTTAAGTCAATGTAAGGATAAGTGCAATTTGCGTCACCTTTTTACGTACATTTTTGGGGGGTTTGAAATGTAAAGACATTGCAATCAGGCCGCCTTAAATATAATTAATTATGAAAAAATATTCAATTATCATGCCCTTGTTATTTTACACTTTGAAAAAAGTTAAATGATTTATAATTAATTATTTTACTTTTTAACTCCTTATTCCAGAGCGTCCGGTGCTGGCTCAGTGTCTCATACTTAGTATCTGACAGGAAATGTAACTTGTGCATTTGGCTGGTCAGCAGTTCTGTTGCGTAGCCTCGCTATGTGACTCTTCTTCTTTGGTTTTTCACTTTCCTATTTCCCCCTCAATGTTCTGTTTGTGTATGTGTTGTGTAGTATTTCCTACATCCAGTCTTATTGTAATGACCTTGTTGTAAATGGTAGATAGACATGATGCATTTACACCAGACATTAACAATGAACTCTCCTCCTCATACATAGTGTATGATGTCAAGAGCGCCTCCATCTTGCCTTGTACTCGTTCCCATAGGGATCAACACAGCAGAGGCAGCCCTGAGTTCTGAAAGAACTTCCCTTGGCAAGATGGCTGACTGATATCGCCCCTCTGCTGTGTTCGTCTCTTTGACCTGTCACTCCTCAGAAGGTGCCATCTTCTCTGCGTAGCCGAGCTCTTCTTGCCATTTGTGCTGACAGACCAAACGTGTCTTTGAAAGCATCTTCTGTGAAGCACCACATAGCATCAGATAATTCTTGCTCGTACGAGAACGACGGGTTGATCATGTTTCAAATGTTACCGTGCAACATTCCTCCTCCTGTATTTTGTAAATAACTTGTAGATGCTATATTTGTTTTTTTTCTACGTTTTTGTTTTTTTTCAAACATTAATCTGATAAAAAAAAAAAAATGCAATCATGCAAAATGTGTCACTTTTTCTCTATGTATCTATTGGGAGAGCTTCTTCCAATGATGTATTCTATAAAGAAAACATGGTCTATATTTTGTGTCTGTACCTGCATGATTGTTTGTACATTTTTTAGTGTATGTATAAAAGATTTTGAGTATCTTAGTTCCTCCTCCCCCCCCCCCTATCGCTCACCTAGCTGGTAGAAGATGTCAAAACTGTCAAGACCTCATTTGGTGTAGAAACAAGCGATGTGATTCATCCTGATGAGTTGAGGAGGGTTTCTCTGCATTCCAGACAACAGAATCTCTCCAGCTGTGGTTCAAAGCACCAGTGTTGTATTTTATAAACAAAATGTTCCAATGCCATCCAGAAAGGTGCTTTATTCTAGAACTACTGCTCGGTAGACGGGAGAAGATATTCCTGTTTAAACCGCAGATGAAAACCAAATTTTTTAGTATCTTTATTTATTGGAGACACTCAAATGGTATTCTCATGTACTAGTGTTTGTTTTAAAAAATATATTTTTTAGTCCATTTCCTCCATTGTATTGAAATATTTACCAGTATTCTGGGTTTTTATCCAACACTTTTTCACGCCCGTTCTAGTGTAGATTTCCCCCGTATTTGACGGTTCCAGCTTCAGTCTGCTGTACTCTGATACAGCAGGACTTCATCTTGTATCTGTTGATGAGAGAACTTCACTTCCCTGTGCAGGTCTGAGCTGTACAAACAAACTCTGTACAACCTTGTGGCCAACTGTGCAGAACTTAACACACATCCACTTGAGGTCTCTCTTTCTAAAGGGGATTCTGTCTAATCCCTAAAGAGCTGGAGTATTTATTACCAATGTTGAGACTTATGTATTTCAACTGCACTTTTTGCCATGTTATAAACAGATGACAATATTAATTCTTTGGAGTCATTATCAATAAAGACTGTGTGAAGAGTGCACTGGATTTCAACCATCAGATTCGATCTTGTTTTGATTGATTTGACATACAGTGTTCTAGTTGATTGGCACATTCTTACGTTTTGAGTTTCACTGTCCCATCGTAGGTTTAATGTTCATATGGTGAGTTTGTCCCTTTGGTTGTCTAAACCTCATGTTCATACCATGTTCTTACTGTGTTCTTGCAATAAAAGTCTTTGAATTTACACGTGTCAATAGTGTTTGTTTTCTCGGAATTGACATACACTTGTAGATTCATGAATTTAAAAAATTGTAGTCGTGTTTCCCACACTAGTCTTTATTTTAACACAGGGATCAAAGTGATTTTAAAGTTAGTACAACGGAAAAATAAAAAATAAGTGTCAAATCTTGGAACTCAATAACGAAATCTTGAGTGAAACAATATTTAACTTTCTAATCCATCTCCATCATAATCAACCTTTCGTAACAAAGACTGAGATTATAAAGATAATATTTTCTCAGAAAATAAGCTTGGACTGTCACTCTCGGGACATCGAACTGGAAACTGTTACATTGTGAGGAATTAAATCAGGTCACATTCACACAGAGAGAGAGAGAGACATTCACACAGAGCTTCATCTGAGAGAGAGAGAGAGAGAGAGACATTCACACAGAGCTACATCTGAGAGAGAGAGAGAGAGAGAGAGAGACATTCACACAGAGCTACATCTGAGAGAGAGAGAGAGAGAGAGAGAGAGAGACATTCACACAGAGCTACATCTGAGAGAGAGAGAGAGACATTCACACAGAGCTACATCTCAGAGAGAGAGAGAGAGACATTCACACAGAGCTACATCTGAGAGAGAGAGAGAGAGAGACATTCACACAGAGCTACATCTGAGAGAGAGAGAGACATTCACACAGAGCTACATCTGAGAGAGAGACATTCACACAGAGCTACATCTCAGAGAGAGAGAGAGAGACATTCACACAGAGCTACATCTGAGAGAGAAAGAAAGAGAGAGAAAGAGAGAGAGACATTCACACAGAGCTACATCTCAGAGAGAGAGAGACATTCACACAGAGCTACATCTCAGAGAGAGAGAGAGAGAGAGAAAGAGAGAGAGACATTCACACAGAGCTACATCTCAGAGAGAGAGAGAAAGAGAGAGAGACATTCACACAGAGCTACATCTCAGAGAGAGAGAGAGAGAGAGAGAAAGAGAGAGACATTCACACAGAGCTACATTTCAGAGAGAGAGAGAGAGAAAGAGAGAGAGACATTCACACAGAGCTACATCTCAGAGAGAGAGAGAGAGAAAGAGAGAGAGACATTCACACAGAGCTACATCTCAGAGAGAGAGAGAAAGAGAGAGGCAATGAAAGGAAAAAGCGTTTTTTTCCCACGGAAGCATCAGAGCCTCTTTTCTTTTTATTATTTATTTCTGGGGCTGCTGATTGGTCGGCTGCGGATGCGGATTCATCGGGTTCCTGCTGCGCTGTGATTGGACGGCGGGATGTCCTGATCTGACACGAATGAAGTGGGAGCAGGGGCTTCTGGGAGGGCCGGAGTCAGGACATGGCGGCACACGGGACACGTCCCCGACTAGAGAGAGAGAGAGAGAGAGAGAGAGAGAGGGAGAGAGAGAGAGAGAGAGAGAGAGAGAGAGAGAGAGGGAGAGAGAGAGAGAGAGAGAGAGAGAGGGAGGGAGAGAGAGAGAGGGAGAGAGAGAGGGAGGGAGAGAGAGAGAGAGAGAGAGAGAGAGAGAGAGGGATGGAGAGAGAGAGAGAGGGAGAGAGAGAGAGAGAGAGAGAGAGAGAGAGGGAGGGGAGAACATCAATTCCTTGACAGCTGCCTTTTAATCCTCCTCATCACCTCTGTGACCTCTGTGACCTCTGTGACCTCTAGAGCGTTTTTTTCTCTTTAGATCAGCTACAAGGAGTTTTTCAGTTTGTGTTGATTTTGGCGGCACCTGTGGACAAAAGCGGTAGTGTTTTCCCGGAAAGACCCCGGACTGCATTTCCCATGAGCACCACCACTTCCTGTCGTAAATATCTCTTCCCGAGACCAACGTTCATTTTGGAAGCCAGCAAAAAGACGCTACTCGTCAGGATAACTAGCATGCGGCTCTTTAGCCGCTCTCCAGTGGTTCCCTGGCTTTGAAATTATATGGAAATAAATAACTAAATAAAATCTATTAATATCAAATACATTTATTTATTTATTACTAAAATAAATGGTCATGTTGTCACACAAGTTAGCGAACTAGCTAGATAGTAGCAGAAAGGCTAATCCAGCACAAATTGGTGCATAAAAACGCGTTAAAAAGTGTTTGACGCTCATAATGTCCTGGAGGACCCCCGGGCGTCTACCGCCAAGCCTGATCACAAATCTAAGGGGAAACGTGTTCATTATGAGGCTCAAATAACTTTTGCGGCTCCAGTCAGATTTAGTATTGATTTTTTTTTGCCAAAAATGTCTCTTTTGACAGTAGAGGTCACTGACCCCTAGACAGTCACTGTCTAGGGTCACTGACCCCTAAGGTCAATAAATAGTTAGGTCCTTTTTGGTCAACCCGACCAGCCGAGCAGATATCTATAGAATAACTACATGGAATCAGTATTAAAATGAGACTCAACGACTTTATAACCAGTCAAAAAGTCACCATGTATGTATTTTAAGAATGTACTGTTTCTTTTAAATTCTTGTATATTTTTTCCATATGTTTTGTTTTGCTTTGTTGTTGTTGTTTACTACATACTATGTACTGTTTTTATTTATATTTCACTGTGTGCTTGTATGAACATATGCTATATAAATAAACTTGACTTTGACTTCACAAAGCAAGGGAGGGTTAGAGTTAGGACCGCCTTTGATTGGCCTGCGATCACACACTTACACTCACTCACACACACACACACACACACACACACACTCTCACACACACACACACACACTCTCACACACACACACTCTCACACACACACACACACACACACTCTCACACACACACACACACACACACACACACACACACACACACACACACACACACACACACACACACACACACACACACACACACACACACACACACACACACACACCTACCTTCTGGAGCCAGAGAGTCACGCATATCTTGTGGAACATGTGGTGACACGGCAGCTGGGTAGCAATCTCATCTTTGATGTACTCACAACAGCAGATGGCACAGCACTGCTCCTGGCCTGGAGAGAGAGGGAGAGAGGGAGGAGGAGGAGGGAGGGAGGGGGGGGGGGGGGGAGGAAGAGAAGGGAGGAGGAGGAGGAGGGAGGAGGAGGGAGGAGGAGGGAGGAGGAGGAGGAGGAGGAGGAGGGAGGGAGGAAGAGAAGGGAGGAGGAGGGAGGGGGAGAGAGAAGGGAGGAGGAGGGAGGGGGAGAGAGAAGGAGGGTGTGTGAGAAAGTGATAAGAAGATTCAGAGTGACTCAAAGGAAGTACTAATCAGAAGTGTCAAAGTGTGACTCGACATAAATCCACCACATCCTGGTCCTCCAGTGACAGGGCAGTCCGCATGGCGCACACGCAACCTTCCTTCCAATCAACACACGGCATGAGAAACGTCGGCCTCTTGCTCGACCCTGAGCTTGACGCATGGCCTCGGAGGGGTGAGGAAGCTCTTTCCCCTCTCGTTCCCGCCTCTCAGTCACACCCCGTGGCGGCTAAACGCTTCCTACCGGTCACACCCCCCCCCCCAACCCCAAAGCTTCCTCGCGGTCACCCGTTCGGAGGATGACAAGCTTCACATGGACTAAGAGAACCGCCTGGTCTCTCTCCACACGAGCAGCTCCCTGCCTGGACACGGTCTCTCCTGCCTGGACACGGTCTCTCCTGCCTGGACACGGTCTCTCCTGCCTGGACACGGTCTCTCCTGCCTGGACACGGTCTCTCCTGACTGGACCCTGAACGACTAGTTTGGTATTTAGCGTTATATAAGCCCTGTTATAAGGTTATTTACCATCATATACGGTCTATATAGCATCATTTGACAGTCTGTGCACTCTTGAGATATTAGTGCTCGTTGCTCATGTCACAGCTGAGTACACAACGGATCTCTCTGAGCACATTATGAACCATAGAGATCCACTGTGTGCTTCGGCGTGGGCCTTAATAAGCCCCTAGGGATCCATAGTGTACTACTTACCTGTTAGCACTAATACCTCAAGAGTGCAGTCTGTCAATGTGTTTCTATGGACCGTTTATGATCGTATATAACTGTATATAACAGGGCGTACGATGCTAAGGACCAAACTCCTCCAATGGGAAACGGGGGACAGGTTCTCTTTTCTGGTGTGCGGGTGGGTGTCCCTGTGATTGGTCGGGGTCAGGGTGTGGGGGGTGCTGGGTGGGGTCAGGGGTCAGGGTGTGGGGGGGTCAGGCTGGACCGTGGCGCGTCCCTCACCGCTGGGGTCGTCCTGGACCGTGATGGGGGGCAGGCAGGCGATGATCTGCTCGGTGGCCGGAGGGTGGGCCTGCTCTACGTCGATGGCCAGGGACTCCAGGTGGGCGAGGGCAGCCTGGACACACACACACGCACACGCACACACACACGCACACACACACACACACACACACACACACACACACACACTTTATTAGCACACAGCTAGCATTGGAGTGATCATCAGAGCACAATCAAAGACATTTCAAGTTGAAAGACAGACATCCCTGCATCGCTGTTTGGACCCTCGCTAGTGTTTCATTCCAGAGGAAGTATTCTTGTAATGGCGGCCATCTTGCCATCTGTGAGGAATTTGAGCCCAGAGATTTCACCAGTCCGGCCAACGGTACAGAACGACACAATGTGATTGGGACGCCAAATTTAAGTGTCCTTGGAATGAAAAGCCTCGTTATGTCTTGATTCTGTGCATGTGGGCCATGACTACAACTACTATAAAGATGTGTACTAGGCATCATTTAATCAGACTTCTGAGCCCCACATTTCTACACAAAACTTTTTTTTGGGGTCAGTGTTAGTCTGACTCAACGGATGTAGGTTTTGGGGATACGCCATTCGTTTATGACTGCCCAATCAGTGGTGCCGATTCAGGTGGTCGGCCAATCAGTGGCGAAGGGAGGTTCTCCCAGACTATGTGAAACAACAACAACCTATCAACCGTCCCGCCACAGGCGATTGTGATTGGTTTTAAAGGAACAGTACAGCGTTTTTTTTCCCAGAATCCCCGAATGGTAACGAGACCAGTCAGACCTTTCCCGAGCGCTGACTCAGCGTGAAGCAAGTGTGGAGATAGATTGGTCTGGCTCAGCGAAACTGGGTCATTGGAGACTTGTTTCAGCGTTCAACCTTCTCTTTTTGGCTCTGCGAGGTCTAGCGAGCAGAGGGCGCGTGATTACACCTCGGAGACCCGGGAAGAACACAACTAAGTGTTTTAGGGCAGGAAGAGAGAGAGTTTGTCCGTACCTCCATGGCCTGGGAGAGTGTTGGTCCCTACCTCCATGGCCTGGGAGAGAGTGTCCCTACCTCCATGGCCTGAGAGAGTGTGTCCCTACCTCCATGGCCTGGGAGAGTGTTTGTGCCTACCTCCATGGCCTGGGCCAGGCGCTCTTCCAGGGCCATGTACGTGAGCAGCTGGGGGTCCACGTAGGAGATGGCCTGCGCCATGCCGAAGCCCTCCCCGAAATCATCCAGCAGCCTGGAGCAGAGGAGAACACCACCTCAGTACGAGCACCTTTAACCCCCCGAGACACATTCACCCTTCAACCCCCCGAGACACATTCACCCTTCAACCCCGAGACACATTCACCCTTCAACCCCCCGAGACACATTCACCCTTCAACCCCCGAGAGACATTCACCCTTCAACCCCCCGAGAGACCTTCACCCTTCAACCCCCCGAGAGACCTTCACCCTTCAACCCCCGAGAGACATTCACCCTTCAACCCCCGAGACACATTCACCCTTCAACCCCCCGAGAGACACATTCACCCTTCAACCCCCGAGAGACATTCACCCTTCAACCCCCGAGAGACCTTCACCCTTCAACCCCCGAGAGACCTTCACCCTTCAACCCCCGAGAGACATTCACCCTTCAACCCCCGAGAGACACATTCACCCTTCAACCCCCGAGACACATTCACCCTTCAACCCCCGAGAGACATTCACCCTTCAACCCCCGAGAGACACATTCACCCTTCAACCCCCGAGAGACATTCACCCTTCAACCCCCGAGACACATTCACCCTTCAACCCCGTGAGAGACATTCACCCTTCAACCCCCCGAGAGACATTCACCCTTCAACCCCCCCGAGAGACATTCACCCTTCAACCCCCGAGACACATTCACCCTTCAACCCCCGAGAGACATTCACCCTTCAACCCCCGAGACACATTCACCCTTCAACCCCCCCGAGAGACATTCACCCTTCAACCCCCCGAGAGACATTCACCCTTCAACCCCCCGAGAGACATTCACCCTTCAACCCCCAGAGACATTCACCCTTCAACCCCCCGAGAGACATTCACCCTTCAACCCCCAGAGACATTCACCCTTCAACCCCCCGAGAGACATTCACCCTTCAGCCCCCCGAGAGACATTCACCCTTCAACCCCCCGAGACACATTCACCCTTCAGCCCCCGAGAGACATTCACCCTTCAACCCCCCGAGACACATTCACCCTTCAACCCCCCGAGAGACATTCACCCTTCAACCCCCCGAGAGACATTCACCCTTCAACCCCCGAGAGACATTCACCCTTCAACCCCCCGAGAGACATTCACCCTTCATCCCCCGAGAGACCTTCACCCTTCAACCCCCGAGAGACATTCACCCTTCATCCCCCGAGAGACCTTCACCCTTCAACCCCCCCGAGAGACATTCACCCTTCAACCCCCGAGACACATTCACCCTTATGCCCCCGAGAGACATTCACCCTTCAACCCCCTGAGAGACCTTCACCCTTCAGCCCCCAGAGACACATTCACCCTTCAACCCCCGAGAGACATTCACCCTTCAACCCTGAGACACATTCACCCTTCAACCCCCCGAGAGACATTCACCCTTCAGCCCCCGAGAGACATTCACCCTTCAACCCCCCGAGAGACATTCACCCTTATGCCCCCGAGAGACATTCACCCTTCAACCCCCTGAGAGACCTTCACCCTTCAGCCCCCAGAGACACATTCACCCTTCAACCCCCGAGAGACATTCACCCTTCAACCCTGAGACACATTCACCCTTCAACCCCCCGAGAGACCTTCACCCTTCAACCCCCCGAGAGACCTTCACCCTTCAACCCTGAGACACATTCACCCTTCAACCCCCGAGAGACATTCACCCTTCATCCCCCGAGACACATTCACCCTTCAACCCCCGAGAGACATTCACCCTTCATCCCCCGAGACACATTCACCCTTCAACCCCCGAGAGACATTCACCCTTCATCCCCCGAGACACATTCACCCTTCAACCCCCCGAGACACATTCACCCTTCAACCCCCCGAGACACATTCACCCTTCAGCCCCCGAGACACATTCACCCTTCAACCCCCCGAGACACATTTACCCTTCAACCCCCCGAGAGACATTCACCCTTCAACCCCCGAGACACATTCACCCTTCAACCCCCGAGAGACATTCACCCTTCAACCCCCGAGACACATTCACCCTTCAACCCCCGAGAGACATTCACCCTTCAGCCCCCCGAGAGACATTCACCCTTCAACCCCCCGAGAGACATTCACCCTTCAACCCCCAGAGAGACATTCACCCTTCAACCCCCAGAGAGACATTCACCCTTCAACCCCCGAGACACATTCACCCTTCAGCCCCCGAGAGACATTCACCCTTCAACCCCCCGAGACACATTCACCCTTCAACCCCCGAGACACATTCACCCTTCAACCCCCCGAGAGACATTCACCCTTCAACCCCCGAGAGACATTCACCCTTCAACCCCCCGAGAGACATTCACCCTTCAACCCCCCGAGACACATTCACCCTTCAACCCCCGAGAGACATTCACCCTTCAACCCCCGAGACACATTCACCCTTCAACCCCCGAGAGACATTCACCCTTCAGCCCCCCGAGAGACATTCACCCTTCAACCCCCAGAGAGACATTCACCCTTCAACCCCCCGAGAGACATTCACCCTTCAACCCCCGAGACACATTCACCCTTCAACCCCCGAGAGACATTCACCCTTCAGCCCCCAGAGAGACATTCACCCTTCAACCCCCCGAGAGACATTCACCCTTCAACCCCCAGAGAGACATTCACCCTTCAACCCCAGAGAGACATTCACCCTTCAACCCCAGAGAGACATTCACCCTTCAACCCCAGAGAGACATTCACCCTTCAACCCCAGAGAGACATTCACCCTTCAACCCCAGAGAGACATTCACCCTTCAACCCCCCGAGAGACATTCACCCTTCAACCCCCAGAGAGACATTCACCCTTCAACCCCAGAGAGACATTCACCCTTCAACCCCAGAGAGACATTCACCCTTCAACCCCAGAGAGACATTCACCCTTCAACCCCCCGAGACACATTCACCCTTCAGCCCCCCCGAGACACATTCACCCTTCAACCCCCCGAGAGACATTCACCCTTCAACCCCCGAGACACATTCACCCTTCAACCCCCGAGAGACATTCACCCTTCAACCCCCGAGACACATTCACCCTTCAGCCCCCGAGAGACATTCACCCTTCAACCCCCCGAGACACATTCACCCTTCAACCCCCGAGACACATTCACCCTTCAACCCCCGAGAGACATTCACCCTTCAACCCCCCGAGAGACATTCACCCTTCAACCCCCGAGACACATTCACCCTTCAACCCCCCGAGACACATTCACCCTTCAACCCCCCGAGAGACACATTCACCCTTCAACCCCCTGAGAGACATTCACCCTTCAACCCCCCCGAGAGACATTCACCCTTCAGCCCCCGAGAGACATTCACCCTTCAACCCCCGAGAGACATTCACCCTTCAACCCCCCGAGAGACATTCACCCTTCAACCCCCCGAGAGACATTCACCCTTCAACCCCCCGAGACACATTCACCCTTCAACCCCCCGAGAGACATTCACCCTTCATCCCCCGAGAGACACATTCACCCTTCAACCCCCGAGAGACATTCACCCTTCAACCCCCCGAGACACATTCACCCTTCAACCCCCCGAGACACATTCACCCTTCAGCCCCCCGAGAGACATTCACCCTTCAACCCCCCGAGAGACATTCACCCTTCATCCCCCGAGAGACACATTCACCCTTCAACCCCCGAGAGACATTCACCCTTCAACCCCCCGAGACACATTCACCCTTCAACCCCCCCGAGAGACACATTCACCCTTCAACCCCCCGAGAGACATTCACCCTTCAACCCCCGAGAGACCTTCACCCTTCAACCCCCGAGACACATTCACCCTTCAACAGACACATTCACCCTTCAGCCCCCAGAGACACATTCACCCTTCAACCCCCCGAGAGACATTCACCCTTCAACCCCCGAGAGACATTCACCCTTCAACCCCCCGAGAGACATTCACCCTTCAACCCCCCCGAGAGACATTCACCCTTCAACCCCCGAGAGACATTCACCCTTCAACCCCCCGAGAGACATTCACCCTTCAACCCCCCCGAGAGACATTCACCCTTCAACCCCCCGAGAGACACATTCACCCTTCAGCCCCCGAGAGACATTCACCCTTCAACCCCCGAGAGACATTCACCCTTCAACCCCCCGAGACACATTCACCCTTCAACCCCCCGAGACACATTCACTCTTCAACCCCCCGAGACACATTCACTCTTCAACCCCCCGAGAGACATTCACCCTTCATCCCCCTGAGAGACATTCACCCTTCAACCCCCCGAGAGACATTCACTCTTCAACCCCCCGAGAGACACATTCACCCTTCAACCCCCGAGAGACATTCACCCTTCAACCCCCCGAGACACATTCACCCTTCAACCCCCCGAGACACATTCACCCTTCAACCCCCCCGAGAGACACATTCACCCTTCAACCCCCCGAGACACATTCACCCTTCAGCCCCCGAGAGACATTCACCCTTCAACCCCCGAGAGACATTCACCCTTCAACCCCCCGAGAGACACATTCACCCTTCAGCCCCCGAGAGACATTCACCCTTCAACCCCCGAGAGACATTCACCCTTCAACCCTGAGACACATTCACCCTTCAACCCCCCCGAGAGACATTCACCCTTCATCCCCCTGAGAGACATTCACCCTTCAACCCCCCGAGACACATTCACCCTTCAACCCCCCCGAGAGACACATTCACCCTTCAACCCCCCGAGACACATTCACCCTTCAGCCCCCGAGAGACATTCACCCTTCAACCCCCGAGAGACATTCACCCTTCAACCCCCCGAGAGACACATTCACCCTTCAGCCCCCGAGAGACATTCACCCTTCAACCCCCGAGAGACATTCACCCTTCAACCCTGAGACACATTCACCCTTCAACCCTGAGACACATTCACCCTTCAACCCTGAGACACATTCACCCTTCAGCCCCCGAGAGACATTCACCCTTCAACCCTGAGACACATTCACCCTTCAGCCCCCGAGAGACATTCACCCTTCAGCCCCCCGAGACACATTCACCCTTCATCCCCCGAGACACATTCACCCTTCATCCCCCGAGACACATTCACCCTTCATCCCCCGAGACACATTCACCAGGGATCCACACGGGACAACAATTCCATGGCTTTAGTCACTGCAAATCTGTCCACTGACACTCAACAAATAACAGGTGGAAATGCTGCCACTTGATTAAAACTAATTTAAAAAAATATATATATTATTTATTAATCTAAAGTAAATAAGAATCCTAGTCATATTTTGGTCAAACAGTTGGCAGATTTTGTTTGATTATTAAGTATCCTCCTAAAGTGTAATTCTATTCTTCTATTCTGAATGACTCACTGGGTCTCTCTCCGTCTCCTGGGAGGTATAGTTCAGATAAAGAGGATCAAATCAGAGCAAAAAAGTTTGAAATAAAACTATTCTCTCCACCCACACGCAGTGGAGGGCCTTATTACAACCAGCGCCGAGGGCCCTCGTCTGGAGGAATCAGCGAGGAGGGCCCTCGTCTGGAGGACTTCGATGGCGGGGACAGACAGAACCCCTGCTTCACTCAGGGGCCAAGCAGACGGGCTCCAGGCACCGAATCAGAATTTTTCGAAATGCCATTTAGTGTCTGGAAACTGCGCAACGTGATTGGTTAAGGGGATGAACGAATCGCTGAGGACTCCCTCTTTGGCAACGCCCATCTGGGAAAACGTCTGCAACGGGAGCCTGTTCAGCCTGAATGATGAAGTGAAAGGAAAATGGCCGAGTGTCCGGCTACGGACGAAGGGCAAGAAGACCAAATGAAAGCCTATTGAAATACCTCCAAAAAAAGCTGAGATACAATCACCCAGTTTTCGTGCAACCAAATGAGGTGCTACTGCCACTAAACTTGATTAAAGCTGATACCAGTATAATGCCAGTTTGGAAACCTTGAAATGTCTTGGACTGGAATGAGGAAGTGATTAGAGCTGATAATATACTGCAAGGACAAGTGCTGACAAGAATTCCAAGGTACCTGTACTTAATAAACTTTCTATTCTATTCTAACAGTGTTTTGCAAATTCTACAAAAATGTGCGTTGTACTCATACACCTCTACTCCGGGACTAGGTGCATTTGTTTCGCGCCGCCCCACCTCCACTCTGCGTCCAGGTCCTCGCTGACGCTGGAGTCGTCCTCCAGGTTGTTGTTGCCGTCCAGGATGAAGAGACCCGGGTGGACGAAGTGGCTCATGCCCTCGGGGTCGTCCTCGTCGCTGGAGCTGCCCGTCTCCTCGTTGTACACCAGCCAGGGCACCTCCCCCTCCTCCAGCGCCGAGGGCGCCCTGCAGGGGCGGGGCAACGACCAGACACACACACATCAGACACGCCCCGGGAAAAGCCGAGCCTGGATAATTTATCGGTCGGCCGATATCAGCAGGCTCTTAGCCATCAAACGTTTTATTTTGGTCGTTTTTAGGCCTGGCTGCCCCCACCAGGACCGACTGCTCTGGAAACCTGATCCCATTCTCTAAAATGGATCTTGTGCCCGAGTGAGCAGGAGCCAGAGACCACCGGGCCAGAGACCACCGGGCCAGAGACCACCGGGCCGGAGACCACCGGGCCAGAGACCGGGCCAGAGACCACCGGACCACAGCTCAGCTACCCAGCAAACACGCAACGTCAGGGAGACGTTCAGATCATGTCTTAATAACATCCGTCGGTCCAGAACCCCATTTGTACGTCTGCTGGACCCCTCAATATTCAAACGTCTGGCTTGGACCCCTCTAAGACGTCTGTGGACGTGCAGAACGGGTTCAATATCTGAACGTAAAAAAAACAAAAAAACATTCTGGCTCCTAATTGGATGTCTTTGGACGTCCGAAAAAGACAAAAAAGACATCTAAAAGACGTCTTTTAGACGTGTCTTTGCTCAGTGGGTAGCCACCGCAGGGGCGTGGACACACGGCCGGGGCTCCCAGCTGTGGTCTGCTGCTCGGTCAGCAACCACAGCCCCGTAGATGACCCACACACCAGGGCCAGAAGACCAGAACGCAGGTTTCATTCGGTTCAACCCATGTTTTGGGTCAAGCGACCCCCCACTGATGTGGCACATTACATCACAGTCATTTAGCAGATACTTCTTGAGCCTGTGGTGGAAGGCGGGCAGCGACCCTGCTGTCCTAGTGCCCCTTGTACGTTCTGGTTCTGCTTTATCCCCCTAAGCTGAAATCCTGGGCATTCGTTTAACTCTTTCAAGTCCAGCTGAAACGGACATCTGAGATCATCTAACTTCCGTAGTTTGACGTATTTCCGACTCAAACAGGCTATAGGGGCGGGACAAAACGTTTAGAGGAATTTGACTGGGATGTTGACAAGTGGACGGGTTATAACAACTTTAGACAGATTTCGATAGGCAGATAGCACTGATTGACGGGTGGATGTCGTGAGATCATTGGTTGACCTTGCTCTTGCATTGCTGACGTAAGCACTCAGGAGATTTTGTTTGACAGGAAGAAAAAAGGATTTGATATAAAACTACAACAAAAACGGAAATTGTGAAAAATATTTGGCATATATTGTTAAATAGGTACATACTATGACCAAGGATGTGATTCAAAAATGAAAAAAGTCCCTATGTGATGTGATTGCGTGTCTAAGTGTGAGCTGCTGCCTCACTCACTCGGGGGGTTGGCTGGGCCCGGGTCCGGCGCCGTGGTCCAGGCTGCTGCTGGGGGGGCCGCGGGGGTCGTCGGGGTCGTCCAGGCCGGCTAGGGTTTCCCAGCTCTCCTCGCTGGAGCCCCGCTGCTTCTCCAACCCCGAGTCCGACACCCAGGAGGCCGACCACTCGCCCTCGCTGCACTCAGAGCTGCAGGCGCGCAACAGCACACACACACGCGCACGCACACACACACACGCACGCATCGCACGCACAAAAGGGAAAGACACACTCTCAAACACACACACACACACACACACAGGAAATATGAAGGTTGCACATACACACACACAGATATGCATATGCGACAAGCAAATGCACACACAAAGAGAAGAACATACACACACCAACAACACACGTGAGTCCACCCACAGTAGTACGCGTTCTCCTAATCTTCTTAGCGGTCTTAACCACAAGATAGCCTCGATCCTACACACTTCTGCTTCCTCAATCCTCAGACCTACACTCCACCGACCAAGCACAGACCAAATACAGACCTAGTACAGACCAAGTACAGACCAAGTACAGACCAAATACAGACCAAATACAGACCAAGTACAGACCAAGTACAGACCAAGTACAGACCAAGTAAAATTATATTTATGAAGCACTTGTCATTGTGAGACGATCTCAAAAACGCTAACATCATGTCTGTGTTCATAACATCATGTCTGTGTTCATACCATCATGTCTGTGTTCATAACATCATGTCTGTGTTTATAACATCATGTCTGTGTTTATAACATCATGTCTGTGTTCATAACATCATGTCTGTGTTCATAACATCATGTCTGTGTTCATACCATCATGTCTGTGTTCATAACATCATGTCTGTGTTTATAACATCATGTCTGTGTTTATAACATCATGTCTGTGTTCATAACATCATGTCTGTGTTCATAACATCATGTCTGTGTTCATAACATCATGTCTGTGTTTATAACATCATGTCTGTGTTTATAACATCATGTCTGTGTTCATAACATCATGTCTGTGTTTATAACATCATGTCTGTATTTATAACATCATGTCTGTGTTTATAACATCATGTCTGTGTTTATAACATCATGTCTGTGTTCATAACATCATGTCTGTGTTTATAACATCATGTCTGTGTTTATGACATCATGTCTGTGTTTATAACATCCTGTCTGTGTTTATAACATCCTGTCTGTGTTCATAACATCCTGTCTGTGTTCATAACATCATGTCTGTGTTCATAACATCATGTCTGTGTTTATAACATCATGTCTGTGTTTATAACATCATGTCTGTGTTCATAACATCATGTCTGTGTTCATAACATCATGTGTGTTCATAACATCATGTCTGTGTTCATAACATCATGTCTGTGTTCATAACATCATGTCTGTGTTTATAACATCATGTCTGTGTTCATAACATCATGTCTGTGTTTATAACATCATGTCTGTGTTCATAACATCATGTCTGTGTTTATAACATCATGTCTGTGTTTATAACATCCTGTCTGTGTTCATAACATCATGTCTGTGTTTATAACATCATGTCTGTGTTCATAACATCATGTCTGTGTTCATAACATCCTGTCTGTGTTTATAACATCATGTCTGTGTTTATAACATCATGTCTGTGTTTATAACATTATGTCTGTGTTCATAACATCATGTCTGTGTTTATAACATCATGTCTGTGTTCATAACATCATGTCTGTGTTTATAACATTTTATAACATTATGACTACACGTCATGGACACAGACACAGTCAACCATGTTCGGATGGGATAAGTAGATGAGGATGATACTGATAAGACTGCTAGACTATGAATATTAAATTGCGTTTGGAAACCTTTAAATGTCTAGCTGTGTACCTGTGACTGGAATGAGGAAGTGATTAGTGCTGATAAGATACTGCAAAAACGATGATGACAAGATGATATGATTCCAATGTACTTGTACCGGTTATATATGGCAAATAAACTTTCTATTCTATTCTCAATTCCTGAACTTTGCATAGCTTAAGTCTACTATAATACACAAACACCTCATCAAAAAACACATTTGTTTTCCCTTGCGTAGCTATTTATTATCTTCCATTATGCTTCTATTGTCCTATTGTGTTGTCTACTGTGTTTTTTGTATTGACTGAAATGGAAAGCACTTTGGTCAACTCTTGTTGTTTTAAATGTGCTCTATAAATAAAGTTGGATTGGATCAAAAGCTTTCTATTGAGCGTGTTGATCATACCTCTCCTCAGCCTTTAGGAAAGGAGCAGCCTTCTCGCTGAAGTCCTCCAGATCCTCCCAGATATCGTCGTCGTCGTCAGAGCCGATCTTCCCGCCGAGCTCCGCCCCCTCCCTCCTCCTCCTCTCCCCGGGGCTGAACCCGCCGCGCTCCGCAGGGGGGAAGCTGAACAGGAGGTCGTGATCCGGCCTCTCCGTCTGCGTCAGGAAGAACGGCGGCGCCGACACGCACTTGGCCTTCCCGCCGGCGGGCTCCGCCTCCGACACCCTGCCCCGCCCCTCCTCCTCCTCCTCCTCGCCGTGATGATGATGAGAGCTCTTCCTCTTCTCCAGGTGAGTCTCGCTCGTCTGCTTTCGGATTTTGGGCCGGACCACCATCTCAGTCTGGGAGGGGGGGCCCGTTTGGTCGGCGCCGTGCCCGGGCGCCGTTGAGCAGGCTGGGGACACACCAGCGGCAAAGTCCCCTGGAGAACCAGGGCCGGTTAAAGTCTGGTCAGACCCAGTCTGACGCTCCGGTGAACTCCCCTGAGGACCCGCCTCCTCAGAATGAGACGAACCCGTCGAGTCCTTAACGGGATGCTCCGCCCCCTCACATGACTTGGTATACAAATACGAGTGCAAGCCGCTAAGATAGTCAAACTCCTTCCCCAGCTCAAAGATCATGCTGTCCAGTCTCCTCTGCAGCCCTAGAGAGGGGTCAGACCCTGGGCTCTCCTCTTCCTCCTCCTCCTCCTCCTCATCACCCCCACTGCTGTCCGGCTCATAGGAATCTATATTTACAAAGCTCAGGACCCTAGCGTTAGCCGCGTTAGCGTCCTCCTCCTCAGGGATGGGCCAGGCACTGGCCTCCGCGCTCTTCTCCCCGGCGCTCCCGGTGCGCCCCGCGTCCCCCGCGCCCGTCCGATGGCTCTTCAGCTTCTTGTGGGGCGCAGACGGGGTCTCCGTCGGCCTCTCCGCCGGCCTCCTGGACGACGGCTGCTTCCTCCCTGGAGCCTCGGCACCAGCCTTGGCTTTCAACTCAGGGTGGACCGAATTCGTTGACGCGGGCAGCATGGCGTGGAGCATGGAGGAGATCTTTCCTTTATGAGCTAGAGAGTGAGCAAACACACAGAACAGGAAGAGAGAAAGATTAGAATAGAACGTTTATTTGCCATATGTAATAAATACAGGTACATTGGAATTCTCGTCATTGCTTGTCACTCATCTTGAGTACTAATCACTTCCTCATTCCAGTCCTACGTACGCAGGTAGACATTAAAAGGTTCCCAAACTGGCGATTTACAATCTGTATTCTATCAGTCTATCAGTATCAACCTCATCTCATCCTCATAAGATCAAATCAAACTAAATCACAACACCAAAAGCAGCATGTCCACCATTAAGGCTACCGCGGTGTTCGATCCGCTTCGACAAGATAACACAGAGAGAAAGGCTGTATCTGAGCTTGTTGTGTTTGTTGAATAGCAATGCGCCAGCCAGAGCAGCCAAGCAGACACCTTTTATCCAGGAGAATAAGGGGTTTATAAGCTTAGCCCCTCGCACACTGCATTCCATGTCACAGGATGAATCGATCCAAGCGCACTCCCGGTGCAACAGGGAGCCGTAGGCGCTACCGGGGGCAACATGCTCCCTCGCTCGGTGAAAAAAGCAATCTGGCTTGACGAAACGCAACTCCTGTTTCATCTGTCTGCCGTTCTGCCCTGGTGACGGATGTAATGTGCACCGGTAGAAATGGGTTTTTGAGTTCACTTTACACACACAGAGCCACGAGCAGTTTCTCAGTCCAAAATCAGGACACTTACGGCCTACACCAACGCCCCTTATGCTAGGAAAATACTATTTTGTACATAATAAGATCGAACCTAGAGGTCGTTCTTTGCGGACAGGGTTGCGTTCTCTGTCTGGCCCGTCGGCCCCAGCTGTGCTCCGGTGCTTGGCAGGGGTCGGCCGGAAGCTGACATAAGCGTGTCTCCGGCCGTATCTCCTCCCTGTGATGGTCTGGTATCCTCCAGCTGGTTTGGGCCAAGCCGGCTTGCCAGTGTCCTGACCCATCACTAGGGGAAGAGAGAAGGGGGGGCAAACTACATCATTTTAAACACTGGCTACAATAGTGTGACAGAGTAACCCCCCCTACCCCTCCCCCCACCCACCCCCGCCTCATCCAGGGGAACCTAGATAATACTCATCCCGGGGAACCTAGATAATACTCATCCCGGGGAACCTAGATAATACTCATCCCGGGGAACCTAGATAATACTCATCCCGGGGAACCTAGATAATACTCATCCCGGGGAACCTAGATAATACTCATCCCGGGGAACCTAGATAATAGGCCTACCAGAGATTGCTCACAGGTAATCCCACAGCTACCAGAGATTATCCAGGTTCCTGTACCATCTTGTAGTCAACCATCTCAGGGCATAATCCAACTACTCTAGCTAGGTGGTTAGTTAGCTTCCCTCACCAATGAAGCACACAATAGTCTGCATCATTGTGATTCTTAGATCAATCTTATGATAGCTGGCAGCAAAACAATAAACTGGATAAACAATATAGATGCAAAGTGGGCTGCTGCGGGATGCTATTGTTAGCTAGGCTAACTAGCTAGCAGCCAGGGAAAGTGGATTTCTGTGACGTGTTAGGTGTTAGCATGCTAGCTAACGTTCATAAGGCTAAGCTAAAACCTAGCTCACATTGACACAACCTGCTTGATAACCTGGGCATATTATTGTCATTCGCCCTAGTAATGTATACAGATGCAGCTTGGAAATGGCCTCCTCAAAACAAGAAGGTGTTTTGAGACAGAGGCTGCTTCCTCTTTCAAGCTAACGCAAGCTAAGCTAATGCTAGCTAATGCTAGCATGCTAATCAACAATACATCGAGGGTCACAACAAGATCAGATCCACTTGCTCGCAATCAATCTCGAACAATATCATCAGCACTATATCTTACAAGTTATGCCCACACCATTAATACATTGAGGTGGTATTACCTGTGCTACGGGCCAGCTAGCTGGTTAGCATCTAGCTGGTTAGCATCTAGCTATCTCCGTCCGTCTCTGCGTCCCCAACCTGTCACTGAGGCTAGACAGGTCATGTGACTGCGTTCTGACCAATCAGCACTCAGCTGATAATAACGCACTGGGAATCCAATACAAGGGGTTTAAACAGCACGTGTAGGGGTAGCATGGGGGTATTAAAGTGGGGAGGTAGGGGCCAAGAACACAGAACACCTTAGTCAGGTTGAAATGTTGATAGTGTTGTTGCATTAATATGTGGAATCAGGGACTTGTCTCTATCCCTGTCTTTGCCAGACTCCTCCAAGTCTAGCCCCCCTGTCTGTCTCTCTCTCTCTCTCTCTCTCTCTCTCTCACACACACACACACACACACACACACACACACACAGAGCGAGTCAAACTCTCTTTCAATTCAGAAGAGACAGACACCACTGAGGCCCTCCATAGGAAAGGACAGAGCAGTTTGTTCTTCCTATAGGCTCAGGTCCTCCGCTGTGTGTAGCAGGCTGCTGCGCATGCTCTATCAGTCTGTGGGAGCCAGGGCATTGTTCTTTACCATCGCCTGCTGGGGAGGCAACATTAGGAGACAAATAAACTGACCAAGCTGGTGAGGAGGGCCGGCTCTCTCGCGGGGCAACAACTGGACAGCCTGGAGGATGAGGTGGAGAGGAGGATGAGGGACAAACTGAAGTCCATCCTTGACAACCCCTCTCATCCCCTCCATGATGAGCTGTGGCAGATGGGGAGCACCTCCAGTCACAGGCCCCTCCCACCCACAGGCTCCTCCCACTCACAGGCTCCTCCCACCCAGGTGCAAAACAGAGTGGTTCATTCGCTGCTTTGTGCTCCTGCGTGTTGTGTATGTATGTATATTTGAGCATTATACATATATACAGACTGTACAGTATGTATGTATGTATGTATGTATGTTTGTGCTATATGTATGCATACTGTATGTATGTATTTCTGGTCATTTAATTTTGTCTGTTATGTATATTACAAAGAACTAAACAAAGTACAATAAAGGGCATAATTTATCTCTCTCTCACACACACACACACACATACACACATACACACATACACACAGATAGGATTTAATTTGGAAGTGATAGGCTACACACAAGCACACAGACGCACACGCACGCAAACACACGAATACACACACACACACACACACACACACACACACACACACACCCATGTGTCAGCCCATGTTTTTCTGCCGCAGCTTGTTGTTGCCATAAATGTTATGTGCTGTGTGTCTTAATCCTGCCACTGATTGTGATTGCTATATTTGTGTACTTGTCTTGTCTTTTTTAATCCTGTTCCTAATCCTGTTCCTTGTTCTTTGTCCTTGTTCTCTTAGCTCTTTTTATTTTATTCCCCATCCCCATCCCCTAGGGGGCTTTTACCCCCACCTAGGCCGTTAATGTAAATGAGAGTTGCTCTTAATTAACTTGCCTAGTAAAATAAAGGTTGATGATGATGATGACGATGATGATGATGACTTTTCATTCAGACCTTAAGCTGCTACATGTTTTGCTGTGGGACAGAAATAGATGCCTATATTATATTTGCATGTTTGTATCAAATATCTTTAAATTACTTGGCAGCATTGCAGGCTACCGCGTGGTATTTCCAATTTTTGAATTGACATATTTTCGTCATCAAATGATGCCAAAGGAGGCGTGTACATTTCTCCTGTATCAAACTACAGTACGGAGAGAGAGAGAGAGAGAGAGAGAGAGAGAGAGAGAGAGAGAGAGAGAGAGAGAGAGAGAGACAGAGAGAGAGAGAGAGAGAGATAGGCTACTCAGTTGGAGAGATGGAATAGATTTTTTGCAGTGCAGGAGCACTTGCGCGTTTGTAGAATGTCTTCTTTTCCAATACAGACGCGTTTAGTGAATTTTGTGATGTGTATCATAAGTACGCTATACTAAAATCAATTTTGTCGGTGGATCACAGATGATTTTTCACAGATGCTATTTTACGTTTCGTAGGGATATGGCGGCACACCTGGAATACTGTATCTCCTTTTAAACTCTGAATGGAACGATATCTTTAATTAATCACAATTTGGAGACCTTGTTCTTAGAAACCTGAATAGGATATGGTGGTGGGCTACTGCAGAACGAGATGGAGTTAATTATAAACTTTTAGCAACATTAAGCTGATGTGAGAAGTGTTCTTTAGTTTGTAGGCTGAATAGCTGCGCAGAAATCGCTAAGTCTCTGAAGATGTAGATGGAAACATTTTACGCACGGCAACGGCAGGGCGGACAGAATTTACGCATAGAATACCTGCGCTGCCCAGATGGACTTTTGAGTCAGTAGGCGGCGCACGACCATCGGCTACCTTGCTTTCACTTCTCCACTTCTCACAGAACACAAATACAGGAAGAACTAGCTCGTCGGACCTGCTGTGCTGAATCACTCAAGTCTTCCGAGGGGAACTGCTTCTAGGCTCCGGTGATGTTTAAAGGCTACCTTCGGTTAAACAACGTGCTCTCTCAAAGTTCACCGGGCTTAAGAAGATGAACGAATCCGTTGGAATAGCCGACACTATATTTTCTTTTAGTTTTTAAACTAACTTTATCTTGACATTTTCTCTTCCTTTGCAGTCAAGGCATCAAGTCACGAACAGCCCCTGAATGTTCTTATTTTTAACCGATGTAGCGTCGTGAATTATTGCAAATAATGAAGCTTAGTCGTAAATTCACCGTTTTTGGAAGTGCCATATTCTGTGTGGTGGTCTTCTCGTTGTACTTGATGCTGGATCACCTACAGTTAGATCACACCAAAAACCCAAGCAACGGAGGGGATAGGTTTCCAAATGTAAGTTGTTTACTTTTCTTACTCCTTTAGTGCAGCTTGGGGTCGGTTACAATACTTCAATGGGTCTGTTTTTTATTTGATCTGAATTCGCTGGTGAGCAAAAGCTATTATTAATTTTCTGTGGTTAATCATTTACTCAGAAAACAACATCTCACCATGTATACCCGCAACGTGTTAGGCTACGTTGTAACTTTGTCAGTTTCAAGTTGGATACATTCGTTAATTTGTAATCGTACAGTAACAGTGACATAAAGTTGTCCCTCTGAAACAGACATATGGTGCCAGTAGCCTACATGTCACACAGTGAGTTCAAGGCGACTTCCTGAGCCAGTAACCTGCTCACCACACTGTCACAGGTCTATGTCAATTCAGCTTTGTTGGCTAGAAGGTTTTGATGAAGCAATAGTTTGTTTAAACAAAGTGGACCTTGGCGGTTTGACTGCGGAGTGTTTACTGGCTGTAACTGTCAGTGGGAAATCATCCAATCTCGTTATATCATCACATTTGTTCATGACGTCATGTCTCTGACATGTAAATGTGTTCCTCCTTCTCCAGGATCTATAGTCACTCTAAATGAACTTACATGTGTGGTGAAATGTATAGAAACTGACTCTATTGATAATTGTCATTATTTTAATTGAAATAGGATTATATGGCTTCGCTGCACTTTTACTTTATGACACGTTTGAGCTGATCTGTTAAATGTGTGTGTAGGCTACTGTATGGAACTTTTTCTATTGCTGCCATTCATGGCTAGGTCACTCTTGAAAAATAGTTTTTAATCTCATTGTGTCTAAACCTGGTTAAATAAAGGTTAAGCTCAGAGAGCACAGACCTCCACCCCTGAATGCATTTCGTGGCCCTGTGCACACCAGGATTGAATGGGGTATAAATTGGCCCATGCTTCACCCCTCCACAAAGTTTCATGAAAAGCGATCAGTTCGTTTTTTGTGTAATCCTAGTCCCAAAAATGAATGGAGGTGAATGGGCAGTCCAGCCGTGTTTGGGCGGCTCACGGTCCCGCCCCGAGATTTGGATCCACTCCAGAATTGAATGGGGCCTTCATGGTTCTCCTGCTCAAGAGAACTAAAGGGCTTATTTTGCAATGGGGATCAGATTTGAAATTCATAATTAATTCAGAGACACAGAGCGTGAATATGGTAGTTTTTGTGTAATCCTAGTCCAAAACTTGCCAGGAGGTGAATGGGTGGCTGTATTTGGCCGGCTCTGTGGCGCCCCCCTCAGGTCACAGCCAGCAAGGTGCGCTCTGGGCTCTCCCCCGCACCCCCCAGTCCAAACCCTGTGTCTCTAGCACCCCCACACAGGGAGCTGGCTTCGTTCTAAGTTTTGTTTTACCTTGTGGATCCGGCCCGTGGTTCGGATCTGTTCCAAAATGTAATGTTCTAAGGTGGCCCACGATACACCTATCCACCAAGATTTATCTGATCTGAATCTGAATCAAATGAATGGGGGTGAATGGGCAGTCCAGCTGTGTTTTGGCAGCCTGAGGACCCTCCACGTAATTCAGATCTGCTCCAAAATTGAATGGTCTCTAAGCCGCACCCTGCTACACCCTTCCACCAGTTTTCATGAAAATCGGTCCAGTAGTTTTTGTGTAATCCTGCTAACAGACAAGCAAACAAAGGCACCACGCACGCCACTGAAAACATTACCCCTCCCCCTACACCGGCGCTGGGCGGAGGTAATGAAAAACGTTAATGAAACGAAACGTACGTTCCTTTATGTCTCCGCTGTCCCAGGGCCAGCTGTCCGTCCTCCAGGACAAGATCGACCGTCTGGAGCGCCTCCTGGCGGAGAACAACGAGATCATCGCCAACATCCGCGACTCCGTCATCAACCTGAAAGAGTCGGTGAAGGACGGCAGACCGGCCGGAGACGGCGGTAACCTCAGCCGGGGGTCGTTCCCTGACCTCCTGCCCTCACCGCCCCTCGTCCTCGCCGTGGACCCGGACGACTGCCACTTCGCTGCTAGGGAGGTCTCCACACCCGCCGAGGGGGTCCAGGTCAGTCTGGTACGGGGGCGGCTGTAGCTCAGTTGGTAGAGCGGGTCGTTCAGTGATCGAAGGGTCAGCGGTTTGAATCCCAGCTCTGACTGTCCACATGTCGAAGTGTCCTTGAGCGAGACACCTAACCCCAAATTGCTCCCAGTGTGCAGGTTAGCACCTTGCATGGCAGCTACCACCATTGGTGTGTGAATGTGTGTGAATGGGTGAATGAGAGGCCATTGTAAAGCGCTTTGAGTGCCGCTAAGGTGGAAAAGCGCTATATAAGTGCAGTCCATTTACCATGACACCAGAGGACTGACAGGCGGTCAATCCCTGTTCTCTTATTCTCATGTTCTATGTCCTTGACCTCTAATTGACTGTATTGAATCCAATTAAACGGCATATTGGAAGTCAGTTAGCACTTCATAAGGTCAGGTCATCTTATAATTACAAAATGGGATAATGGGTGCTGTGTTGGTGACGCTGTGACCATGAACGGGGGAAATTGACCGCATGTGAAGTACATGGAGTGAGAGCATCTCTTTAGTGGGCTATCCCTGTGGTCTAGTCCACCTCCCTTGTTCTCTGTTAAGCGCATTGTGTTCCCTCTGGGTATGAAATGCGCTATACAAATAAAGCTTTGATTGATTGATTGATTGATTGATTGATTGATTGATTGATAGTCAGAGATGACCAGGGGTTAAAGACAGCGTTTCTCCTTCTCCTCTCAAGCTGCTAGACGTCTACGACCTCCTGACCTTTGATAACCCAGACGGTGGCGTGTGGAAGCAGGGCTTTGACATCACCTACCAGGACGACGAATGGGACGGCGAGCCTCTGCAGGTCTTCGTGGTCCCGCATTCACACAACGACCCTGGTGAGCGAACGCCAACAAACTCAACCAACATGGCGGCTTTCAAAGTCTTTTATTTCATATCATACAGCTTGTGACACGCGCAACACACGTGCAGTGGGCGGCGACACAGAACACACTCACACACACACACACACACACACACACACACACACGCAAGCTGAAGCGATCGCCGATGAAATACTTCAGAGAGCGTTACAGTACACTAATACTAGCTTGTACAGAAGCTTGCTCACTTGTTGTTCAGCATGGTGATAATAGCGTGCTACGTCTAGTAATCATGTTTTATTGATATGTTGTTACAGAGTATATGCAGCGTGTGATTGGCCGGGGTGGGGTGGAGGGGATTCCCATGTCTTTGATCTCCTCTCTGATCATTCATGTTTATCGCCGGGGGGGGATGCGTTTTATCCCTGCTTCTGGTCGTCTGGAACAGACCTACGTTCATTCTAGCATTGAAGTGAATACATCTATTTATCAAAATGGCCCCCGCATGGCACGATTCCTTCAAAACAGAACATGCAAGCGCCGTCACGCGTTGATCGACTCCTGGCAGAACCCGACTGCCCTTTGCGTGAATGTGCGTTCTCGCTCGGCGAAGCTTATTTTCAGACAGCTTAGTTCATGGGTTCCCAAACTGTGAGGCGCGCCTCCCCTGGGGGGCCCCAAAGAAAGTCAGGGGAGGCGCGGAGGGATGATTAGAAAAAAAAAGGAAAAACATGTTTTTTATTTTTAAAATGTCTATGGTTTTTATGAATGAAATATGATTTTAAAGGTCAGAAGATCTAAATAAATAATGGGAGAGATGTATACTAAATGTGTGGATAGTGCAGAGAGAGCCTCCCCCCGCAGGCATGAATGTATCGTGTGAAAACGTCATAACGTTAACTAGCAACAGGTGCCACCGAGCTAACTTAGCTGTGTAACGTTATGGGCTAGCTAACGCTGCCTTGCAAAATGGACACATTTGGGGGGTTGGGGGGGGTGCGGGTGTGTCACTGTTTTCAGAAGGGAGGCCCACATTGATGGAGTTTGGGAACCCATGGCCTAGTTGGATCTGCGCTCTTGACTAAACGAGTGCAGGCTATGGGCCTACCGTTTCTACCACTCAGCAAAGACCAGAATACCACAAGAGCAACTTCTTACAAAAAGAGACCGTATGTTTTAGATTAAGAACAGCACTACCTCAGAATGGCGTAGTGATAGAGCAGCGCTACCTCAGAATGGCGTAGTGATAGAGCAGCGCTACCTCAGAATGGCGTAGTGATAGAGCAGCGCTACCTCAGAACGGCGTAGTGACGGAGCAGCGCTACCTCAGAATGGCGTAGTGATAGAGCAGCACTACCTCAGAATGGCGTAGTGATAGAGCAGCACTACCTCAGAATGGCATGGTGATAGAGCAGCACTACCTCAGAACGGCGTAGTGACAGAGCAGCGCTACCTCAGAATGGCGTAGTGATAGAGCAGCACTACCTCAGAATGGCGTAGTGATAGAGCAGCACTACCTCAGAATGGCGTAGTGATAGAGCAGCACTACCTCAGAATGGCATAGTGATGGCGAGTAATGTAGCCTGCCTACGCTATAACACCCACGACTACGAAAAATTGGATGAATCTTTGAGTTGAATCATTGAATCTTTGAGTTGAATCATTGAATCTTTGAGTTGAATCATTGAATCTTTGAGTTGAATCATTGAACTGTGACTAGAATGACAGATTCACACAGGGAACCCAGCAGCCCTTTAGAGGGAGCGGATAGAATGACTCCTGAGGAAAGAGTGGCAGGGCTGCTCTCAAGCTCCGCCCCCTTCCCTCCCAATCCAGCTGGTGTGTGCCCGGTCACACCTCTCAAGCTCCGCCCCCCTCCCTCCCAATCCAGCTGGTGTGTGTCCGGTCACGCCTCCCATCAACAGGGATCCAGTTCTGCTGCTCGTTACCCAGCGACTGGAATCCTGTTTCCCTGCACCTGTTCCCCTCCTCCCTGGCTTAGCTGTGTTCCCCTGCCTGTAACACGACCCCAATACACACCACAATACAGCATGGAGCCTGAGGAGGTGTGTGTGTGTGTGTGTGTGTGTGTGTGTGTTTAATCACTTCTGGCCATCATTTCCGTTTGATTACTCCCCGGGTGACTATTGTCTCATTCTTCCCTGACACCGATAAAGATGCGGGAAAAAAACCGATGAAGCAACCGACTGTGAGGATTCTCCTCCTGTGTGGAATTTTCCGGAGACACGATGTTGGACATCTGAATAATGTGTTTGGTAATGATCCTCTGAGGACTTTGTGTGGGAGCTCCAGGCTGTGTAACGGGAGCTGGCTGCCTCTCGCTGTGCCAGTCTCAGGTGTCCGTGCCACCCCCGTGCCCTCGCCAGCGGCGTGACCCCCACGCCCACCGGCGCTTATTGTCCCCGGCTCTCACTCTGAGTAACCCGAGCCGAGCGACTGGTGAAAAACACTCATGAGTCAGCCTCTAAACGCCACCCTCAACTAGAGACTGACTTCCAATCGTTTTGTTGCTAAAAGCGGTGGAAACAATTTGAGAGATTTTGAAAGAAACCTGCATTGTAGAATCTAACGTCGTTAGGGCGGTCCTTCCTAACGGGTCGGGGGATGTTTTGTTTTGATTGGAGGACATCATTCCCGGTAAAGTGGGTCCTTCACCCTATCGGAGATGTAGGGAGTGGTTCTGATCGTTAGCGTCGGTTTTTGGCGCTGTTCCGGCGCTGTTCCGGCGCTGTTCTGGTGTTGTTCTGGCGCTGTTCTGGTGCTGTTCCGGTGCTGTTCCGGTGCTGTTCCGGTGCTGTTCTGGCGCTGTTCCGGCGCTGTTCTGGCGCTGTTCTGGCGCTGTTCTGGCGCTGTTCTGACGCTGTTCTGGTGTTGTTCTGGCGCTGTTCCGGTGCTGTTCTGGTTCTGTTCTGGCGCTGTTCTGGTGCTGTTCTGGTGCTGTTCCGGCGCTGTTTCGGCGCTGTTCCAGCGACCGGTTTCGGCGGAGACGCCTCCAGACGTATCGTAGGGTGTAGATCTCCCGCGGCTTCTCGACGGGCGTCTCTCTGTGTGAGTAACCAGAAGCCGAAGAACCGGTTCGACGGCGTGCCGCGCCCCCGCCCCAGAAGGTTCCGGTCGGACGGGTGCAGCGGGGCGGGGGGGGGGGGGGCAAACCTTACCTAACTAACTGATCTCCAGCATAGGTGTCATGGCTCTGATCTCTCTCTGCACAGACTAGCCTGGTCTATAGAGACTGACTCCTCTACAGACAAGCCTGGTCTATAGAGACTGACTCCTCTACAGACTAGCCTGGTCTATAGAGACTGACTCCTCTACAGACAAGCCTGGTCTATAGGAGTCTGGTGAGAACAGACCAGTCTATAGGAGTCTGGTGAGAACAGACTGGTCTATAGGAGTCTGGTGAGAACAGACTGGTCTATAGGAGAGTCTGGTGAGAACAGACCAGTCTATAGGAGAGTCTGGTGAGAACAGACCAGTCTATAGGAGTCTGGTGAGAACAGACCAGTCTATAGGAGAGTCTGGTGAGAACAGACCAGTCTATAGGAGTCTGGTGAGAACAGACTGGTCTATAGGAGTCTGGTGAGAACAGACTGGTCTATAGGAGAGTCTGGTGAGAACAGACCAGTCTATAGGAGTCTGGTGAGAACAGACTGGTCTATAGGAGTCTGGTGAGAACAGACTGGTCTATAGGAGTCTGGTGAGAACAGACTGGTCTATAGGAGAGTCTGGTGAGAACAGACCAGTCTATAAGAGTCTGGTGAGAACAGACCAGTCTATAGGAGTCTGGTGAGAACAGACCGGTCTATAGGAGAGTCTGGTGAGAACAGACCAGTCTATAGGAGAGTCTGGTGAGAACAGACCAGTCTATAGGAGTCTGGTGAGAACAGACCAGTCTATAGGAGTCTGGTGAGAACAGACCGGTCTATAGGAGAGTCTGGTGAGAACAGACCAGTCTATAGGAGAGTCTGGTGAGAACAGACCAGTCTATAGGAGTCTGGTGAGAACAGACCAGTCTATAGGAGAGTCTGGTGAGAACAGACCAGTCTATAGGAGAGTCTGGTGAGAACAGACCAGTCTATAGGAGAGTCTGGTGAGAACAGACCAGTCTATAGGAGTCTGGTGAGAACAGACCAGTCTATAGGAGAGTCTGGTGAGAACAGACCAGTCTATAGGAGAGTCTGGTGAGAACAGACCAGTCTATAGGAGTCTGGTGAGAACAGACCAGTCTATAGGAGTCTGGTGAGAACAGACCAGTCTATAAGAGTCTGGTGAGGACAGACCAGTCTATAGGAGAGTCTGGTGAGAACAGACCAGTCTATAGGAGTCTGGTGAGAACAGACTGGTCTATAGGAGTCTGGTGAGAACAGACCAGTCTATAGGAGAGTCTGATGAGAACAGACCAGTCTATAGGAGTCTGGTGAGAACAGACTGGTCTATAGGAGAGTCTGGTGAGAACAGACCAGTCTATAGAAGTCTGGTGAGAACAGACCAGTCTATAGGAGTCTGGTGAGAACAGACCAGTCTATAGGAGAGTCTGGTGAGAACAGACCAGTCTATAGGAGAGTCTGGTGAGAACAGACCGGTCTAAAGGAGTCTGGTGAGAACAGACCAGTCTATAGGAGAGTCTGATGAGAACAGACCAGTCTATAGGAGTCTGGTGAGAACAGACTGGTCTATAGGAGAGTCTGGTGAGAACAGACCAGTCTATAGAAGTCTGGTGAGAACAGACCAGTCTATAGGAGTCTGGTGAGAACAGACCAGTCTATAGGAGAGTCTGGTGAGAACAGACCAGTCTATAGGAGAGTCTGGTGAGAACAGACCGGTCTAAAGGAGTCTGGTGAGAACAGACCGGTCTATAACAGACTGTCAGAAGAAGAGATCGCCCTGAATCGACCCAGTCTGGCCTTCAGTTCCACCAGAAGAGGTGGTGTGAACAGTAGTCATGGCAATCTGACAGCATGCCCTGACTCACTACTGTGTGTGTGTGCGTGTGTGTGTGTGTGTGTGTGTGTGTGTGTGTGTGTGTGTGTGTGTGTGTGCGTGCGTGCGTGCGTGCGTGCGTGCGTGCGTGCGTGCGTGCGTGCGTGCGTGTGTGTGTGTGTGTGTGTACATGTCCTTTGTATTTCTATTTATATGGACAAAAATACCTGATTCAAATGTGCCATCTGAATGCTCATTAAATACAGATACAAAATTGGGAACCTTTAAATGTTAGCTGCTTGGAAATAATAGATAATAATATTCAATTTAGCAGGACTGGAATGAGGACGTGATTAGTACTGATGAGATTCTGAAAGGACAACAGAATTCCATTGTATTGAATTTAATTGAATTAAACCTTTATTGCCCCAGAGGGGAATTTATTTAGCACACGTCAAGCATACAGAAAACATTAAAATGTCCGCCCATCACCAACACCACAATGTCACCAACCACCACCATCGTACCTGTTCTGTACCTACACTTGTTACACATGGCGAATTTACGTTCTGCCCGGACCAGAGAGATGTTGAAGTCTTCTTTAAAGACCTGTTCTCCCCGGCCTTCAACTCAGGTTGAGATGGACCCCCGATGGCCCCTGTATTGTCCTGTATTTTATATTTTGTGTATTGTGTATGATGTATTGTAGTGTTCTGGGGCCTCATTTATCACTTTTTTTTAATTTTTGTACTTGCTTTTCTCAGCAAATAAGGTGATTTATCATGACAAAACTCGATTGGAAATATTGTGTATATATCTGTGTGTTTTGTTGCTCTGGAGCTGTATAGAGCTTTGGTCAACATCGTTGTTTTATTTTAAATGTGCTTTGTAAATCAAATTCGAGTTGAGTTTGAGTTTGAGTTTGAGTTGAGTTGAGTTGAGTTGTGTTGTGTTGTGTTGAGTTGTGTTGAGTTGTGTTGAGTTGAGTTGTGTTGTGTTGTGTTGAGTTGAGTTGTGTTGAGTTGAGTTGAGTTGTGTTGTGTTGAGTTGTGTTGAGTTGTGTTGAGTTGTGTTGTGTTGTGTTGAGTTGTGTTGTATCTGTGTGCTCCAGGCTGGCTGAAGACCTTTGAGTTGAGTTGAGTTGTGTTGAGTTGTGTTGAGTTGTGTTGAGTTGTGTTGAGTTGTGTTGAGTTGTGTTGTGTTGTGTTGTGTTGAGTTGAGTTGTGTTGTGTTGAGTTGTGTTGAGTTGTGTTGTGTTGTGTTGTGTTGTGTTGTGTTGAGTTGTGTTGAGTTGTGTTGTGTCTGTGTGCTCCAGGCTGGCTGAAGACCTTTGAGGATTACTACCATGACCAGACCCAGCACATCCTCAACAACATGGTGGTCAAACTACACGAGGACAGCCGGAGGAAGATGATCTGGTCCGAGATCTCCTACTTCTCCAAGTGGTGGGACAACATCGACCAGCAGAAGAAGGACGCAGTCAAGAGGTCAGTCCCTCTCTGTCCTTTCAGATTTGACCGGATTAAACTTCGTGAAAGTCGTCCGCTCAGGAGATTGAAGTTTGTTTCAGGGAAGGAAAATGATTTATGGCGTCTGTCACTTTTATCGTTGATACAGTATAATACAATATGTATGGATTGGAGAGCATGAAACCTAATTGCCCAGTGGATTTGCCGTGAGATTTGAGTTGCTTGGCTATTCCCATTTTAATTAAAGCAAGGTTACAGTATGCCTTCAGGGAGTGACAGCCGACGTGCATTATTAATAATGCAATAAAATCACATTTCTCGTTTCACAGACGAATGAAGACAACATGGCGGTGTTGTACAGTAGGATGCTGTAAAGGCCAGTGAACTAATGGCCAGTAACGATTCTCTGTCCCATTCAGGAAATATTGGGCTTGAGTTTCTTTAACGGGCCAAACTAACTCCAAACGGTGTTGAGGTCAGGGAATCAGTTTTGGCCGTGAGGGCGCTAGCTGTAGCCCGCTAGCTCCGTCTCTGGGACTGATGACATGATCCAGAGTCTGGGAGGGGGGATACTGACACACGCAGGGGGGGTTGGGGGTGGTGGGGGGGAGTTAGGGGGTGACAGGGGGAGGCATAGGAGAGGAGGGGGGGGGAGGAAGTTAGGGGGTGACGGGGAGGCATGGGGGAGGAAGTTAGGGGGTGACAGGGGGCGGCATTGGAGAGGAGGGGGGGGAGAGGAAGTGGGTGACAGGGAGGTTGACACTGAGAGAGGATGTGACAGGGAGCTGGTCCACCCAGGGAACAGACCCAACTACAAAGAGAGAGAGAGCGTCATGGTGCTTCTTGCTCAGGTTTTTATTGTCCCTTGTTATGGGGTCGGTTACGCCTCTATCCTTGAGAGAGATGCACCAGCCCAGCTCTGGATGAAAAGCAATAAACATCCCTGCTCCGGGTTTGAATTCCAATTAAGGGGCGCAAACCAAACAGCCCAGGGAGGAGAGAGGGAGAGAAATGAAAAACCCAGCACTAATATTTATTCACTATTGATTTGATGCGCTGGAAGTTCAAAGCAAACGAGATCCATCCTTTTTTTTCAGAATATTCAGTGTGTACTTTTTAAGGGCACATTTTAAAGGCTCATTTCTTCTTCTTTTTTTTTCTTTTGGCTGGTGCAAGCTTTATTTCCTGTCAGAAAATTCAAGGTCTCAAGTTTAAGGATTCAATTTTCCTCGTTACAGGAAGAAGCGAGTCTTTAAAAAATTCAAACCAACACCTTAATTTATTCTCCAGCACTCCAGCACCTTAAAATCAAACAAAACCCTTTCAGCACATTCCGGCTTAGAGGATAACAATATCCATCCTTTTAATATCTGTGTGTTGATGCACTCTTCATCTCCGACACGGCCAGACAGCTTCTGACAGTCTAATAGTAGAAACAAACAAACAAAAATACTCAGAGGATTGATGGAAAAAGAATGTCACATTAGGAGCAATTCAAAAGTTTCTATTAAGGAAAGTGCTGAGTTGCCTTATTTGCTTTTGCTGTCCCTGCTCCTCCAATGGGTCTCAAGAGACACACACACACACACACACAGAGGGATGGGCCGGCTATTGAAATAAACCCCACAACTCTGCTGACTCTAGCATCTGAGCAGGATGTGCCCTGTACTAATAGGAAATGTGTTTCCTCTAAAGACGTCCTCCGAGTGGGATAATTAAGACAGCAGGAGCTAGTTCAGTGTTCCTGGAGGACCTACCCATGAGGGCAGGAGAACCAGGGGCCCATAAGGCAGGAGAACCAGGGACCCATGAGGAGAACCAGGGGCCCATGAGGGCAGGAGAACCAGGGACCCATGAGGGCAGGAGAACCAGGGGTCCATGAGGGCAGGAGAACCAGGGACCCATGAGGCAGGAGAACCAGGGGCCCATGAGGAGAACCAGGGGCCCATGAGGGCAGGAGAACCAGGGACCCATGAGGGCAGGAGAACCAGGGACCCATGAGGGCAGGAGAACCAGGGGCCCATGAGGGCAGGAGAACCAGGGGCCCATGAGGCAGGAGAACCATGGGCAGGAGAACCAGGGGCCCATGAGGGCAGGAGAACCAGGGGCCCATGAGGGCAGGAGAACCAGGGGCCCATGAGGGCAGGAGAACCAGGGGCCCATAAGGCAGGAGAACCAGGGACCCATGAGGAGAACCAGGGGCCCATAAGGCAGGAGAACCAGGGGCCCATGAGGGCAGGAGAACCAGGGACCCATGAGGGCAGGAGAACCAGGGGCCCATGAGGGCAGGAGAACCAGGGGCCCATGAGGGCAGGAGAACCAGGGGCCCATGAGGCAGGAGAACCAGGGGCCCATGAGGGCAGGAGAACCAGGGGCCCATAAGGCAGGAGAACCAGGGGCCCATAAGGCAGGAGAACCCTGATTCCTTAGCATGAGGTGACTTGACCTACTGTACAAGGACATGAAGCTAGTATGTCACAGTGACTTCCCCCAATCCAACCCTTTGATGCTGGGATAGGGGCCCCATTTTTGATAGTCTTTGATATGACTCAGCCGGGGATCGAACCCCCAACCTCCCAATCGCAGGACGGACACTCTAACCACAAGACCACTGACCTGGTCAGGAAAGACAGGAAGTTTCATATGTATGTTCAGGGTCAGCGTCGTTTGTTCATGTTACACATTATGACACACACACACACACACACACACACACACTACGACACATCTGATGACCGTGTGTGAATACGTATCCCCGTCTGTGTGTGTGCGACCAGCCTGATCGAGGGAGGCCAGCTGGAGATAGCCACGGGAGGCTGGGTGATGCCTGATGAAGCCAACTCACACTACTTTGCGTTGATCGACCAGCTACTGGAAGGACACCAATGGCTGGAGAGGAACCTGGGTGAGTGCAGTGACATATAAGATTGATTGATTGATTGATTGATTGGTTGATTGTATTGATTGATTGATCGATTGATTGATTGGTCGGTTGATTGATTGATTGATTGATTGATTGGTCGACCGATCAATTGATTAATTGATTGATTGGTTGATTGGTTGATTGGTTGATTGATTGATTGATTGATTGATTTGTCGATCGATTAATTGGTTGGTTGGTTGATTGATTGATTGATTGATTGGTCAGTCGACCGATCGATTAATTGGTTGATTGACTGATTGATTGATTGATTGATTGATTGATTGATTGATTGATTGATTGATTGATTGATTGATTGATTGATTGATTGATGAACGTGATCTGTCCTGGTAGGGGTTAAGCCTGTGACCGGCTGGGCTGTGGATCCGTTCGGTCACTCTCCCACCCAGGCCTACTTGCTGAAGCAGGCCGGTCTGACCAACATGCTGATCCAGCGCGTCCACTACTCCGTCAAGAAGCACATGGCCGCTCACAAGAACCTGGAGTTCTACTGGAGGCAGAACTGGGGCAAGTGGCTGCAGTGTACACACACGCACACAAACACGCGCACACACACACACACACACACACACACACACACACACACACACACACACACACACAGGGACTCAGCGTCCCACAGAGCCCATTGTCCCCGTGTCTGTCTTTGTCTGCGTATTTGTATCAGCGATGACCGATTCACGATACGCCTAAAGAAAGTTCTAGAGAAATCCTCCAACTAAAACTTACACCGAGACAGTCACGGCCCCAGGATCGAGAGCGAGGTCACACCTCGGCCCCCTCCCTCCCACTTTCTGGCTGCTTCCGACGCGAGGTGACACATTTAGCCCAGCAGATGCTGGTGTGTGGGGGGAGTGATTCACGGGGAGCGTTGAGCTGAACGCGGTGGCGTGCGGCGGTCTGTTCAAGCGTGGCTAAGACAGAGTAATGGCGGTAGAGTGAAGGATAAGGGCATCTGGCCTAGCGCGTCCTGTCCCCAGGGTAGCGATTAGGGCTGGGTATCGATTCCAATTTCAAGAATCGATTCGATTCCGATTCAAAAGGTTCAGAATCGATTATCACGATTCGATTCGATTCAATATCGATTCGGTTAGTGTTACTAAAAACCTGTTTTTTTTGCTGTAACCTTAATTACATGACTGCCAAGTTATGCAACACATCAATACTAGGGCTGGGTATCGATACTGATTTACAGAAATGAATGATTGACTGAATCATTGAATGAATGAATGAACTATTCATTCCTTAATTCATTCATTCATTCATTAAATAAAAGATCGATTTTGGGATTCATGAATCGATTCTGAATCATTTGATTCCGAATCGATTCCGAATCGATGAATCGTTTTTTTAAACCCAGCCCTATTAGCAATCCCTCGTGTCCCATGATCATTTCACACGTATCACATGTCCAGCTGTCCCCCCTGAAGGCCTCATGTTGTGAATATGCTTTGATGTACTGTCACGCGCATCACTTCCTCCCTGGCGGTAAACAATAAACAATCGCCACAGATGACTCATTCACCGCACGCTTAAAAATCTTCAATCTTAATATTTGTTATTTTTATGATTGAAGTCAAAATGGCGGAGCGAACGGCGCGTCTCACGTCCGCTTCTTTCCTGTTTCGCTCCTCGACTGACGTCTGGAGCGCGTCTCGCTGATTTTCATCACCCCGTCCCTGGCGCGGATCTGGGCGGAGAGCGGCGTGTATGCCGGCGTGTCCACGCTCGTGACCGGGGGAGGGTGGGGGGGAGGGTTGTCACACGTAAGGCAGGGAGGGAGGGAGGGGGGGGGAGAGGGTTGTCACACGTAAGGCACGACACGTACGGCATAACTCACATTGGCCGTGGGCCATCTGCAGTGTCCTGGAGCAGTTGGTCACAGGACGTGCGTTGTTAGTTGGTGGGGGGGGGGGGGGGTGGCGTGGGGGGGCGGGGCCTGGCGTGGCGTGTCCCCAGCTCACAGATGCTCCGTCCAAACTCTGATTATTCTACTGTCTGGCCAAATGACACCGTTCTCCTCTACGCCCTGGCTGGACAGACGGGCGCTCTAACAACGGCCCCCGGTGCCAGAGGACGTCCGCTAACAGTTCAGACTCCATCACATAAAAATGATCAGATTAGCTTATTGTTATTTCATAGCAGAGCTGAATAACAGGCAGTTTTTATACCAGACTGAGCTTCCTGTGATGATGCAACTTTTACAGTCCTGCTGTTATATTTGTTACAGAGTTGAACTCATTCATTCCACAGAGAGAGAGAGAAAGAGAGAAGAGAGAGAGAGAGAGAGAGCCAGCGGGAGGGAAGGAGGGAGGGAGGGAGGGAGGGAGGGAGGGAGGGAGGGAGGGAGGGAGAGAGAGGGAGAGAGAGAGACAGAGAGCGAGCGGGAGGGAGAGAGAGAGAGAGGAGAGAGAGAGACAGAGAGCCAGCGGGAGGGAGGGAGGGAGGGAGGGAGAGAGAGAGAGACAGAGAGAGAGAGAGAAACAGAGGAGAGAGAGAGACAGAGAGCCAGCGGGAGGGAGGGAGGGAGAGACAGAGAGAGAGAGAGAGAGAGAGAGAGAGATTCTATTTGTCGGCCGCTGGGTTCGTGTTGGTCTCCCTCCATTCCACCATCATGGCCAGAGGGTCAAAACTCCCCCAAACTCTCTTCATTCTCTTTGAAACGTCTCGAAACCATAAAACTCATCTTTCTACAAACACAATAACGGAGCTGTGTCTATGTGATATTGCCCCGACTGCGTTATTGTCCTATAAACCTCCCCTGTAGATGGCTGCCTAACTCACACTCTATTGCCTTACCCTGTACACAACTCCTCACTGTCTCTCAATAATAAAAGAGATGTGTGCCAGACAGTATTTCAGCTACTTACCATCTCTCAATAATAGAAGCAGCGCTGCGCATAGTAAACAGACATTTATCTGCAGTAGACGCAGGCTCTCTGTGATGTTATTTATGCTTTATATTTTTGTTGTCGTACTGTTTTAATCCCTCAAGGGGAAGTTGGTCTTTTGCTCTTCCGTCTAACCATCTGTTATAGTAGAATGGGAAGTTAATTTGCCATATATAAGCGGTACAGGTACGTTGGGATTCTTGTCATCGCTTGTCCTTACAGTAACTTCCAACTTCCGCCAATCAGGTCCTCATTTCCAGGCCTCCTCTGTGGGACATCCAGGACAGGTAGACTTTAAAAGCTTCTCAAATGGGCCATTTACTATCTGTAGTACAACCGTCTATCAACGCTGTCACTTTGATCGTCATCTGCAGCACCTATCCCAGAGACTGTGTCCTTGAAATGGGCATTGCAGTTAAATAACATTCAAGTATAAAGTTGTACAGAGTTTTTTTTCTATTGTATAGTCAAGAGTCAGTTGTTATTGTTTATCGTATAGGCAAGGGGTTATTGTTCAAGTGTTGTCAGGTGTTGGTTCAGGTGATGAGGTGTACAGTAGTACAGTCAGTTGTCTGTTGAATAGACGAGGTGCTCAAAATGTCAAGTAATCGGTTGTTGGTCCGAGGGGGGGGGGGTGATAGGTCAATAGTGGTTGGGGGGGGGGGGCGAGGGCACGGAGGGGGATTGAGAGACTGTTCCATCAGAACAGAAATTCCACCATGGGGTCAAGTCACCATTTTCGCCGCCCCGGGATGTTATGAGCTAGTGTTGGGATGACGTGCCTTGCTCAAGGGCACGACGACAACGAGTCCAGACACCAGTAAAGTTCCCACCTTGTCCAGTGGGCTGGCCGGGTCACTGGGCTGATGGTCTGACCACTTTGTTGCCTTCCTTCTGAAGACATTCAGGAGTAGAATACCGGTCGTGACTCATCGGGACCCATATGGTGAATGGTAAATATAGTACTTTTATCCAAAGCGCTTTACAATGGCCTCTCATTCACCCATTCACACACACACTCACACACCAATGGCGGCAGCTGCCATGCAAGGTG
>NC_140235.1:41126157-41128657 GCF_949987555.1 Borostomias antarcticus
TAAATATAGCACTTTTATCCAAAGCGCTTTACAATGGCCTCTCATTCACCCATTCACACACACATGCCCACACCAATGGCGGCAGCTGCCATGCAAGGTGCTAACCTGCTCATTGGGAGCAATTTGGGTTTCAGTGTCTTTGCTCAAGGACACTTCGACATGTGGACAGGTGGAGCCGGGATTCAAACCGCCGACCCTATGATAATTGGACGACCCGCTCTACCACTGAGCCACAGCCACGCCCATATGCCTGCCTGAACACAGGAAACACTCTTTCACTGCTGAACAGATGAGATCTCTTCACTTTTGCTAAAGTGAATTATAACCAGCCAGCAGACCAAATTATATCCTCCAGTTATTATTGTGATTTTTTAATATCATCACTGAGCAGGCAATCTCAAGTCTGGGACAAATCTTATCTTATCTGCATAGCAACAAGTGCTCAGCAGGCATGCTGTCCCCAGCCAGTGATGGATCACCCCTTTGTGGAACTGAAGTGGGGGGAGAAATTCTAAGCATGTAGGAGTCATTTGCAGGTTTTCTCTGATGATACTTCTATGCTAACTTCAACGGGATCGCACCAGAAAAAATCCCACAATGCTCTACGAACGTGAAGCAATGACATCCAAAACGCTGCTAATATTTTTGAAAAGAATGAATAAATAAATTGTTAAAAATTTGGGTACCCATAAGGCCATAGAAGAATGCCGTGTGTTGCTGATTGGATCTCAGCCCGCGCGCTTTAAATCAGGTGTGGCCAAACCTCCAAGGTTTTTATTTATTTTTATGCTCTGCTTGATTTGATCAGGACGGGAACAACTACATTCTCATTCACTGACATCTTATTCAAATGGAAACTGGATAATTTTGTGCTCTGTGCGGTCATTTCATCCGGGACCTCATGTCTATGTGTTCTGTTATTTCCTGTGTCCAGACCACGACGCCAGCACGGACATCCTGTGTCACATGATGCCATTCTACAGCTACGACGTGCCTCACACCTGCGGCCCCGACCCCAAGATCTGCTGCCAGTTCGACTTCAAGCGACTTCCTGGTGGGCGGGTCAGCTGTCCCTGGAGGGTACAGCCACAGCCAATCACGGACGGGAACATCCAGGAGAGGTGACCACCCCGGCCTATGACGTCCTGAGGGTCTTTAGGGTCGTGGTTCTGTGGGAGGCGCCGGTCCGGGAGCGCTGGGTTGTGTTATTACAGCCTGGCGATGTGTTTCCCAGTCAGCTCTTCAGCGTACATGAACAGGAGTGGTGGGGTTGAAGAGAACAATCCTCCTCAACTCTATGACTCTTAACGTGCCTGCACACTACCCCAACCAACGCCAACCAACACCAACGCGTTGCCAAGTTCGTTGGTGACTGTTGGCGTCGGTTGGATGGATTTTGAAGTTGAAATTTAAACTTCCAACATTCTATCAACAACTGCCAACTTTAGAATGTTGGGGTGTTGGGAGTTGGTGGGCGTCGGTTGGGCCTGTGTGCAGGCTGGGTTAGGGTTAGGCTGGTTGGGCCTGTGTGCAGGCTGGTCACAGCCCGGCCCCGCCCTCTTTGAGTGTCCAATCCTCTGTCTCTGCAGAGTTTGACTGCGGGGTCGTGTTTGTGGAACAGGCTCTCTGTCTGAACGAGATAAGACTGACCCTGGAGCTGCTCTGTGATTATCTGCTGTGGTAACTGTCATAACAGGCCCTTTCTATCTCACTCCCCCAGACGAACCCTCAGACAGGGTAATAACCCCAGATGAACCTCTCAGATAGGGTCATAACCCCAGATGAACCTCTCAGACAGGGTTGTACACCCCAGACGAACCCTCAGACAGGGTCATAAACCCCAGATGAACCTCTCAGGGTTGTACACCCCAGACGAACCCTCAGACAGGGTCATAAACCCCAGATGAACCTCTCAGGGTTATACACCCCAGACGAACCCTCAGACAGGGTTATAGGCAAGGCAAGTTTATTTGTATAGCACATTTCAGCCACAGGGCAATTCAAGGTGCTTTACATGAGACATTAAAAGCATTAAAACAAAAAGCAAGACATTATAGACATTTAAGACAAAAAGCAGGACAAATAGAATACAGGAATAAAAGTTACAGTGCAGTTTACAGATAAACATAACTCCTCTTAGAAAGTAGTGGCAAAAAGAAAAGTCTTCAGGCTTGTTTTAAAAGAACCAAGAGTTGCAGCAGACCTGCAGTTTTCTGGAAGTTTGTTCCAGATATGTGGAGCGTAAAAACTGAACTCCATGTTTTGTTTTAACTCTGGGGACAGAAAGCAGACCTGTGCCAGACGACCTGAGGGGTCTGGATGGTTCATAGCATATGAGCAGATCAGAAATATATTTTGGCCCTAAAACATTCAGTGCTTTGTAAACCAACAGCAGTATTTTAAAGTCAATTCTTTGACAGACAGGAAGCCAGTGTAAAGACCTTAGAACTGGTGTGATGTGATCCACTTTCTTAGTCTTAGTGAGGACTCGAGCAGCAGC
>NC_140235.1:41136157-41148657 GCF_949987555.1 Borostomias antarcticus
GTGAGAGGGAGAGCTACAGAGAGACAGGATGGAGAGAGAACAGGAGAGAGAGGGTGAGAGGGAGAGCTACAGAGAGACAGGATGGAGAGAGAACAGGAGAGAGAGGGTGAGAGGGAGAGCTACAGAGAGACAGGATGGAGTGAGAACAGGAGAGAGAGGGTGAGAGGGAGAGCTACAGAGAGACAGGATGGAGAGGGTGAGAGGGAGAGCTACAGAGAGACAGAATGGAGAGAGAACAGGAGAGAGAGGGTGAGAGGGAGAGCTACAGAGAGACAGGATGGAGAGAGAACAGGAGAGAGAGGGAGAGCTACAGAGAGACAAGATGGAGAGAGAACAGCAGGAACACACCCACAGAGAAGGTAGGGAGAGGGAGGGGGGGCGGGGGGGGGGAGGTAGAGAGACCCAGTGAAGAGGGAGGGGGTGGTGCGGGGGGGTTGTAGTGGTGGCCTGGGCCTAACCCCGAGGAACACGCCGTTAGAGGAGAGTTAAGCCCTTTAAACACGCCGTTCCCTGGACGTTAGCGTGGTAACCTTCCCCGAACCCTCCCAGAGTTGATCAGGGTTCAACACACACACAGTGTGTACGCACACACACACAACTAAAAGGGTGTCCCTGAATGACCCGACCTTGTGATGGCGAGTGATTGGTCAGTGCACTAAATCCTTCTCATACTTCTCATACCTTCTCATTTCTCTAATTCCTTCTCAGGAATCATTTTGTTCCCTTAGATCCCCAGAGCCAGTGACCACTGCTGCGATCTATCCGCACTGAATACTGTATTCAAACTCGTTATTTGTCTGTGTCCTGAATATAGATATATAAAAGAATGGAATAGAAAGATGAATTAGCCATTCTAACCAGTACAGGTACATTAGTATTCTTGTCCTGTCAGCACTAGTCAGCTGCTCATTCAGTCCCAGGTCCGTCGCTAGGCAGGTAAAGATCCCCAAACAAGCAATTCACTCTCCGTAGTCTATTAGTCTATCAGTCTATAAGTCTATCAGTCTATAAGTCTATCAGTCTATAAGTCTATCAGTCTATAAGTCTATCAGTTCTAGGGCGGTACTGCAGTTAAAATAACACCGTTGTTAACACCGTTGATAAAACCGGCTGTTTCTGTGGTCAGGCTGTTTCTGTGGTCAGGCTGGTTCTATGGTCAGGCTGTTTCTATGGTCAGGTTGGTTCTGTGGTCAGGCTGTTTCTGTGGTCAGGCTGGTTCTCTGGTCAGGCTGGTTCTCTGGTCAGGCTGTTTCCACTCGGTCTGTATATTGTCAACGTTTTTCAGTTTTCTATCACAGAGGTCAAGTACCCTCTGTTTAGGGTCAAATCTAATTCTAATTGAGTGTTTTGAGGTGATTTGATTGGGCCAGATTGATTGAGTGTTTTGAGGTGATTTGATTGGGCCAGATTGATTGAGTGTTTTGAGGTGATTTGATTGGGCCAGATTGATTGGCGTTTGTCTGAAGCCCTGGGGTTTGTGGGTAGAGCTTCAGGACCAGAGACTTATCTTTGTTCAACTCTTGGCACTAAAGGGATTTGTAGTGGGTCACCTGATTGGACATTGTAGAATTTGATGGCTCTCTTTTGATTGGATGATTATTATTAAAGGGTATTATTGTCCCAGTTCTGCCCTGCATGCGTCATCGTCTGTGTCTCTGTGAACTCTTACTGTGTTTTTGCTTCCAGCAGATGTTTTTCCCATTTTGTCTGGTTAATGAACCCCAAACTTCACCACCATCAAATATTACTGGGTCTGTTAGGAGATGTAGAGTTTTGAGTCGGGTCCTGATTGGAATGTTTCCCTTCTTGCCTTCTTCTCTCTCAGCAAATTCACAGCTATGCCAAAATGTCCGGGGTAATCGATAATCAATGTATAATGTTTTTATAATCAATGTATAATGTTTCCTAATGTTAATTTATTTTTGTGAGAGTTTGGTCGTTTTTGAAGGGTCAGTATTTTGAAGGGTCAGTATTTTGAAGGGTCAGTATTTTGAAGGGTCAGTATTTTGAAGGGTCAATATTTTGGTCTTTTTCATATTAGCAGTCCGTGTTTGTCTGAGCTTGTGGAGGATGTCCAGGCTGGGCTCTCATCCCTCTGGAGAGAGACCAGCTCATCAGAAAACATCAAACACTTAACCTCCGTGTCCTGCTGAGTCACACTGCAGGCTGTGGATTTCTGTTGTTCTACAAATGTATTTATATAAATGCTGAACAGGATCGGACTGTATTCACTCCAGGGAACTGTGGGAAGTCATTTGTTCTTTTGTTTCCAATTTTAATTGCATATTTGTTATTCAAATCCATTGTTTCACCACCTGTACCACTCTTCAACAATTGATCAAAGAGCCCTTTGTGCCAGATGGAATCAATTTTTGAAATCTACTAAACATGAATAAATGTTTTTTAATTTTATTTTGGTGAACATGTGTTAATGACAGTGTTGAGGGTGAAGATACGGTCAGAAGTGCGATGGCTGGGCATGAAGCCAGTCTGTCTTTTATGCAGGACATTGTGGTCAGTTAAGAATTCAACTATTCATTCCGCTCCTCTCTCTCTCACTCTCCCTTCCCCTCTCTCTCTCTCTCTCTCTCCCTCCCTCCCTCCCCTCTCCCTCTCTCTCTCCCTCCCTCCCCTCTCCCTCTCTCTCTCTCTCACTCTCCCTCTCTCTCTCTCTCACTGTCCCTCCCCTCTCCCTCTCTCTCCCTCTCTCTCTCTCTCTCTCTCTCTCTCCCTCCTTCTCCCTCTCTCTCCCTCTCTCTCTCCCTCTCTCTCTCTCTCCCTCCCTCTCTCTCTCTCTCCCTCTCTCCCTCCCTCCCTCCCTCCCTCCCTCCCTCTCCCTCTCCCTCTCCCTCTCCCTCCCTCTCTCTCCCTCTCTCTCTCTCTCTCTCCCTCTCCCTCCTTCTCCCTCCCTCCCTCCCTCTCTCTCTCTCTCTCTCCCTCCCTCTCTCTCCCTCTCTCTCCCTCCCTCCCTCCGTCTCTCTCTCTCTCTCTCCCTCCTTCTCCTTCTCCCTCTCTCTCACCCCCCACCCCCCCACCTCCCTGCTCCTCCATTCCAGGGCTGCTGAGATCCTGTTCTCTCTCACCTTGGCCAACATACGGCACTCTGGGAAACTGAGTGATTTCCCTGCCCTGGAGAACTACAGGATGCTGACGAAGGCCCGGAGGAACCTGGGTCTGTTCCAGCACCACGACGCCATCACCGGCACCGGGAAGGACTGGGTGGTGGTCGACTACGGAACCAGGTAGCCTTGCTCGCTTCCACAAAACCAACATGAACACTATTACTCACTATTGGGACTGTGTGTGAGGCTGAGCCCACCACACACACACACACACACACACACGCACACACACACACACACACACACACACACACCATGGAAAGCAGGGTTCGAGAGAGCAGTTATTCCTGCGTTGTCCGGCCCACTGGCCGGTGAAGCCGTCTCTCTTCCCCTCAGGTTTGATTGAGGTTTGATTGAGGTTTGATTGAGGTTTGATTAAGGTTTGATTGAGGTTTGATTGAGGTTTGATTGAGGTTTAATTGAGGTTTGATTGAGGTTTGATTAAGGTTTGATTGAGGTTTGATTGAGATTTGATTAAGGTTTAATTGAGGTTTGATTGAGGTTTGATTGAGGTTTGATTGAGGTTTGATTGAGGTTTGATTAAGGTTTGATTGAGGTTTGATTGAGGTTTGATTAAGGTTTGATTGAGGTTTGATTGAGGTTTGATTGAGGTTTGATTGAGGTTTGATTAAGGTTTGATTGAGGTTTGATTGAGGTTTCATTGAGGTTTCATTGAGGTTTCATTGAGGTTTCATTGAGGTTTCATTGAACTCTGTGATTGAACTTTACACAACTTTATTGTTCTGTCCCATATACCCATAAATCAACTGGCAGAAGAGCCTTCAGGTTCAAACCCCAACAGATTGGAACCAATTACCCAGTGATATCAGATCCCTCTCATTCCTCAGGTCCTTTTAGCAGCTCTGTCCTCTCACTGTGAAACAAACTGTTCATGTTATTATTCAAGCTGTCACTACATTTTCTTTTTTACATTTTCTTTTTTACATTTTCTTTTTTACATTTTCTTTTTGTTTACCATAACTGTTATGTTCAAATATCGATTATTTGTCAATTTGCTTACTACCTCATTTGCTCATTTTGGCCATGAGGTTGCTATATTTCCTGAGCACTTGTGTGTTATTGTGTGTTGTGGTTGCTTGTTTGTTTTTGTGTTGTATTGTCACTTGTACTGTATTTTGATAATTTTGTTGTGAAATGTATGTTGGACCCCCTGGAAAACGAGATGTGACATCTCAAGGGGGTTTATCCAAATGAGATAAAGAAGTCGTATTCTAACTGGTGATTGTGTTCCGGCGTCAGGCTGTTTCACTCCATCCTGAACGTGAAGCAGGTGATACTGAACTCCGCCCACTGGCTGGTGCTGTCAGACAAGACCGCCTACGACGACGACCGCTCCTCCGCCCTGCTCCAGATGGTGAGGGGGAGTCATTTGAAAAAACAAATACGTGTTGTATGTTGCTGAAGTCCTTAAAGGATGTATCCTCGGTCCAGAGCTTTGAATCTGCCCGCTCCAGCGAATTAGACTGATTCTTGTTCTGACGTTGATGCATGAAACAGCTTCTCTCAGTGAAAAAACGATCGGTCCAATCGGAGCCCCGGGGAACTAACGATTAGCCAGTCAGCGTGAAGGGGCGGGACTAACGCCGCTGTTGCTATCGCCGAGCGTTGTCAAGCTGTGCGCCGGGCCCAGAGAGTAATAAAGATGGCCGCCCGGCGCCGATTCAAAGCACCGATTACTTTGAAATCCGAACAGCACTCTGCTTTGAATGCATTTATCGCGTTCTCGTTTCAACTTAAAATGATGATTCAGGCGGATATGTTGGTGTCTAGTGATAAGATAAGGAGAATCCGATCTAGCTGCCCTGTCGGTTAGTGGAAACAACGTCAGACTGAAGATCAACGCAGCGTCACGAGATGATCGTTCTTTCTGACGGTGTCAGCCTATAAAAGACTCTCCAGAGAATTTGAATAAGCAAAGTTCTGCAGAGCGAAGTCAATGTCTGTTTGCAAACTCCTTCTTTGTTTGAGCTTCACTCAGTCTTCATAGGTAGAACATTATTCCGCCCACAATGAGAACGCCATTTCCTAGAGAAGGAGAAGTCTCTGTGAAGCCATCTGCGCCACAACTGCTAAAGTCTTCACTGAATATAAATATATTGAATATTTCTGAATGTTCTTGGAAAAGACGTGGGTAGGGTTCAGCCAGGGACGAGTGTTTTGTTCAGTATAACTGCATTCTACTGCGTTTTTTATTTTATTATTTTATATTTTTATGATGTGTTTCACCCATAATGACCGGATCACGTGGTTCTGTCCGTCAGGATGATGTCCAGCCTGCTCAAGACGCCCTGCCGGCGAAGACGGTTCTGAAGATCAGCGCCAAGCTTCGGTAAGAGCGCCAGGGAGGTCCGCTTCACTGACCCGATGTGCTGGTTTGAGTCCAGCAGCGTCGTAGACTACCGGTCGGGGTGGACGGGCGGGACCAGGTCAGAACTCGGCGCTCTGGTGAATACGGGCGCCGCGATCGCACGCCGACGCCGTGATGGCGTGGCGCTGCCCGGTGTTGGACCTGAGCTGTGTGGTTGTGGTTCACCTGGGTCACTACTTCTTTGTGCGGGTTAGGTGTTGCGTCCTCTCCTCCCAGGCTCGGGGCCGAGGGGCTATCCTTTTACCCCCCGAGCCTGGGTGAGGGGCTATCCTTTTACCCCCCCCAGCCTGGGTGAGGGGCTATCCTTTTACCCCCCGAGCCTGGGTGAGGGGCTATCCTTTTACCCCCCCCAGCCTGGGTGAGGGGCTATCCTTTTACCCCCCGAGCCTGGGTGAGGGGCTATCCTTTTACCCCCCCCAGCCTGGGTGAGGGGCTATCCTTTAACCACCCCGAGCCTGGGTGAGGGGCTATCCTTTTACCCCCCCGAGCCTGGGTGAGGGGCTATCCTTTTACCCCCCCCAGCCTGGGTGAGGGGCTATCCTTTTACCCCCCCGAGCCAGGGTGAGGGGCTATCCTTTTACCCCCCCGAGCCTGGGTGAGGGGCTATCCTTTTAACCCCCGAGCCTGGGTGAGGGGCTATCCTTTTACCCCCCCGAGCCTGGGTGAGGGGCTATCCTTTTACCCCCCCGAGCCTGGGTGAGGGGCTATCCTTTTAACCCCCGAGCCTGGGTGAGGGGCTATCCTTTTACCCCCCTGAGCCTGGGTGAGGGGCTATCCTTTTACCCCCCCCAGTCTGGGTGAGGGGCTATCCTTTTACCACCCCGAGCCTGGGTGAGGGGCTATCCTTTTACCCCCCTGAGCCTTGGTGAGGGGCTATCCTTTTAACCCCCGAGCCTGGGTGAGGGGCTATCCTTTTAACCCCCGAGCCTGGGTGAGGGGCTATCCTTTTACCCCCCCTAGCCTGGGTGAGGGGCTATCCTTTTACCCCCCCAGGCTCGGGGCCGAGGGGCTATCCTTTTACCCCCCCGAGCCTGGGTGAGGGGCTATCCTTTTACCCCCCCAGCCTGGGTGAGGGGCTATCCTTTTACCACCCTGAGCCTGGGTGAGGGGCTATCCTTTTACCCCCCCAGCCTGGGTGAGGGGCTATCCTTTTACCCCCCCCAGCCTGGGTGAGGGGCTATCCTTTTACCCCCCCAGCCGGGGTGAGGGGCTATCCTTTTACCCCCCCCCAGCCTGGGTGAGGGGCTATCCTTTTACCCCCCCGAGCCTGGGTGAGGGGCTATCCTTTTACCACCCCGAGCCTGGGTGAGGGGCTATCCTTTTACCACCCTGAGCCTGGGTGAGGGGCTATCCTTTTACCCCCCCCAGCCTGGGTGAGGGGCTATCCTTTTACCCCCCCAGCCTGGGTGAGGGGCTATCCTTTTACCCCCCGAGCCTGGGTGAGGGGCTATCCTTTTACCCCCCCGAGCCTGGGTGAGGGGCTATCCTTTTACCACCCCCAGCCTGGGTGAGGGGCTATCCTTTTACCCCCCCAGCCTGGGTGAGGGGCTATCCTTTGTAAAGGAAAGAATCTTACTTGGTTTAGTTTAGATTTCAAAGAACACGCTGAGTGGTCGGTCAAGCTGGTTTTAAACAAAGACAATAGTTTTATTCTGTTACGATTCTGCAGAGTCGGACTCTAGCACAGGAAGTGAATCCGGGCAGAGTGAGTCAGATGTGGACGAGGTCGATAGGTTATACAGTGAAAAAGGAAGTGACATAGTTTCAGGATGAAGAGGACAGGGAAGTGACGTCACACAGGAATAATTTGTAGTTTTAACAGACTGATCTATGAGAACGAACTACAAATTTAGAACAACAGTTAAGTAGGAAAACAGAACACGTTGGTGAGACTTGAATTTCATTCACACTTTTACCCCCCCGAGCCTGGCTGAGGGGGTCACCCGGGACATATATCCAGCACACCTCCAGGAGCCACGTCACCGTTTCCTCATCCCAAACCGGATGAGGTTTCAGGCCCGGGGTGTCCGGTGTGTGTGACGGTCCCGGATGACGCGGTCTGCGGTCTGTTCCTCCAGGTCGCTGGTCATCTACAACCCCACGGAGCAGGAGCGCTCGTCCGTGGTCACCGTGTGCGTGAACACGCCGCACGTCCGCGTCCTCAACGTCCACGGACAGCCCGTCACCGCCCAGGTGGACGCCGTCTGGGAGGACGCCACCACCGCCGCCAAAGACGTCTTTCAGGTAGGAGACGCCCGGGGGAGGACGGAGTGTCTGATTGGACAGTCTACTAGTGTTCGCCATGACAACAGCCTGGAAAAAACCGCAGTCGGGGCATTATCACATAGACAGGACATTGTGCTCAGTTATTATGTTTGTAGAAAGATGAGTTTTATGGTTTTGAGACGTTTCAGAGAGAATGAAGAGGGTTTGGGCCCTCTGGCCATGATGGGGGAATGGAGAGAGACCAACTCAATCTACTCTCCTCTCTCTATCACTCTCTCTCTATCACTCTTCCCCCTTCACCTCTCTCTCTGTCTCTCATTCTTTCCTCTCCCTCTCTCTCTCTCCCCCTCCCTCTCTCTCTCCCTCTCTCTATCCCTCACTCTCTCTCTACTCCCTCTCTCTCTCCCTCTCCCTCCCTCTCTCTCCCTCTCTCTACTCCCTCTCTCCCTCTCTCTCTCTCTCCCTCTCTCCCCCTCCCTCCCTCTCTCTCTCTCTCCCCCTCCCTCTCTCTCTCCCTCTCTCTATCCCTCCCTCTCTCTCTACTCCCTCCCTCTCTCTCTACTCTCTCCCTCTCTCTCTCCCTCTCTCTCTCTCTCTCCCTCTCTCTCCCCCTCCCTTTCTCTCTCTCTCCATCTCTCTCTACTCTCTCTCTCTCTCTCTCTCCCCCCTCCTCCTCTAGCTGTCCTTCGTGGCCCAGGTGGCGGCGCTGGGTCTGGGCGTGTACCAGCTGGGGGAGGGGCTTGGCGGCGTGGCCGAGCGGGCGGAGTACCTCCTCGTCGGTCAGGTGCCTGAGGCCGTCGTCGACGCCGACCACTTCAGCGTGACCCGGCCCGACGACCCGACCGGCCCGCTCAGCATCCAGAACCCCCACCTGCAGCTCTGGACCTCACCGGCCTCCGGACTCATGGAGGTGGGTCACCTTCTGCTTTTAACCTTCATGCAGTCTCACTTCACCTGTCTGTCTGCCTGCCTGTCTGTCTGTCCGTCTGTCCGTCTGTCTGTCTGTCTGTCTGCCTCTGCCGTACTAGCTGACCTGTCCCCCCCCCCCCCTGTCCCCCCCCCCACACACAGAGGCTGAAGCTGAAGGAGGAGGCCTCGGAGCGGCCGGTCAAGGTCCAGTTCGTCTGGTACGGCACCACCAGCAACAAGGACAAGAGCGGAGCCTACCTGTTCCTCCCGGACGGCGAGGCCAAGGTAGCCCCTCCCCCTGACCCCCCCACGCGCCTCTGTCTCCTCCCCCTGACCCCCCACATGCCTCTGTCTCTCTCCCCCTGACCCCCCACATGCCTCTGTCTCCTCCCCCTGACCCCCCCACGCACCTCTGTCTCCTCCCCCTGACCCCCCCACACACCTCTCTCTCCCCCTGACCCCCCCACGCACCTCTGTCTCCTCCCCCTGACCCCCCCACACACCTCTCTCTCCCCCTGACCCCCCCACGCACCTCTGTCTCCTCCCCCTGACCCCCCCACGCACCTCTGTCTCCTCCCCCTGACCCCCCCACGCACCTCTGTCTCCTCCCCCTGACCCCCCCACGCACCTCTCTCTCCTCCTGACCCCCCCACACACCTCTGTCTCCTCCCCCTGACCCCCCCACACACCTCTGTCTCCTCCCCCTGACCCCCCCACGCACCTCTCTCTCCTCCTGACCCCCCCACGCACCTCTGTCTCCTCCCCCTGACCCCCCCACGCACCTCTGTCTCCTCCTGACCCCCCCACGCACCTCTGTCTCCTCCCCCTGACCCCCCCACACACCTCTGTCTCCTCCCCCTGACCCCCCCACGCACCTCTGTCTCCTCCCCCTGACCCCCCCACACACCTCTGTCTCCTCCCCCTGACCCCCCCACGCACCTCTCTCTCCTCCTGACCCCCCCACGCACCTCTGTCTCCTCCCCCTGACCCCCCCACGCACCTCTGTCTCCTCCTGACCCCCCCACGCACCTCTGTCTCCTCCCCCTGACCCCCCCACGCACCTCTGTCTCCTCCTGACCCCCCCACGCACCTCTGTCTCCTCCCCCTGACCCCCCCACACACCTCTGTCTCCTCCCCCTGACCCCCCCACGCACCTCTGTCTCCTCCCCCTGACCCCCCCACGCACCTCTGTCTCCTCCCCCTGACCCCCCCACGCACCTCTCTCTCCCCCTGACCCCCCCACGCACCTCTGTCTCCTCCCCCTGACCCCCCCACGCACCTCTGTCTCCTCCTCCTGACCCCCCCACACACCTCTCTCTCCCCCTGACCCCCCCACACACCTCTGTCTCCTCCCCCTGACCCCCCCACGCACCTCTGTCTCCTCCCCCTGACCCCCCCACGCACCTCTGTCTCCTCCCCCTGACCCCCCCACACACCTCTGTCTCCTCCTCCTGACCCCCCCACACACCTCTGTCTCCTCCCCCTGACCCCCCCACGCACCTCTGTCTCCTCCCCCTGACCCCCCCACGCACCTCTGTCTCCTCCTCCTGACCCCCCCACGCACCTCTCTCTCCCCCTGACCCCCCCACGCACCTCTGTCTCCTCCCCCTGACCCCCCCACACACCTCTGTCTCCTCCTCCTGACCCCCCCACACACCTCTGTCTCTTCCCCCTGACCCCCCCACACACCTCTGTCTCCTCCTCCTGACCCCTGACCCCCCCACGCACCTCTGTCTCCTCCTGACCCCCCCACGCACCTCTGTCTCCTCCTGACCCCCCCACACACCTCTGTCTCCTCCTCCTGACCCCTGACCCCCCCACGCACCTCTGTCTCCTCCTGACCCCCCCACGCACCTCTGTCTCCTCCTGACCCCCCCACACACCTCTGTCTCCTCCTCCTGACCCCTGACCCCCCCACGCACCTCTGTCTCCTCCCCCTGACCCCCCCCACACACCTCTGTCTCCTCCCCCTGACCCCCCCACGCACCTCTGTCTCCTCCTGACCCCCCCACGCACCTCTGTCTCCTCCTGACCCCCCCACACACCTCTGTCTCCTGACCCCCCCACGCACCTCTGTCTCCTGACCCCCCCACGCACCTCTGTCTCCTCCTCCTGACCCCCCCACGCACCTCTGTCTCCTGACCCCCCCACGCACCTCTCTCTCCTCCTGACCCCCCCACGCACCTCTGTCTCCTCCCCCTGACCCCCCCACGCACCTCTGTCCTCCCCCTGACCCCCCCACACACCTCTGTCTCCTCCTGACCCCCCCACACACCTCTGTCTCCTCCTCCTGACCCCCCCACACACCTCTGTCTCCTCCTCCTGACCCCCCCACACACCTCTCTCTCCTCCTGACCCCCCCACACACCTCTGTCTCCTCCTCCTGACCCCCCCACACACCTCTGTCTCCTCCCCCTGACCCCCCCACGCACCTCTGTCTTCCCCTGACCCCCCCACGCACCTCTGTCTCCTCCTCCTGACCCCCCCACGCACCTCTGTCTCCTCCTGACCCCCCCACACACCTCTGTCTCCTCCTGACCCCCCCACACACCTCTGTCTCCTCCTCCTGACCCCCCCACACACCTCTGTCTCCTCCCCCTGACCCCCCCACACACCTCTCTCTCCCCCTGACCCCCCCACACACCTCTGTCTCCTCCTGACCCCCCCACACACCTCTGTCCTCCTCCTGACCCCCCCACGCACCTCTGTCTCCTCCTGACCCCCCCACACACCTCTGTCCTCCTCCTGACCCCCCCACACACCTCTGTCTCCTCCTGACCCCCCCACACACCTCTCTCTCCCCCTGACCCCCCCACACACCTCTCTCTCCTCCTGACCCCCCCACACACCTCTCTCTCCTCCTGACCCCCCCACACACCTCTCTCTCTCTCCTCCTGACCCCCCCACACACCTCTGTCTCCTCCTGACCCCCCCACACACCTCTGTCTCCTCCTGACCCCCCCACACACCTCTGTCTCCTCCTGACCCCCCCACGCACCTCTGTCTCCCCCTGACCCCCCCACACACCTCTGTCTCCTCCTGACCCCCCCACACACCTCTGTCTCCTCCTGACCCCCCCACACACCTCTGTCTCCTCCTGACCCCCCCACGCACCTCTGTCTCCTCCTGACCCCCCCACACACCTCTGTCTCCTCCTGACCCCCCCACGCACCTCTGTCTCCTCCCCCCCACACACCTCTGTCTCCTCCTGACCCCCCCACGCACCTCTGTCTCCTCCTGACCCCCCCACACACCTCTGTCTCCTCCTGACCCCCCCACACACCTCTGTCTCCTCCCCCTGACCCCCCCCACGCACCTCTGTCTCCTCCCCCTGACCCCCCCACGCACCTCTGTCTCCTCCCCCTGACCCCCCCACATGCCTCTGTCTCCTGACCCCCCCACGCACCTCTGTCTCCTCCTCCTGACCCCCCCACGCACCTCTGTCTCCTCCTCCTGACCCCCCCACGCACCTCTGTCTCCTCCCCCTGACCCCCCCACGCACCTCTGTCTCCTCCCCCTGACCCCCCCACGCACCTCTGTCTCCTCCTGACCCCCCCACACACCTCTGTCTCCTCCTGACCCCCCCACACACCTCTGTCTCCTCCCCCTGACCCCCCCACGCACCTCTGTCTCCTCCCCCTGACCCCCCCACACACCTCTGTCTCCTCCCCCTGACCCCCCCACGCACCTCTGTCTCCTCCCCCTGACCCCCCCACGCACCTCTGTCTCCTGACCCCCCCACACACCTCTGTCTCGGTCAGAGCGCCGCTAACGGCCGCCAGAGCGCAGCCTGACTTCACCAGAGAAGAGCTTCTCTCCTCTTCTGCCCTCTGCTCCCCTCGCTCCTCCTCTCC
>NC_140235.1:41151157-41168657 GCF_949987555.1 Borostomias antarcticus
GCAGACTGAATCTATATTTAAACATGTCCAGGGTCTGGGCAGACTGAATCTATATTTAAACATGTCCAGGGTCTGGGCAGACTGAATCTATATTTAAACATGTCTAGGGTCGGGGCAGACTGAATCTATATTTAAACATGTCCAGGGTCTGGGCAGACTGAATCTATATTTAAACATGTCCAGGGTCTGGGCAGACTGAATCTATATTTAAACATGTCTAGGGTCGGGGCAGACTGAATCTATATTTAAACATGTCTAGGGTCTGGGCAGACTGAATCTATATTTAAACATGTCCAGGGTCTGGGCAGACTGAATCTATATTTAAACATGTCTAGGGTCTGGGCAGACTGAATCTATATTTAAACATGTCCAGGGTCGGGGCAGACTGAATCTGGAGCGGCAGACTGTTCCACAGCTTCGGGGCAGCAACTGCAAAAGCTCGGTGGCCTTTAGTCCTGAGCCTGGACCTTGGGACATCCAGTTGGAGCTCATTTGATGACCTCAGTGCTCTATCTGGGGTGTGAACATGGAGAAGTTCAGCTAGGTACTGAGGGGTCAGGTCATTCAGTGCCTTAAAAAGTGCCTCATTCTACAGCACAGTTCCTCCTCCTCTTCTACCACGGCTGTGTGTGACTGGGTTCTTCTCCATATCGATCTACATGTTAAACAGTCTTTCCACGCCTTGGTTTTTCACACCCAAAACTGGGGCAAATTTGTTTTTCTCCCAGCAGATTAATTAAGTTTGGTACGATTGGATATCAAACAATGTAAGAAGCATTCCTCCCAAAAAAAAGAAGAAAAAAACAGATTATGTACCATATGCGCCATCCAAGGATTAGCTTGATGCATCGATCTAGTCAAGAACACTGTAATTAATACCCCAGACCAGACGAGGAACGTCATTAGTACCCCAGACCAGACCGGGGAACGTCATTAATACCCCAGACCAGATCGGGGAACGTCATTAATACCCCAGACCCCAGCGTGGAACGTTATTAATACCCCAGACCAAACTGTGGAACTTTATTTCCCAATCCCGTTCTGTGAGGCGAACTGAGCAGAAACAGAACAATTTGCTCAGCAGCAACTGTTCCTTTGGATCCTGAGGGGTGAAATGTTTCCGTCTCTGTTTGACCACGGGGGTCCTGGCGAGGGGAGACGCTCGCTCGGCCGCGCCGGTCATCTGCGTGTGACACTCTACCGAGGGCTCGGCCGCTTAACAGGTGTTCACCACAGCAGCCCCTGTGATTGAGATAGTGTTGAAACTCTCCCTCCCCCTCTCTCTCCCTCCCTCTCTCTCCCTCCCCCTCTCTCCCCTTCCCCCTCTCTTTCCCTCCCTCTCCCTCCCTCTCTCTCTCCCTCCCTCTCTCTCCCTCCCTCTCTCCCCCCCCTCTCTCTTCTTCCACCCCCCCTCTCTCTCTCTCCCCCCCTCTCTCTCTCCCTCCCCCTCTCCCCTTCCCCCTCTTTCCCTCCCTCTCCCTCCCTCTCTCTCTCCCTCCCTCTCTCTCCCTCCCTCTCTCCCCCCCTCCCTCTCTCTCCCTCCCTCTCTCCCCCCCCTCTCTCCCCCCCCCTCTCTCTCTCTCCCCCCCTCTCTCTCCCCCCCCCCTCTCTCTCTCCCTTTCCCTCTCTCCCCCCCCCCCCCTCCCTCTCCCCCCTCTCTCTCCCCCAGGTATAGAGGGCCGGTCGGTGGAGATCTTTAACTCGGTGGACATACGAGGGGAATTCAACCGTGAAATTGCGATGAGGTTAACGTCAGATGTGGAGAGTGGGGATCGATTCTTCACAGACCTCAATGGCTTCCAGGTATATACGCCTCGGACGGTTCTACCTCTCTGGGTTCTCTGTTCTGGCGGTGTAGGGCCTCCCGCCAGGCACACACACGCTGTCACACACACACACACACACACACACACACAATGGCCGTGAAAGGGGAGAACACTTGTTTGCCCGATACCCAGCAGGTGGAATTATGTAGAGCGTCCTCCATCCGTTGTTTTGAGCAGGAAACAGCTGCTTTAATGAGTTGTGGTTGTTGTTTCTGCGCCGAGCAGTGATGCCTCACCTCAAACAGCGAGCCTCAGGGCCTCCGTACAGATGGAACTCAACAGGAGTAGTCGTGCGTTGAGTGACTGCTTCTCTCCGGAGGCGTACAGTGCACAGCGATAGTCGGCTACTGATATGGAGTCTATAGAAGGACATTAAGCCCTCAGGAGCTCGGTGTATTGGAGTTTCTTGAGAGATGGAGTCAGATAACAGGATCACAAGCGCCTAGCGAGGAGACACACGGAGCCCAACCTGTCTCATTTCAGTTACAACTGACTCCCGTGGCTCCAGGCGAATGAAGTACTCTGGTTGAGACGATTCAGTTCCACTCTGACCGGCAGACAGTGTGTGTAGAGAACTTCTCTGTGTGTGTAGAGAACTTCTCTGTGTGTGTAGAGAACTTCTCTGTGAGAGAACTTCTGTGTGTGTAGAGAACTTCTGTGTGTGTAGTCTGTGTGTGATAGTATTAGTACTGTCGTACTGTATGATGCTGATAGTATTAGTACTGTAGTACTATATGATGCTGATAGTATTAGTACTGTAGTACTATATGATGCTGATAGTATTAGTACTGTAGTACTGTATGATGCTGATAGTATTAGTACTGTAGTACTTTATGATACTGATAGTATTAGTACTACTGTGATGCTGATAGTATTAGTACTGTAGTACTATATGATGCTGATAGTATTAGTACTGTGATGCTGATAGCATTAGTACTGTAGTACTGTATGATGCTGATAGTATTAGTACTGTAGTACTGTGATGCTGATAGTATTAGTACTGTAGTACTGTATGATGCTGATAGTATTAGTACTGTAGTACTATATGATGCTGATAGTATTAGTACTGTAGTACTGTATGATGCTGATAGTATTAGTACTATATGATGCTGATAGTATTAGTACTGTAGTACTTTATGATACTGATAGTATTAGTACTACTGTGATGCTGATAGTATTAGTACTGTAGTACTATATGATGCTGATAGTATTAATACTGTAGTACTGTATGGTGCTGATAGTATTAGTACTATATGATGCTGATAGTATTAGTACTGTAGTACTATATGATACTGATAGTATTAGTACTGTAGTACTGTATGATGCTGATGGTGTTAAGGAGCTTTTAGATCACTGTATAGACGAGCTTGAAAGGTGTTACTATCTTACACATCCACACTGACAAAAAATCGACTTCTTCTATTTGGCTGAATTAAATACAGATGTTTTGCATTTTTAAATGATTTATTCTGGTGTCTGGGGTATGTCGAGATTTATTCACGCTGGTGACTCGATGCCAATTAGACATGCTACCACGTGCCTGGAAATGAACTTTTCAAAATCTCAATTTGAAACTTTTCAGTTGTCTGATCAGGCTTTTGGGGGATTATGGGGGATTTAACACCTTCAAAGAAAGTAGATTTCTCAGAAACACACGATACAACAACACAGCCAGCAGATAAAGAAGCTTACTGGCTTCGCTTGCATGGAGATGCACATCTGCCTGTATCAACAACGCCATTGTCTGCTGAGTAGTCACAAAATTATGTTCTCTCCAAAAGAGTTATTAGATTGGCCTGTTAATGAAAAGGCCTTCACAAATAAGATGGCTTGAAATGTATAATTCCTGTATAGTAGATGTATTCTGTGTGAGGTTTCGAGGCAGAGCTCGTCGTCAGACGTCTGAAGAAGTGCTTTGGCTCGAAACGTCACACGGAATCCATCTACGATCACGGGAGCTGCAGCGTGTGGATTCTTGTCATTCTTCATGCTTTCAACCCGGCACCTGATCTGAATCCTTTTGATGTGTGACTTTCGCCTCTACTTTCAAACATCATTACCAGAGCCTGTATGTGCTGCTGTGTTAACCAGCCCATCACCACAATAGTGTGTTTGTACTTGCGTTTTCATCTTTTTTACGAGGTACTAGACAATTATTTCTGGCAGGGGGACTGCCAATGTAAACTAGCCTTTTGGCTACAATTGGGTACATTTACATTCTATTTTATAAAATAAAATAAACTGAAACTGAACTGAAAGCAGATCATGTTTTAGTTGTACTGTACCTCGTGAATGAAATATTATTCAAATCAAGCTGATTTAAATCTACTATGATCAGAGCTGTAGTGGAGGGTACATGGAGGTATACAGAGTAGAACCACTTCTTTATCCATGGACCCACAGTAGAACCACTTCTTTACCCATGGACCCACAGTAGAACCACCTCTTTATCCATGGACCCACAGTAGAACCACCTCTTTATCCATGGACCCACAGTAGAACCACCTCTTTATCCATGGACCCACAGTAGAACCACTTTTTATCCATGGACCCACAGTAGAACCACCTCTTTACCCATGGACCCACAGTAGACACACTTCTTTATCCATGGACCCACAGTAGAACCACTTCTTTATCCATGGACCCACAGTAGAACCACCTCTTTATCCATGGACCCACAGTAGAACCACCTCTTAATCCATGGACCCACAGTAGAACCACCTCTTTACCCATGGACCCACAGTAGAACCACCTCTTTATCCATGGACCCACAGTAGAACCACCTCTTTATCCATGGACCCACAGTAGAACCACTTCTAAACACGACTAACGTAAAAACTGTACCATTTCTAGTCCAGTAAACCCACTTCTCTAGTCAGAGTGTTCCCCCTCGTTACTCACCTCTACACCCCTGACCAACTACCCCCCTGACCCTGTCCAGGTCCAGCCCAGGAGGACCATGGCCAAGCTGCCCCTGCAGGCCAACTTCTACCCCATGACCAGCATGGCCTACATCCAGGACTCCCGCTCCAGACTGACCCTGCTCACCGCTCAGTCCCTGGGGGCCGCCAGCCTCAAGCCTGGTCAGTCCGACCGTGTGTGTGTGTGTGTGTGTGTGTGTGTGTGTGTGTGTGTGTGTGTGTGTGTGTGTGTGTGTGTGTGTGTGACACCGTGTCCTAACTACACGCGAGCGAGCGTCAGCGACAAAATGCGTTCCATTGCTTTGTTTTCTATTGTTATGTCCTAACTGGACGCGAGCGACGCGCGACGTTTTAACTGCCCTTCTGACGCTCGCCCTGTTCCTATTCTCCTCCTGTCGCTCGCGTTGACAGGCGTTCGTTCTTTAACTGTCTTCAGTTGGGAATATAGACACATGACGTAACAGAGCAGGGAATTTAACGGTTTCAGTTAGGACAGCAAGCATGCGATGCTGCGTTCTGTTGCTCGCGTCGCAAGCAGTTAGGACACGGTGTGAGAGTGAAATATCAATGATAGCATTGTTTTGCTTCAAATTTTCACATTTTAATCAAAACAAGCTAGCGTTTACACACGCTAAATTTCTCTTCTTTGGAGGAATCAGTCGGGGTGACCTTTGATCACATGACCCCGCCTCTGGCAGACATCTGTCAGCGTGTCTTGGTGAGCTTAACCTCTGTCCTCTTGACCCCTGAACCCCGCAGGTCAGCTGGAGGTCATCATGGACCGCCGGCTCAACCAGGACGATAACCGCGGGCTTGGTCAGGGCGTCCTGGACAACAAGGTCACCGCCAGCTCCTTCCGCCTCCTGCTGGAGAGCCGAGGGACGCCGGACAAGGTGACCAGCCGCCCTCACACACCCACTCAACACGCCTCACAACCAGCCGCCCTCAGACACCCACTCAACATGCCTCAACACGTCTCAACACCCACTTAACACGCCTCACAACCAGCCGCCCTCAACACGCCTCACAACCAGCCGCCGTCAGACACCCACTCAACACGCCTCACAACCAACCGCCCTCAGACATCCACTCAACACGCCTCACAACCAGCCGCCCTCAGACACCCACTCAACACGTCTCTCAACCAACCGCTCTCACACACCCACTCAACACGCCTCACAACCAGCCGCCCTCAGACACCCACTCAACACGTCTCTCAACCAACCGCCCTCAGACACCCACTCAACACGCCTCAACACGCCTCACAACCAGCCGCCTTCAACACGCCTCTCAACCAGCCGCCCTCAGACACCCACTCAACACGCCTCAACACGCCTCACAACCAACCTCCCTCACACACCCACTCAACACGCCTCACAACCAGCCGCCCTCACACACCCACTCAACACGCCTCAACACGCCTACAACCAACCGCCCTCAGACACCCACTCAACACGCCTCACAACCAGCCGCCCTCAGACACCCACTCAACACGCCTCACAACCAGCCGCGCTCAGACACCCACTCAACACACCTCACAACCAACCGCCCTCAGACACCCACTCAACACGCCTCAACACGCCTCACAACCAGCCGCCTTCAACACGCCTCTCAACCAGCCGCCCTCAGACACCCACTCAACACGCCTCAACACGCCTCACAACCAACCTCCCTCACACACCCACTCAACACGCCTCACAACCAGCCGCCCTCACACACCCACTCAACACGCCTCAACACGCCTACAACCAACCGCCCTCAGACACCCACTCAACACGCCTCACAACCAGCCGCCCTCAGACACCCACTCAACACGCCTCACAACCAGCCCTCAGACACCCACTCAACACGCCTCAACACGCCTCACAACCAGCCGCCTTCAACACGCCTCACAACCAGCCGCCCTCAGACACCCACTCAACACGCCTCTCAACCAGCCGCCCTCACACACCCACTCAACACGTCTCACAACCAGCCACCCTCAGACACCCACTCAACACGCCTCAACACGCCTCAACACGCCTCACAACCAGCCGCCCTCACACACCCACTCAACACGCCTCACAACCAACCGCCTTCAACACGCCTCACAACCAACCAGCCCTCAGACACCCACTCAACACGCCTCGCAACCAGGGATGTTAACAGTTGATCGACTATCGATTAATTGCTGATAAGAATTTACTCGAGTAAGATTTGGTTACTCGATTAACTGCTATTATCAGCGGGAGTTGCGTGAAATGTAATCATGATTTAGGGTCTGACTGCACATGAGGGCCCACGCCATGTAGTGAAGGATAAAACTAAAACTAATACTGAAACTAATAAAAACTAAACTAAAACTAAGCATTTTCAAAAACTGAACTTAACTAAATTAGCAAACCCGCTTTAAAAATGAATTAAAACTAAGCTGAAATTGAAAAAAAAAAGAAGTTAAAACGATATAAAAATAAAACAAAATTATTATAACCCTGGTGTGTCCAGGGAACACTTGTACACATATTATCTTGTGTATGTGCATGCGTGTGTGTGTGCCAGTGTGTACAGTATATATGTGTGTGTGTACAGTATATGTGTGTGTGCGTGTGTCCCGGCAGCATCTGTACACGTATTCTCTTGTGTGTGTGTGTGTGTGTGTGTGTGTGTGCGTGCTTGTGTGTGTGTGGGTGCATGCGTGTGTCCCGGCAGTGTCCGTACTCGTATTATCTTGTGTGTGTGTGTGTGCGCGTGCGTGCGTGTGTACAGCGTCTCATATGATCTTGTGTGTGTGTGTGTGTGTGTGTGTGTGTGTAACTCATATGATCTTGTGTGTGTGTGTGTGTGTGCGTGTGTGTAACTCATATGATCTTGTGTGTGTGTGTGTGTGTGCGTGTGTGTAACTCATATGATCTTGTGTGTGTGTGTGTGTGTAACTCATATTATCTTGTGTGCGTGTGTGTGCGTGTGCGTGTGTGTGTGTGTAACTCATATGATCTTGTGTGTGTGTGTGTGTGTGTGTAACTCATATGATCTTGTGTGTGTCCAGGCAGAGGGGGCCAGGCCGGCGGTCAGCTACCCGTCTCTGCTGAGTCACATGTCCTGGCTGTACCTGAACCACCCCCTGCTGCCCATGGCGGTCAGCCCCGAGGGGGGGGCCCTGGCCCTGGCCCCCTACAGCCCCCTGACCTCCTCCCTGCCCTGCGACCTCCACCTGGTCAACCTGCGCACCCTCCAGGCCAAGGTACGCTCAGGCCACAGCTGTCACAGCTGGCTCTGTCACTTATCTCTGCCTCTCTGTCACTATGAGTGTCCCTTACTCTCTCTTTCATCTCTGTCTCTCTCTCTCTCATCTCTCTCTCTGTCACTTATCCTTCCTCTCTCTCTTCTCTCATCTCTCTCTCTGTCACCATGCCTGTCCCTTCCTCTCTCTCTCATCTCTCTCTCTGTCACTTATCCTTCCTCTCTCTCTTCTCTCATCTCTCTCTCTGTCACCATGCCTGTCCCTTCCTCTCTCTCTCATCTCTCTCTCTGTCACTTATCCTTCCTCTCTCTCTTCTCTCTTCTCTCTCTCTGTCACTACCCCTGTCCCTTCCTCTCTCTCTTCTCTCTTCTCTCTCTCTGTCACTACCCCTGTCCCTTCCTCTCTCTCATCTCTCTCTCTTCTTTCTGTCCCTTCCTCTCTCTCTTCTCTCTCTCTGTCACCATGCCTGTCCCTTCCTCTCTCTCTTCTCTCTGTCCCTCTCTCTTTCTCACTTTGAGACATTGATTTATCTTGTTGTTAATAGGAGCAAGGTGCGCTGATTGTATTGATTAACCTGACTGTAACCAGCCCCGGCCTAACCAGGCCTTCCACGCTCCGCTGCACCGCCTCCCCCTCGTCACCCCCCCCTCCCCCCCCGTTAACTCCCACCCGCCGCCTCCCCCGCGTCACCCCCCCCTCCCCGCCCCCGTTAACTCCCGCCCGCCACCTCCCCTTCGTCACCCCCCCCCCTCCCCCCCGTTCACTCCCGCCAGCCGCCCCCCCCCCCCCCGTTAACTCACGCCTCCTAAAGTCAAAGATACAAGTCGTCTCTCTGCAGGGAACGTGAATCTGTTGAGCAATTAAGTTACATTTGACTGAAAAGAGCTCCACTCTGCGTCCTTGGCCCTGACAGCACGATCCGTAGAACGGTTCTGGGCCAGCTCCGGTCCAGAGCAGTGAAACGTGCGTCCGCGAGGCGAGCGTTAGTAGGCGCGCTCCACCCGACCCCGCCTCCACCCGACCCCGCCTCTTGAGGCAGGAGCTGTGGATACTACAGTGAATACAATTCACTTGTATTCGGTCGGAGTGAACTGAAGTAACCCCGCCCCTCCCCCCCTCCCCCCTCCCCTCCTCTGACCCCCCGTCCCAGAATCCCTTTCTTCAACCACGGTTTGTGGAAATGCAGCTGACCTATGAAAGAGCAGCCTCGATAATTGCCCCAGTGTTGAGGCTGGGGGGTCCGTGTGCGGAGGGGGGGGGCGGTGTCCAGGGCTGGGGGGGGACAGTGGGGTGTCTGTGGGGTCTGAGGCGTCTCTCTCTCTCCCCCCAGGAGGAGGGCGGGGGTCCGGGCGACGAGGCCGCGCTGATTCTGCACAGGAAGGGCTTTGACTGCAGCCTCTCCGGCACCAACACTGGGCTGCTGTGTGCCACCACCCGCGGGAAGGTCAGCTCACACACACACACACACACGCACACACACACACGCAGACACATGCACACACACGCAGACACACACACACACACACACACACAGAGACACACACACATGCACACACACAGAGACACACACACACAGACACACATGCACACACACACATACACACACACACACGGAGACACACACACATGCACACACACACGCACACACACACACGCACACACACACACACAGAGACACACACACAGAGACACACACACACACGCAGACACACACACACACATCAGGATGAAAATACACACGCACGCACATGCACACACACGCAGACACACACACACACGGAGACACACACACGCATGCACACACACGCACACACACACACATACACACACACATACACACACACTCACACACAAATGTTTTATGCTCATGATCCTAATTCACACAAAGCAACACTGAGGGAAAAAGAGAAGCCTGCAGCAATGCCACACGATTGAACACGGTCTCTCTCTCTCATTTTGAGGAAGGTGTTAATGTCTCACAGTGCCCTCATCCTTACAAAATGGAGTCCATTCACAGAGCGGCTCTCTGGGACGACTCAGGCACTTCACCCTCAGCGTTACCATGTGTGTCCAGCCAAAAACTGAGGTCCTCAAAGAGCTCTGGATATTTCATTATCGTCTGTGGACCAGTCCACGCTTCTGTTGAATCTTTCGATCAACCTGTTTCCGTTCAACGCGCTGGTTAGACACATTTAGACAGGAAATGGACGGAATGGGACGTCCCTGGCCGGCTCAGTCAAAACAGACCGTAGCATCCTGGCTGTTTTCCAGAGAACTAAAGGTGAATAAAACGATTGCAGATAAAATCCAGTAATAGGAGTTCAGCTAGGGGCATCGATTCAACACTCCTGGGAGGACATTTCATTGGCATTTGATCCGCTTTCTGCAAAACCCATAAAACATAGATCACATCAAACCAAAACGTTCTCAGAATACTGCTCGTTAAATGAGCATTAAAAAATTATGACAAACTCCGTACTCCATGCAATATTTACCGAAGCACAGCTTTTAATGATCATCTCAGAGTCTTCATCGGTTCATCTTCCTCGCCGAGGAGTGTGATGGCTCTTATGTGCCGGACGGTGTGATCTGGAAGGTTCCGGTTCGATCGTCCCGCTCTTCGGGCTCAACTGGGGGAAGAGGAAGTTCATTTGTGTCCAAATAAACATTCCTGACGGGCGAGTGTTCGGCGTGAGATGGTTTCACTTCGTCAGGTCAGCTTCGATTTGACCTTCCGGTTTCGCTGGACAGGACATGGTAGCCGCATCATGTACATATGACAGATATTATGTCTTTATTTATGTAACGTTTAAGTGAATGGGAGCTTAATTCTAATTTGGATGCGTTGTGTGTGTGTGCGCGTGTGTGTGTGTGCGCGTGTGTGTGTGTGTGCGCGTTCTCTCCCAGATCGACACGGAGAAGCTGTTCTCGGAGTTGAGCTTCCAGACGATCCAGCCCGTCTCCCTGTCCCTGATGCACGACTCCGAGGGCGTGGCCGGCCAGGGAGAGATCAGCCTCGAGCCCATGGAGATCAGCACGTACCGCGTGCTGCTGAGATGAGCCCCGCCCGGGGGGGGCGCCCAGGACTGGCCCGCACCGTGATCCGTTCCAAACGCACCCCTTCTGCTCCTGAGCCCCGACGCTGTCGGCACGGACCCCTCGGCAGCGGACGCCGGGAGACACGGACACTCGAACCCGGGAGTAGGGAGGGAGGGAGGGAGGGAGGGAGGGAGGGAGAGAGGGACAGAGAGAGGGAGAAGAAGGACCAGGAACTGAGCCCTCCTATAAGCTTCATGGTAAAGTGCAATACGACATCTCCAGCACGGTATCTCTACCCCGTCTGAGGGTGCGAATGAAAACGAACGAACCAACGCCGACGACGTGTTGTATTTCCCCGGGCCGTGGAGCGGCTGGAACCCGTTTCCACGACTACGCAAGACAGCGTTTCTACAATGTGATTATTGTTATACCACAATGTTTTATTCCAAGGTGTGTCTTCAATCATAAGGGATATAACGGACTCCATGTCCTTGGTTGTCTCTCAATCGGATGACAGAAGCCACCCGATTCTAATGCTCGTTGTAATATTTCTTTGACGGGGGGGGACGGGGGGGGGGTCCACAAACTTGAGACGTTGGCGATTGCAACGTGAGAGACTTTTTTTTTATTGTCCCAAAGAGCAGAAAAGTGCCTTATTTTATAATTGGTATTATAAAGAACCTGATGTGATGTACATAAATTACTGTATGTTGGTATTCGGATTAATCTGATACAATTTGCTATAGGTGCATAATGACTGCAGCTGTCGTGCAATATCACACTCATTGATATGGGTCTGTTATGGCGACCCTCACATTGTATGTATTGTAGTGAAGAAATCCTTTGCACACAGCTATGACAGATATCTACATGGTAATAGCTAGCGAACAGCGCACTTGAAAGCAAGCTATGCAACAGCTCCATCTCTTATCGGACACACTAATGCAGCCAGCTGTCATTCCGCTGGTCAGATAACGTTCATGTCCTCTGCGTGTTTGTTTGAAGGAACCCAGACGCTGCTGGGACGACATGTTTTGTCGAAATGGACAAACACTCTGTTCATAAGCATAGGTCATATGCCAAAGGTCATATGCCAAAGGTCATAGCCCCTAATTGCCTCTCATTCCATATTTCTCTGCTGATGTTGTTGGGGTCTCAGATACGATGCCTAGAACTGTTACCCTCATTGAGCCATTTCACAGTCTAGCAGTCGGGGAGCATTATGCTGTGTTTTGTAATCAAACTACTTTTGAACACTTTTGTGAAGTTCTTAGGAAACCCGTTGGTTTCCATGTTTACAGTTTGACCAAGTATGGAGCGCTGAGAGGAACGGCGCTTAGAGGGACAGAACAGTCCTAGAACAGACCTAGAACAGGTCTAGGATAGGTCTAGAACAGGCTTAGAACAGTCCTATAACAGGCCTAGAACAGTCCTAGAACAGACCTAGAACAGGCCTAGAACAGGCCTAGAACACGCCTAGAACAGGCCTAGAACAGGCCTAGAACAGACCTAGAACATACCTAGAACAGTCCTAGAACAGGCCTAGAACACGCCTAGAACAGGTAAGGATAGGTCTAGAACAGGCCTAGTACAGTCCTAGAACAGGCCTAGGATAGGTCTAGAACAGGCATAGAACAGTCCTAGAACAGGCCTAGGATAGGTCTAGAACAGTCCTAGAACATACCTAGAACAGGCCTAGGATAGGTCTAGAACAGGCATAGAACAGTCCTAGAACAGGCCTAGGATAGGTCTAGAACAGGCAAAGAACAGTCCTAGAACAGGCCTAGGATAGGTCTAGAACAGGCCTAGAACAGACGTAGAACAGGCCTAGGATAGGTCTAGAACAGGCCTAGAACAGACGTAGAACAGGCCTAGGATAGGTCTAGAACAGGCCTAGCCTCTGGAGACAGAAACGCACCTTCACCTGCCTATACACTGAAGACGTGTCAGGCCCAGAAGGATTGACATCATGGGACAAGTGTTGCTATGATTATTGAATGTTTATGTGTAAAATGACAATGTATATGAATGTGGAAACTCATGTTTTTTCCTGTGTCAAAGTGATGAATGAAAGACAATGGTAATGTCATAGCTAGTTAAATTGTTTATCTATCGATTATCTGGTCACTATGTTATCTTTTTTCAAGATAATCTTACTGTATCTGGGGTTATTTTAAGGAAAGTTGTAGCTATAGTTCTCTGAGTGTATAATTGTGATTATTGTATTGTCTGGGAAATTCTATTTCTGGGGAAAGTATTGTGTACAAAACCCTTTTTGCTTGAGAGGTAATGTTTTTGTCAAATTTCTATGTTAATGTAATATAATGGGAGAATACATTTTAAAAGTTGACTCAAGTTGCCTCATTCAATTTTACTATATCGAACTGTGTAAACAGCCATTTTAAACACGGCGTAGTCGTGGTGTGATTCTGTAAAACACAACTCCGTGTCGGTCCGGTCACACTCGGGGTCACGGCTCTGGTTCCACCCGCACAGGAAGTTCATAAGGTGCCGTTTCCTGTTTTCCCTTTTCCCTCCGTTTTCTCATGATCTCTGTGAACCTCTTCTGCTCTTCTTCTTGTTTTTTCACCAGTTCCTCCTCGTGGGCTTCCCTTTCCTCCGCCATTTTAATGTGCACTTCCTGTCGCCACTGAGGAGAGGTTATAGAGAAAGAGGAGTTATAGAGAAGGCATACGTGACAATGGAACCTGGATAGACACCAAACGGACTGGATTCACAGCGTATTTATGTTTATATATTTATATTTATATACGCCGCCGTGTGCGCCCCTCACCTGCTCCTCAACCACTCTCCTCAGATCAACGTCTGTCCGTGTGTTGAAGTCCACATACGTGCGCTTGGTACTTTGTCTGCAACTCGTTCACACGATGTGTCACACACACGCACACACACACACACACGTTTTAATCACCCGCTCACCGTTGCTCCACGTTTCATATTACATTTCATATTACATTTCATATTCCAAGGACACCACAATTGCAACAAAATATCAGACTCAAGTTTGGCATGAAGTTACAACATCAAGGTTGTTGATTCATTAGTAAATTAGGCTCAACACTTCCACACCAAGGCCCCGAAAATGATGGATTAAAACGGATGAAATGGGAGCAAAGCTGAGCAGAATGTGGTTAGATTTGGGCCCTGATGGTGTTGGTGAGTATGAGTCCAGGTCCTCTTACCTGGAGGCTCTTCCAGCCTCGTCCGCCCTGGGGGGCTGCTGGCTCTGTCCAGCAGGGGGCGCTGCGTCTGGGAGTCTGGGCCAAGATGAGGCCTTCTGTCTGGGCCTGGAGGGGGAGGGGGCTGGTTCTCTCTGGGGCCTGGTGGAGGGGGAGGGGGAGGGGGCTGGTTCTCTCTGGGGCCTGGTGGAGGGGGAGGGGGCTGGTTCTCTCTGGGGCCTGGTGGAGGGGGAGGGGGAGGGGGCTGGTTCTCTCTGGGGCCTGGTGGAGGGGTAGGGGGAGGGGGAGGGGGAGGGGGCTGGTTCTCTCTGGGGCCTGGTGGAGGGGTAGGGGGAGGGGGAGGGGGCTGGTTCTCTCTGGGGCCTGGTGGAGGGGGAGGGGGAGGGGGAGGGGGAGGGGGAGGGGGCTGGTTCTCTCTGGGGCCTGGTGGAGGGGGAGGTGGAGAGGGAGGGGGCTGGTTCTCTCTGGGGCCTGGTGGAGGGGGAGAGGGAGGGGGCTGGTTCTCTCTGGGGCCTGGTGGAGGGGGAGGGGGAGGGGGAGGGGGCTGGTTCTCTCTGGGGCCTGGTGGAGGGGGAGGGGGCTGGTTCTCTCTGGGGCCTGGTGGAGGGGGAGGGGGCTGGTTCTCTCTGGGGCCTGGTGGAGGTGGAGGGGGAGGTGGAGGGGGCTGGTTCTCTCTGGGGCCTGGTGGAGGTGGAGGGGGAGGTGGAGGGGGCTGGTCCTCTCTGGGGCCTGGTGGAGGTGGAGGGGGAGGGGGCTGGTTCTCTCTGGGGCCTGGTGGAGGTGGAGGGGGCTGGTTCTCTCTGGGGCCTGGTGGAGGGGGAGGGGGCTGGTTCTCTCTGGAGTCTGGTGGAGGGGGAGGGGGAGGGGGCTGGTTCTCTCTGGGGCCTGGTGGAGGTGGAGGGGGAGGGGGCTGGTTCTCTCTGGGGCCTGGTGGAGGGGGAGGGGGAGGGGGCTGGTTCTCTCTGGGGCCTGGTGGAGGGGTAGGGGGGGGTCTCTCGCTGGGCCCTAGCGCAGGGCTGGGGTGATATCGGAGCGGGGGGCAGGTACAGCTGCGCGAGGGTACAGGCCAGTCTCCAGGAGATCATCTGACCAGAGACTACCCCGGCGGCAGGGGCAGATGGAGTCGTCCACCCCTCGCTGGACAGACTGTTCTCCACGCTCATCTCTGCCTGGGACACAGAGACAGACATGGTGCCCTCATACAGTAACACTGTGAACCTGGGCTGAGTTTCCCAGAGGCATCGTAGCGCTACGTTCATCGTAAGCTATGGCGTTCATCATAGCGCTACGATGCCTCTGGGAAACTCAGCCCAGTTCTGTTAATCTCCCGTGGCAACGTCACACACGCAGGTGTTAGCCGGATAGGAAGTGTTGGAGCCATATTCCATATATGGGTTTGTGGGCGTGGTTTGTTAAGTGCTATGTGTAGGTACGTACGTTTGGGGAGAAGCCTAACAGTTTTCCACCGTGTATTCGTGTACTCGGTGTTGACAATTTACGTGTATAACTTTAGAAGCACTACTGAAGTGCCGGTTTTGTTTTATCTTTTGCATTTTGAGTTATCGAGTTAATAAACGGATCACCTCATCCAAAGATATATAACGGTTTGGACGATGGATTTCTTTTGCTTTTGACACTTAGAACACGCGTCTAAACTAGTCCGGTTCGCCGCCTTCGGCGTCTTATTGGTAACAGGCCCTTCAGTAAGCGTAGTACTAGCCTATCTGTGCTTGCCTACCCAGATAGCAAGCAGATCTGGGCCATATATGGGCCGGAACTAAGCCACAAGGGCCAGATCTGGCCTGTATATGGCCCAGATCCACTTGCTATCTGGGTACCCACGGTGCGGCAGAAAGGACCAGCCTTTACATGGTACACGCCTAACTAGCCGAAGCTTTCTTAGTGATACTGTATGTAACCAAGGGAACACAGCCGTAACTCTGCTCACATCTCTGGTACCCAGGGCACGTGGAGAGCGCTGATTTATTCCTTCCCTCCAGTAAACAGATGAGATGGGTGAGCTGGAAGGAGGCTTCTCATATTAATAACCCAGTAAACAGATGAGATGGGTGAGCTGGAAGGAGGCTTCTCATATTAATAACCACGATCGCTCACGTTGACGAGGAAGGCCACGAGGTCGGTCAGCGACAACTCGCCCACAAATTAATCCGGGGTGATAAACGTGCGCCGCTGTGATTAGGTTCTTTGATCACGTTTTGCCGCTGATTATAAATGTCTTCTGCTCCATTCACTGGGATGAAAAGGGGCCTTAGAGACCCTCTTCCGAGCACGGTACTAATTACACAACAACTCGGGTTCCTATTCACTTCCATCACCACACCCAGAAAGCATTTTATCCCCCAGGGTGACACGATGGTTGTGAATCAATAGGTGTCATATTCTGTGTGTATGTGAAGCACATACAGTAGCCATTTCATAAGTGAATTCCTAGACATCCAGAACAGCCTGGTAGGCCTCGGAGGAGGAGCTCACAGCTTATGGCTTTCCCAGCTGTGCTTTGACCAGGGAGAGGGGTCCTTCTGACAGCTTAGTATCTCTTTGAACTGCCTGAGAATCCCTCTGCTCTGGAGAAACAGCAGACCGCTGAGAGGCCCAATCATCTAGTTAAATAACTTAGTGAGCGGCGAATTAGGTGTTTAAAACATGACATTTACTGCAGTAGCTACTGAGCAGCAATGGTTTTTCAGAATAAGACAAACAGGAGCACCCCGGTGGCTTAGTGGGTTGGGGTTAGCATGTAAAGGCTGATCCTTTAGCAGCGTGGGTTCGAATCTGGACCACGCCATCCTTCCCCTCTCTCTCTCTCTCTCCCACCTTTCTTGACTGTCCTATCACAATAAAGTAGAAATGCCACAAAAATAATCCCCCCCCCAAAAAAGTCAAATTCCCTGACAAAACACGACCCACTTTACGCAAGAGTGACTTGGACTCATCATTGGATCAATTAAAGCGAAAAATATTTTCATTGCTCTTTGTCAAATTTGCACACCACTCTCGAGGCGACCTGGGTGACATTGTGCTCTCTCATCCCAGAAGCTCCCCCCCTGCCGGGTGGGATGGGTTTGCATTCCCGGGTCTGCCGTTGGTTTTATTGGACGCTAATGGACCGCATTAAGTAGTTCCTTCCCCGAGGCGGACTGCAGCATTTTTGCATGGGGGGGGGGGGGTAACGCACTACCGAATACACCTCAAGCAGCTCAGAATGGTTCATCCCGCCTACCTCTACGACCCGGGAGGCGTCTGTGACGCGCGGGTCGCTCTCCCCGCCCAGGT
>NC_140235.1:41171157-41201157 GCF_949987555.1 Borostomias antarcticus
GCGTGTGGTGTGTTTATGTACTGTACAAGTAAAATGTGTTAATGTGTGCGATATTTTTATATACTGTTACTGTTGTTTTTATATACATATCACTATGGCACACACGTTGTGGTATGTGTGTTCAGGGCGAGGCTTTGTGGAAACTTAGTTCACTGTATTGGTTGAACTAGTTCATATTAGAGTGGGCACTGCAGAACTGATGGTTCATTATCACAATCAGAAGGATAAGCTAAAGAAAAGAACAATGTATAAAACGTTGTGCAGTCAGTGTTTATACAGTGAGTATGCAGAGTGTAATGTGTTGGTGAGTGTGTGTGTGTGTGTGTGTGTGTGTGTTGGTGAGTGTGTGTGTTTGACTTCTTTACCTTTTAAGAAACTGCGGAGGTGGGACCTGCTTCTTTGGTATCCATTCAGGTGACCAGAGATGTGAAAGAGATAGAGTCTCAAAAACACCAAATATCCCAGCTGGCAGAGAAGAAAAGACAACGTTTACCATCAACAACAATCAATTAAAGTAGTAGTCAAGCACTCTTGAGATATTAGTACTACAGGTAAGTAATACACAATAGATCTCTATGGACATATTAAGGCCCATGACGACGGGTTTATCCCAGAGATCCACTGTGAACTCAGCTGTGACATGAGCAATGAGGACTAATATCTCAAGACTGCACCAACATGTTTATATGGATCACTGTATAAGATCATAAATAAACTTATAACAGGGCTTATGATGCTAAATACCAAACTACTGGTGTCCTGGATCTCTTCTGATCCAATTTATTTATTTATTGGGGCGGCTGTAGCTCAGCTGATAGAGTGGGTCGTTCAATGATCGAAGGGTCAGTGGTTCGAATCCCAGCTCCGACTGTCCACATGTCGAAGTGTCCTTGAGCAAGACACCTAACCCCAAATTGCTCCCAATGAGCAGGTTAGCACCTTGCATGGCAGCTACCGCCATTGGTGTGTGAATGTGTGTGTGAATGGGTGAATGAGAGGCCATTGTAAAGCGCTTTGAGTACCGCTAAGGTGGAAAAGCGCTATATAAGTGCAGTCCATTTACCATTTGAAGTACTTATTTTCCCACAGAAAGGGTACAAGACAAACAACAGTATCAGGTATTAAACCCCCACACTACCGCACACAGGATGAACCTGTGCATTCACTAAAGACACCTGGACCCTGACTCACTACCTTGAGCACCTTGACCTCACAGGCGTAGAGGTCGTGCTTCTGTGAGGCATCGGTTCTGATCCAGTACAGAAGAGACTCGGCCAGGTAAAACAGGCCTGGGATCTGCTCTACCTGCACCGGCGCATGGTCCAGCGACACCAACAGAGCATCCAGCGCATCTAAGAGCAGAAATACAGGAAGCTTTACATATTTCATTCCAATGTGTCATTTGTGTTTCTAGGCCTATAGCCATGACTTTATTGCCGTTACATACAACAAGTAGGCCCTAAACATCTATCAGTAACTGAAAATCTGTAAAACTGAAGAAAAAAAGAGTTACACTCTCTCCTATAGGAGAGAATATATGCTGGTTAGGTTCTCTCATCACACCCACCATTTTGAATTTCTCCATGGCAGCACAAACTAAACAAGAGGAGCTCTGTCCATGCCATGGGCAGATCTACGAAGGCTCCCTCTCCCATGCAGTTAAGTCCTGCTCTGCGCTGTTGGACAAATACACACACCGAATTACTGCTACATACAAAGTAATGGTGCACTTACTATAAACAGTATTAGCATAGCTGTACAAAAACAGCTTATAAATTATGCAGTGTGTATATTTGCATGATTGGTTACAGCTTTGTTAATATATTATTGTAGCAGTTGAGTTCAACAAGTAATACATTTAGCAGGTCTTTGTCGCCATCTGGTGGTGAAGACTTTGGGTGCACTCGTTTACATTGCCTAAAAAGGTGGTGTTGCTCTGGTCCAACTGACCCCACAGTTAGAAGCATTGTGGGAGGTCTAACCTTGCTGCGGCTGAGTAGTTGTTTGGCCAGTTCAACATACTTCTCCTGCTCAACAGAGCCACGGGGAAGATTGTACTGTTTGATAAACTCTTCGCTGATTTGAAAAGGGTTTCTGTCAGGAAAAAAGAACAAATGATGTTGCAAATATAGCTTTAATGATTATTCATTGTGTACAATTAGAGTCTAAATGATTGAGGACATTAGATTCAAGATTCAATATCTGTTTTATTGGCCATGTATATGGTTCACACACATACTAGGAGTTTGACTATGGTTAAGGTTCAGGCCTACACTGTTGCAGACGATATAGGACAGGGTGCAGGACAGGACAGGACATATTAACTAGGAATATTAACCCCCGATAGCCTATAATGTTGCCTAGCAATGGGATTTCAGAAGGAGATAATACCTCCATAAGTTAAGTCTTTTCCTACCTGACAGCTGTTGAATGTTTTGTGGTTCTGATTTCTTCAGCTTGTTTGAAAAGTCTTTTTTGTAAATCCTCTTTATGTGTTTGTGAAATTACACCTAAATGATGAACCACTGGGATTTTCACAATTGGCATCTTGCGAATTTATAGATCATGTGTCTGGAGAATCATGGTTATTGCTCCTAAGTTTCACTGGTGTCACTTCTAGCTAAAGTTATATGTTTGCAGTGTTTCCATGGAGGCACACAGCCGAGTTCAAACAAGGTCACAAAAAACTTCATTTCCCATAATGCCTTATAGACGCGGAAGTGAATGAGGTTTCCGGTTGATCTGACAGTTCGATTGTTGTTTGCTTGCTATGATACGAAGCCTTGCTTTGGTAATCAGTAGATATCTAGTTATCTTAACAGTGGCCTGATTAGATATTACATCGCGGTTGTTATTCGTCTTCAATGTGTTACTCTTAGATTCAGTCCAGATTGTAAGGATCGGTGGGATTTCAAGGAGCTGTCGCGACAATTCAGGATGACATCCCGGCGACCAGACAGCTTCGATGGCTTAGGAGGGTACAGGGGAAGGGAGGATGGCTCAGGTTACCGGGGAAGGGAGGACCCTCCCTACACCGGGGGCTTCACCGGGAGGTCATTCAATACCTCGTCTAATGTGGACCTTCAGCATTGGGTCACAACCCCTCCAGATATCCCAGGGAGCCGAAACCTGCAGTCCGGGGCCCCTGGGGGACCCAGCGGTGCTGAAGATGCTCAGCCGGCGGCTCCTCCAGCCGGTAGGGGACCAGCTGTGCCTCCGGGATACACGTCTCATCCAACGTGAACACAAACCAATAAATCATCTATATATTTGGCTGAACACATTTAAACATAGGCCAGGGACGCATTCTCTCTCTTACGTATTGTCGTTGGAGATAACGTAGGCCTACGTCTTCTGTCTTCCTGTGTAAACTTCCGGGAATGAATAACTGTGCATGTAACTGTGATGGCTTTGCAGCATTTGAAATGTGATTCAGCTCTAACATAGCTCCTAGTTGCCCCCCATCCGATGGAAGGGACTCTATCGACCCCTGTACGTTATTAGTTCGTGCGTACGTTCGTCCATCACACATGTAGGCTACATGTACCAGAGCACACCACCTGGGGGCGCTACTGGTCATGGTCTCCCACCTAGTCCATAGCCAGACCTATCTCCACCCCTCACTTCGTTTAAGCGAAGAAGGTCTGACTGCAGCCTAACTCTGGTCCAGGGTGATAGATAGACAGACAGACAGACAGACAGACAGACAGACAGACAGACAGATAGATAGATAGATAGATAGATAGATAGAAAGTATACATACCTCCACAACACTCTAAACGCTCTAACTGTTAAACTTAACGAACGATAGTCGATTAATTGATAAGCACGTCCCGTGCCGGACTGCACTTTGCTCGCTTCATTTTTTTGTCTTCTTCCGCTGTGTCATTGAAATTTCGCAGCATCCCAATTATTCTTCACTACAGTCAGACCTTAAATCTTGATTACATTTCTTTACCTTAAATCTTGATTACATAGTGAGGGCACCCTGGACCAGAGTTAGTGAGGGCACCCTGGACCAGAGCTAGTGAGGGCACCCTGGACCAGAGAGCTAGTGAGGGCACCCTGGACCAGAGCTAGTGAGGGCACCCTGGATCAGAGATAGTGAGGGCACCCTGGACCAGAGCTAGTGAGGGCACCCTGGACCAGAGCTAGTGAGGGCACCCAGGACCAGAGATAGTGAGGGCACCCTGGACCAGAGATAGTGAGGGCACCCTGGACCAGAGATAGTGAGGGCACCCTGGACCAGAGCTAGTGAGGGCACCCTAGACCAGAGCTAGTGAGGGCACCCTGGACCAGAGCTAGTGAGGGCACCCTGGACCAGAGCTAGTGAGGGCACCCTGAACCAGAGCTAGTGAGAGCACCCTGGACCAGAGCTAGTGAGGGCACCCTGGACCAGAGCTAGTGAGGGCACCCTGGACCAGAGCTAGTAAGGGCCCCCTGGACCAGAGCTAGTAAGGGCCCCCTGGACCAGAGCTAGTGAGGGCCCCCTGGACCAGAGCTAGTGAGGGCACCCTGGACCAGAGCTAGTGAGGGCACCCTGGACCAGAGCTAGTGAGGGCACCCTGAACCAGAGCTAGTGAGAGCACCCTGGACCAGAGCTAGTGAGGGCACCCTGGACCAGAGCTAGTGAGGGCACCCTGGACCAGAGCTAGTGAGGGCACCCTGGACCAGAGATAGCTGCAACCCATGATCATTCTGGGATAGAGTAAAAAACACTATATTTCTTTAAACCAATCACAATCGTCTTGGGCGGCGCTAAGCGTGTTTTTTTCGGGGGTACCCTTAGAAAATAGTCTTCAGCGATTGAATCTGATTGGCGCAGTTTGACTATGTTCATGTTTCTCTTGTAGAGCCATTGAACAGATTCGCTGGGTTTGGAATCGGACTTGCCAGGTAATTCAGTTCTCAACCACGGCTTTCCTTGTTATAAGATTATAAGATTTAGTCATCACTAAAAACTGTTTTTGACCAAACATCATAATGATTCATTCCGAGTCAGAACTTTATTTGTCACATGCGTACGGACAGTGAACAGTCACAGTGAATCACCTGTCCTCTTCTCAGTCTGTTCACAGAGAACGTCCTGGCCCACCCCTGCATCGTGTTCCGGAGACAGTGTCAGGTGAGCACAAGATTAAAGGTGCAGTGTGTAGTTTTTTGGCGACATCTAGTTGTGAAAATAAAATGAACGGATTTGACAGAAATTGAATCGAATTTCATAAGTATGTTTGAATTAGTGTAAAATCCCATGAAAGTAAGAATTGTTACATTTTCCTTACCTTAGAATGAGCCCTTTATATCTACAACATGGAGCGGGTCCCTCCATAGAGGCCGCCATGTTGAATTCAATGTAATTGTATTGAATTTGGTTGCAATTTGGAACGTCACCACTAGATGTATGTCGCCAAAAACTACACACTGCCCTTTTAAACTGTATAGCCCTGACTGCAACTTTGAAAAGCCAAAATATCGTCTTCAGTCTGATATAATAGCAGATATCTGTCTTTGTGGCGCATGCTGTAAGGCAGCCAACCCTGGTGCAAATACAGTACATGTCCATTATTGAGACAGGTCAGATTCTCTGTTATTCACCGGGAATGTAATCCATAACTGTCTGTCTGTTCCTCACAGGTTAACTACCACGCCCGCTGCTACCACCTCTCACCTCTCACTGCCATGACTGTCATGTACAACGTCACCAAGAGCCAGGTAAGCGCCTCTCTCTCTCTCTCTGTCTCTCTCTTTCTCTCTCTTCCTCTCTCTCTCTATCTCTCTCTCTCTCTCTCTCCCTCTCTCTCTCTCTCTCTCTCTTTCTCTCTCTCTCTCTCTCCCTCTCGCTCTCTCTCTCTCCCTCTTCCTCTTCCTCTCGCTCTCTCTCCCTCTCTCTCTCTCTCTCCCTCTCCCTCTCCCTCTCCCTCTCCCTCTCTCTCTCCCTCTCTCTCAATTCAATTCAATAAGCTTTATTGGCAGGAAATACTCAGAATGTAAATATTGGCAAAGCATAGTACTAATTAAGAAAGAAAGAAACAAACAAAAAGAGCTGATAATATATGAATAAGAAATGCTGCAATAAATAGTAATAATAATAATAATCATCACAATGTGTATATGTATGTTTGTGTGCGCACGTGTGTGTGTGTGTGTCTAGGTCATTCACTGTCCCTCAGGTTGTGGCATGCTGATACGTATTGGACAGCCATACATGCCCTTATGGATATATATATATATATATATATTCAGAGTCAGATTATAATGAAGGACTAACTCTAATGTGGGACTATGATAGGGAAGGCCTAATGCTGTGGTTCCATTAGAGTCCAGTGTGTGTGTGTGTGTCTGCCCACAGGGTCCCAAGGCGCTGTGGAAAGGGATGGGCAGCACCTTCGTGGTCCAGGGGGTGACCCTGGGAACAGAGGGCATCATTAGTGAATGCACTACTCTGCCACGGTATGAACACACCCTATCCTAGGGGCGCTGGCTTACAGCCACGCACAAAAACAGACAATAAAACAGATCTTGAATCTTGAGTAGAAACTGAATGTTCTGTGTGTTGATTTGATTTGATGTGAGCCAATAAATAAGTGTCATTTTAATATTTTTGTCCTTCTTGACTGGAAACTGAGATGTGCTACTGTGCCATCTGTTTGATGACTGACCTATTTTGTGTGTTTTGGTGGATGACTGATCTATTTCATGTGTTTTGGTGGATGACTGATCTATTTCGTGTGTTTTGGTGGATGACTGATCTATTTCATGTGTTTTGGTGGATGACTGATCTATTTCATGTCTGTTTCTATGTCTGTTCCCAGGGAACTCTCTCATAAATGGAACCCAAAGCAAGTGGTCGGCCATCTTGTCCTTAAAGGGTAAGTCATGAAGTCTGGGATGTCCTGACGACAGGCGTTCAGATGATTTGATGTGTTGAGTAGTTGACAGGTGCAGGTGCTTCTCGGGGCCTAGTCCTAGATTTAACATGTCAGTGGGGATATCCATCGGAAGACCTTCCTAGTCCTAGTCCAGATATAATCTCTATCAGGGAAACCGGCCCTCTGTGTGGTGGAAGGGTAGCCTCGTGAGACCATCCTGATCTCGCGAGGTCACTTCCTGTTTCTCAGCCCCTGATTGGTTCCTGTAGTTGATGTGTGAAAATGAAATACAGCCTGCTAGTAAAACAGTCTCCCGAAGCAGCGAGCGCTAACGTTAGCGTTAGCTGAATAAACACAGCCATAAGTGCAGCTGTTGCAGAAAAAGACTCAATAACAACAACGAAAAGAGTCCGGTCTCACGGGGCTGGAGAACGCGGGAATCCCGTGTAATATTCATTCATTGCACAGACATTACTTCCGAGGAGATCTTGAGTGATGATCTTGAAGGGACTTTACCTCAGCGGTGATCAGATTGTTGTGACTCCAGGTGTTGATCTCTATCTGTTTGCGCTGAGCGGGTTCAGTCATCGGCGGTGATCAGATTGTTGTGACTCCAGGTGTTGATCTCTATCTGTTTGCGCTGAGCGGGTACAGTCATCGGCGGTGATCAGATTGTTGTGACTCCCGTGTTGATCTCTATCTGTTTGCGCTGAGCGGGTACAGTCATCGGCGGTTATCAGATTGTTGTGACTCCAGGTGTTGATCTCTATCTGTTTGCGCTGAGCGGGTACAGTCATCGGCGGTTATCAGATTGTTGTGACTCCAGGTGTTGATCTCTATCTGTTTGCGCTGAGCGGGTACAGTCATCGGCGGTTATCAGATTGTTGTGACTCCAGGTGTTGATCTCTATCTGTTTGCGCTGAGCGGGTTCAGTCATCGGCGGTTATCAGATTGTTGTGACTCCAGGTGTTGATCTCTATCTGTTTGCGCTGAGCGGGTACAGTCATCGCGCCTGTCTCTCGTTCGCAGGTTGACCTACGTGGTTGCCATGCCGTTCTACTCAGCAAGCCTCATTGAAACGGTGCAGGTCAGTACTGAAGGTCCAGTCTCTACAGTCTAGGTCCAGTCTCTACACTCTAGGTCCAGTCTTTACACTCTAGGACCAGTCTACACTCTAGGTCCAGTCTACACTCTAGGACCAGTCTACACTCTAGGACCAGTCTACACTCTAGGACCAGTCTCTACACTCTAGGACCAGTCTTTACACTCTAGGACCAGTCTTTACACTCTAGGACCAGTCTACACTCTAGGACCAGTCTCTACACTCTAGGACCAGTCTACACTCTAGGTCCAGTCTACACTCTAGGACCAGTCTCTACACTCTAGGTCCAGTCTACACTCTAGGTCCAGTCTCTACACTCTAGGACCAGTCTACACTCTAGGTCCAGTCTACACTCTAGGTCCAGTCTTTACACTCTAGATCCAGTCTACACTCTAGGTCCAGTCTACACTCTAGGTCCAGTCTCTACACTCTAGGACCAGTCTTAACACTCTAGGTCCAGTCTACACTCTAGGTCCAGTCTACACTCTAGGTCCAGTCTACACTCTAGGTCCAGTCTACACTCTAGGACCAGTCTACACTCTAGGTCCAGTCTTTACACTCTAGGACCAGTCTACACTCTAGGACCAGTCTCTACACTCTAGGACCAGTCTACACTCTAGGTCCAGTCTACACTCTAGGACCAGTCTACACTCTAGGACCAGTCTACACTCTAGGACCAGTCTACACTCTAGGACCAGTCTCTACACTCTAGGTCCAGTCTACACTCTAGGTCCAGTCTACACTCTAGGACCAGTCTACACTCTAGGACCAGTCTTAACACTCTAGGACCAGTCTACACTCTAGGACCAGTCTCTACACTCTAGGACCAGTCTACACTCTAGGACCAGTCTACACTCTAGGACCAGTCTGACCCTTCGATCATTGACGACCCGCTCTACCAACCTATCCCCATTCTTCCTCCCCTTGTCCCTCGCTTGTGTGTGTGCGTGTGTGTGTGTGTGTGTGTGTGTGTGTGTGTGTGCGTGTGTGTGTGTGTGTGTGCGTGTGTGTGTGTGTGTGTGTGTGTGTGTGTGTCACCAGAGCGAGATCATCCGGGACAACCCTGGCATCCTGGACTGTGTGAAGGAGGGGGTGGGTCGCGTGGTGGGCATGGGGGTCCCCCACAGCAAGCGTCTCCTCCCCCTCTGGGGGCTGGCCTTCCCCACCGTGCTCCACGGCGTGCTCCACTACGTCGTCAGCTCCGCCGTGCAGAAGCTGGTCCTCTTCCTGCTGCGCCGCGGAGGCCCCGCCCACCACCGGCCGCCGCCCGACGGCTCGGAGACGGTCCAGAGCATGCTGGACGCCTACTTCCCCGAACTCGTGGCCAGCTTCCTGGCCAGCCTCTGCGCCGACGTCCTGCTCTACCCGCTGGAGACGGTGCTGCACCGGCTGCATGTCCAGGGGACGCGCACCATCATCGACAACACGGACCTGGGCTTCGAGGTGCTGCCCATCAACACGCAGTACGAGGGCATGAGGGACTGCGTCAACGCCATCCGGCGCGAGGAGGGCCCGGCGGGGTTCTACAAGGGCTTCGGCGCCATCGTGGTGCAGTACTCGCTGCACGCCGCCGTGCTGCAGATCACCAAGATGATCTACTCCACCCTACTGAAGAACGCCTGAGAGAGAGAGACGCTGCTTGATTACGAGTTGTCTGATTGGTTGGCTAGTGCCCCGCCCCCTCCAGTTGAAACCTTCTTGTTCCATGTGGCACTTTTTGTGCTCGTCACACTTTTTGTTTTTCAACATTTCCACTGTGTCACTAAGTACTTCAGGTGTAATATGATCCATAACATCAGAATAGCGATCCTTATGAGTGGTCATACAAAATGTAAAATATATATTTCAAGAGCCAAATGATATTTTCTCGCTGGTTTGTCAGTTGTCCTGCGAAACGGAGAATATTTGCGTCCAAAGTTTAAAACGATCAGTCTCTGACTCTGTTTTGACATGATCAGTCACTGACTCTGTTTTGACTTGATCAGTCTCTGACTCTGTTTTGACTTGATCAGTCTCTGACTCTGTTTTGACTTGATCAATCTCTGACTCTGTTTTGACTTGATCAGTCTCTGACTCTGTTTTGACTTGATCAGTCTCTGACTCTGTTTCGACATGATCAGTCTCTGACTCTGTTTCGACATGATCAGTCTTTGACTCTGTTTCGACATGATCAGTCTCTGACTCTGTTTTGACTTGATCAGTCTCTGACTCTGTTTCGACATGATCAGTCTCTGACTCTGTTTTGACTTGATCAATCTCTGACTCTGTTTTGACATGATCAGTCTCTGACTCTGTTTTGACATGATCAGTCTCTGACTCTGTTTTGCACGACTACTGACGCCAATTTATCCTGGCATATGTATCAGTGGTCCTTTCAATTCTCCATTACAACTGGATGGTATGACTGTGGCTGTTTGTTGCTTGTGGATTTGTGTTGGCACTATCAGAGAAATGTTTGTGCCAATCTTCCAGAGATATATGTACAAAATGTACAGTAAAGTGATATAAATGTCTTTAAATTATTATTTGCTTTCTAGTGATAATGTTGTATACTGTATGTTGGTACGTAATAGATTTAAGTTCACATTTTGACACTTGCACAACGTACAGTTAATCTCAGTAGGCCGATAATTTGAGATTAAATAATGTGTAATGGAAAAATATAATTATTAATGCATTTGGATGATTGAAGTCAGGGATTTTAGGACATAAGAATTGCCTTGTCTTTTGTAAAGCACTGTTGGATCATTTGCTTATCGCTTGAGAAACTTGCTCATAATAAATATGATGTGCTTTCTGTGCATGCGAGTCATTTCCTGCCATTTTCTCATTAGATTAGAAATTTGATTACATCTAATAAATTTAGACGACATCTTAATTAACTCTACTTGTTATCCATGTTATCGTTCTTCATCCACGCGCTGAAGACGTCATCCGGGTCCCAGCTACCCTGTTCAATGAGCGCCAGGTGTGATCCACGGCTGTGATTTACTGCTCGTTATCTTCAACCTGTCCTGATGGAGACCAGTGATGACGTTTATCGATGACAGCGTACACCGTTGGCGGGGGGAACTCCTCCCTCCTCAACCTTTCCTGTCACAGTGATGTAACTTGTCTTACACTTATTTTCAAAGTGCTTCTCAATGTTTAGTTTTTAACTACCACACATTTACAGGAAATGATTTATAGATTATATTAGCCTACAGTTTTTTAAAAGGCCACAGGGGAGATCTCCTGTTCTGGAGGGAAATGGAGGTCAAAGGTGAAGGAATGAGGAAGAGGAAGGACAGAGGAAGAGACGAGGAAGGACAGATTGTCTCAGATGGGATCAGCATGGTCAACCTCAACCATGAGGCCCTGACCAGGTCAACCTCAACCATGAGGCCCTGACCAGGTCAACCTCAACCATGAGGCCCTGACCAGGTCAACCTCAACCATGAGGCCCTGACCAGGTCAACCTAAACCATGAGGCCCTGATCAGGTCAACCTCAACCATGAGGCCCTGACCAGGTCAACCTCAACCATGAGGCCCTGATCAGGTCAACCTCAACCACGAGGCCCTGATCAGGTCAACCTCAACCACGAGGCCCTGATCAGGTCAACCTCAACCATGAGGCCCTGATCAGGTCAACCTCAACCATGAGGCCCTCATCAGGTCAACCTCAACCATGAGGCCCTGATCAGGTCAACCTCAACCATGAGGCCCTGACCAGGTCAACCTCAACCACGACGCCCTGATCAGGTCAACCTCAACCATGAGGCCCTGGTTGGATCTGTCATGTTGACCATGTGCTCAGTCATGGGTTGAGTATGAGGGACGCTGGGCAGAGAGTTCAGCCCAACTTGAACCACCTGCATCTGTCACCCGTACCTTCACACATGAGAACCGGTAATGTTACCTACTATCTACACTAACTACTGCTTTTTATATGCATGCATAGGCCTACTGTAGTAGGCTATACTGTATTCTGACATAGCAGTAGGCCTAAACTCAATGATTGTTGGCCAATGTTACAGTTATGTCATTTGATATTGAAAATTGAAAATGTTTTTTTAGCTTAACCAATATCATTTTCGGATCTTCTGCAGAATCGACGGACGCCTTCACCATGGAAACATTGCTTGTGCTGGAGAGGTCATGAGGTCAGAGCGAAATAGGAGAGAGGATCATTTATTTTTTCGTACATTTTGTGTTTTGTGTTTTTGTGTGTAGACTTTAGAAAAAAAATCATTTTAATTAATTAATTAAGGAATTTTGAATGCAGTGTTCGTTTTTGTTAGAGGTTTGTGAGTTTTGCATTTTGTGTTTGAAGTTTCGAGAAAATGAGCCAGAAGATTCAGAAAACGCGTGTAAACATTTGGGAAAAAACTATAGTAAGGTTAAACTTGATTATAGACCTGATTATAAGACCTCATTTACTCAGAGGTCATGACATTTAACTACATCAAAGGCTAAAGTTACTTTTTTTTTTATAATCAGGAATGATCTTTTTATGTTGGGAACTGAAATTAGTATTGAACTGAATGATCTTCTTTACGGTCAGTCTGTTTCATCTGTCCTTGGTAACCTTGGTAACTTCCAATTCGAGCTGTACTCTGGTCTTGTGTCATCAACACAACACAAGCATGGATGCTCAGACACTCAGATCCATGGTTCCCTCTGAATCACTAGATCCCATGCTGTGTGGTTCTATGTATCAGATGATCTCCTGATATGAACATGAGTGCGTTTCAATCTTCACTATGTGTATGACGTGTTCTGGGAGGTCACCATCGATGAGAAGGGGTGTTGATGGATGTATAAAGCTTCAGTAACATGACTGTCATCACTCCAAAGACCTCTCAAATTAGGACAATGATGAACAAGACATATTTCATCGGTAAATGATTGAATTTTTTCTCGCCAGTTGTACAGTGGACTTCATTTTGAGGGGATATTTACAGGTTAATGTTGGGTACGCATGCTGAGATTGAGTGTGTGTGTTTAACTCCTGTCTTACAGCGTACCTCACCTTTGCCGTGTCTGCACATCTTGTGTGGGGTAGCTGTGACAAATATAAGTGTCTGAAGAAAATACAGGAGGATGTCTTCAAAGTAATTGCCGTTGAACACAACATCCCTGTAAGTTTGTTATGATTTTTTTTTAATCAAATTCAGAATTTTTCATTCACGCAGGTCAAGAGACTGACTTTGGTTCTCCCTCAGGCGATGATGAGCTCTCTCTGTAAGAGAGATCTACCCCCGGACCACTCAACGACGCCTGAGTGCATCCTCAAGTGGCTGACCTGTCCCCCCACCTGTAAGAATGAGCTGGAGGAGTTACAGTGTAAACTGACGCGCTCAGCTGAGGTGAGAAGCAAGGACACCTTGAACCTTCTCTTTATTCTCTCTCTCTCTCTCTCTCTCTCTCTCTATCTCTCTCTCTCTCTCTGTGTCTCTCTCTCTCTCTCTCTCTCTTATATATTTATATATATATATCTTTAGTCTATTATTTTGTCCATTGATTGGACAGAAAGTACATGCCAGTGTGCTGTCTGCTTGTATGGCTACATGATTTCCATGCTCATATTTTGGTGTGTATATGTATTATTTTGGTGTGTATAAGTGTTATTTTGGTGTGTATATGTTTTATTTTGGTGTGTATATGTGTTATTTTGGTGTGTATATGTGTTATTTTGGTTTGTATATGTGTTATTTTAGTCTGTATATGTGTTATTTTGGTGTGTATATGTTTGAGGCGTAGCTACAACAGAAGTGAACCTTCTAGGTAACTGAAGTTGTAACTGTGGTCTCATTTTCACAGGGCGCAGGATGTGAGGGCAGAAAAAAGGTCAAACAACTACACAGAAAACCGTGCAGGTTCTTCCAATGTTGGTTCATCTTTCAACCTACAAACTTTTCTTCTACTGCATGAAGAGAATATTTAAATATATGTTCAATTTCAGTGTCAAATGTGATGAATCATGATAAATTGGATGTAAAACTGTTTTTTTCTGTTGTTGTTGTTTTATAATTTTTCTCACTGTATTTTTGCATACTTTTATGTTTGTTTTTTGTTTGTGTTTTTATTTCTTTGACTGTTCAAATAAGATCTTATTTATGTGTTCACTGTGAGCTCTCATGATGCAATAAACATCTTCATTCATGATCTTGTAACATGGTATTTTACTCCAGGACATATATATATGAGATTAAATATTGATTCGTTCTGAATCAAAAAATATAGTAAGTAATATTTGACTCTGCTCCAGGTTATAGTTTTCTGAAATGCGGAACCATTATACTTGCGGAACCAATGAGCAAAGCCCTTGTTACTAGACCCGTTCCAATGTTACACACAATGTGGTTGCAATGAAAGCGTAGTAAAGCGAGTCAGGATCTCTTGACTATTCAGTTTTCTTTGCTGCATTCCATATCTACCAGACTCGTCTAAAGGTGTAGTAGTACCATACCAGAGCCATGTCAGAAGGCAGTAGGAAGGGGAGTGTGATATTCTCGGGTTTCAGGGCTTTAGGACTGTATTCTAACCACCTCTCACACGTGGTGCGCTTCCATAAGAAGCACCGGGAGTTCTACGTGGTGACAGCGGTCGGGAACTGTTTACATACATATAATGTGAGTATATATATATAAATATGACTGTTTACATTCATATAATGTGAGTGCAAGACTGTTTACATTCATACAATGTGAGTGCAAGACTGTCTAGTTGTCATATTTAGTTGTCATATGTAAATCCAGTAGAGGTTGTGAGGGTGTCAATGTGAATTGCATTCCTCTACATACCTGGTATCTGCCAGTCTGCAGCAATGAGCCAGCTATCTTAGACGTGGCTCACATTTGAACCAAACATTAAAACTTCAAACTGTTTTGTACGGAAGAGCATTAGGGCCAACAACTGAGTTTATTATTTTTTTAAGCTTCTGAGTTTAAAGTCAGAATTTCTGAATTAAAACTCAGAATTTCTGAGAAAAAAAGTCAGAAAAAACTTCTGAGATTAAAGTCAGAATTTCTGAGAAAAAAACTCAGAATTTCTGAGAAAACCCCCAGAATTACTGACTTTAAACTCAGAATCTTAAACAAAACAACCCTCTGCTGTTGGCCCTAATGCTCTTCCGTAGTTTTGTAGTAAGCCTACTGACTCCCAGTTTTTATAATGCTGTTAATATCAACTGTTTGTGATGTTGCAGGTCAAGAAACTTGGAATCGTTGCTGTCAGTAAGTATAGCATCTCCGGAAAGTGTATTTATTGGCCTGTTTACATGAAGCACAAGGATGTGGATCTCAGATGCTGTGTTTGTGTGTAGATAATGCTCTACCCCAGCTCAGATGCTGTGTTTGTGTGTAGGTAATGCTCTACCCCAGCTCAGATGCTGTGTGTGTGTGTAGGTAATGCTCTACCCCAGCTCAGATGCTGTGTGTGTGTGTAGGTAATGCTCTACCTGAGCTCAGATGCTGTGTGTGTGTGTAGATAATGCTCTACCCGGGCTCAGATGCTGTGTGTGTGTGTAGGTAATGCTCTACCCGAGCTCAGATGCTGTGTGTGTGTGTAGGTAATGCTCTACCCGAGCTCAGATGCTGTGTGTGTGTGTAGGTAATGCTCTACCCCAGCTCAGATGCTGTGTTTGTGTAGGTAATGCTCTACCCAAGCTCAGATGCTGTGTTTGTGTAGGTAATGCTCTACCTGAGCTCAGATGCTGTGTTTGTGTAGGTAATGCTCTACCCCAGCTCAGATGCTGTGTTTGTGTGTAGGTAATGCTCTACCTGAGCTCAGATGCTGTGTTTGTGTGTATCTCAGATGCTGTGTGTGTGTAGGTAATGCTCTACCGAGCTCAGATGCTGTGTGTGTGTGTAGGTAATGCTCTACCGAGCTCAGATGCTGTGTGTGTGTGTAGGTAATGCTCTACCCCAGCTCAGATGCTGTGTTTGTGTGTAGGTAATGCTCTACCCCAGCTCAGATGCTGTGTGTGTGTGTAGGTAATGCCCTTCCCGAGCTCAGATGCTGTGTGTGTGTGTAGGTAATGCTCTACCTGAGCTCAGATGCTGTGTGTGTGTGTGTAGGTAATGCTCTACCCCAGCTCAGATGCTGTGTGTGTGTGTAGGTAATGCTCTACGCACACTCAGATTCTGTGTTTGTGTGTAGGTAATGCTCTACCGAGCTCAGATGCTGTGTGTGTGTAGGTAATGCTCTACCCAAGCTCAGATGCTGTGTGTGTGTAGGTGATGCTCTACCCCAGCTCAGATGCTGTGTGTGTGTAGGTAATGCTCTACCCAAGCTCAGATGCTGTGTGTGTGTAGGTAATGCTCTTCCCGAGGACATCTCTTACCTGGCAGCTGACCGAATGCTGACCTATGTGGCCAATGGGAAAAACGTGACAGCATTTGCCAGGAACAAAGAGGTAACTAAAGCTATATAATTCTGGTGACAGGGTGATATTAACCATCTGCTCTTTGATCCATCCGTGACGTATGCTTCCTACTCGAGCTGATAACACCTTTTATGTCATTTCCGGAACGTACCCCCCCTAAATTTTCAATTCTATAGACATATTGTTCATTAAAATGAATTAGACTAGTCTAAAACGGGGCTTCCCAACCATTCAGTCAGCCAATTAGCAGTCGCTGCGTAGGTCACTCGCTGTGTCTTTTGTTTGCCAGTGCAAAACAATATCAGCCTGTCTCTTTACAGATTATTACTAATACAGATATCAATGTGATTTATCTTGTTTAATTGAAGAAGAGAAGGCTGGCCTAATAGCCTGTATCAGTTTTAGTAGTAGAACATTGTTATTAACAGAATGGATTAACGGATATTTGCCATTGAAAAATAAACAACCCAAGAAAATTACTGTGTGGCATGATGTGATGAACTTAAATAAATAATTAGACTACTTTATGTACGTTCATATATAGCCTATTCATGTCTAAACCAGAGTAGACCAGAGGAAGGTTTCTTTGCTGGTTTTACAAGCAGAGCTGCGTGACTCACGCTGGTAAGGATTGGACCCGCTCTCGCCAATATACCACTGGTTGTGCTGCGGCCATAGACTGGACTATACCACGGATATTTCGCCAGGATACCACTGGCAATGGAGATATATCACACCCTCTAATGCGTCAATAGTGGGAAGAAACAACTTTATTTTCCTGCCTGCTTTCAAATAACCGCTTGAGGAAACTAAAGAAGCAACGCTCAGCTCCAGCGAGTTTACAAGCTACACAGCTGAACGTTTACAGACTGATCAGAACAGAATAGCCATGTCCTGCTGTCTATGTTGTTTTAACGTTGTTGTTGTTGTCTTCCCAGGTGGTTCACACCTACGTGGGCCACGGAGCCGGCGTCCACCTGCTGCTGCCGTTCGGGGACCACGTGATCTCCGTCGACCACGACGACACGGTCATCATCTGGGACGTGGAGTCAGAGGGTTGGTGTTCAGTAGAAGAGAAGTGTTGAGACCTTTCAACATTTTAAATATGAAATGTTACTTGATTTCTTTGTAGTAGACATAGTCAACTACAGTGACTATAATGAATTAGTTTGTTTGAATGATCTTTGGTTTCTATCAGGTGAGAAAGTAACTCAGAGGGAAATGTGGACTGAAGGCCTTTATGTACCATTAATAGTAGATTTAAAGGAGTAGTAAAGGGAAAATGCATGTTTAGCCCTGTTTTAAGGTTACTTATGATCATATACAATGGTTCAGATCAAAACGTTGACAAAACTAGCACTTTTGAGAAAGTCTGATAATTGCTCTACCACCGTTTTGGTCATACAATGGATGTGGGTGGGCACCTTGAAAAATCATCTAAAAACATGTTAAACTCGATTTCAAAGACAAGAAGCTCACTGAGGGGGTAATTGTCAGACTTTCTCAAAAGTGCTAGTTTTGTCAACGTTTTGATCTGAACCATTGTATATGATCATAAGTAACCTTAAAACAGGGCTAAACATGCATTTTCCCTTTGTTACTCCTTTAAGTCTGTTATCAAAGCTGTGTTTAGATGTGCCTGGAGTAAATCTTCTTCCTGTTTCCTGTTCCGCCCCCTAGAGGAGTACCTGCGCATAGAGTTCGACAAATCCTCGTTTGACGTGTCGGCCGTGATGCACCCGAGCACCTACCTGAACAAGATCCTTTTCGGAAGCAGCCAAGGCGGCCTCCAGCTCTGGAACGTCAAATCCAAGTACGGTCATGAACTTCCTCTTCTCACCAAATGACCGACGCGTCATGTCGGTGGAGGTGGTTCAGCTAGTGACAGAACTGTGAAGTAGTGCATTATATTTAGATATATTGCGGTTTATACAACGGTTAGTTCTGGTTCTTGATTCTGATTGGTTGGAAGCCGTGTTAAAATACTTTGTAACACACACCTGGGACCGCATATCATTCCATTTTCAGTATTAATGCGCCTCCCATTTGATCCAATGCATTGTAGTTGTTGTTGTTGCTTGGCAACCCTTTTGTTAGGGGAACTATTTTGCTCGGCGGAATTGAGGGAATGATGCTTCGTTTTGAATAAATGTTAATATTTGACATTGATGTGTGTCTATTTTACACTAATACCTGTAGTAACCGTTGTATAAAAGCAATAAACCACTCGAGGCCGTGTGTTATAGTGATTTTATAACAGCTAGGGGGGTTTTACTCCGCTTTGCGTCGTGCCTAACAACGCCCCCTAGCTGTTATAAAATCACTATAACACACGGCCTCTTGTGGTTTATTGCTTAAATATTTACTTTCAAGGAATGCCCTTATGGATGATTATTTGGTCACATGCTATCCATATTCATTTGCTTCTCGTTTCCCAGTAAGCTCCTGTACACCTTCCCTGGGTGGGACTCGGCTGTCACAGCATTGCAGCAGGTTCGTTGGTTTTATCTCCCTGTTCCCACCGGCTGAATGACTCAGACTCACTGTTCCCGCTAGTGACAGTGTGAATGTGACGACCGACACGCCTGGTGTTCGTAATGAGCGTCTTATTCAAGCAGACCTCAGGAAACCTCGGCACACTGATGTTAACGGGTCCATTCTGAAAGACCTAGGCTGTATGGACCCATTTACAAACCATTGAATCAGCTCTGCGCTCTCTCCCCCTCCCTGTCCTCTCCTCCTCTCTCCCCCTCCCTCTTCTCCCCTCTCTCTTCCTCTCTCCCCCTCCCTGCTCTCCCCTCTCTCCTCCTCCCTCTTCTCCCCTCTCTCTTCCTCTCTCCCCCTCCCTGCTCTCCCCTCTCTCCTCCTCCCTCTTCTCCCCTCTCTCCTCCTCTCTCCCCCTCCCTCTTCTCCCCTCTCTCCTCCTCTCTCCCCCTCCCTCTTCTCCCCTCTCTCCTCCTCTCTCCCCCTCCCTCTTCTCCCGTCTCTCCTCCTCCCTCTTCTCCCCTCTCTCCTCCTCTCTCCCCCTCCCTGTCCTCCCCTCTCTCCTCCTCTCTCCCCCTCCCTCTTCTCCCCTCTCTCCCCCTCCCTGCTCTCTCCTCCTCTCCCTCCCTCCCTGCTCCCCCCTCCCTTCTCCCCCTGCCCCCCCTCAGAGCCCAGCTGTGGACGTGGTGGGGGTGGGTCTGGCGTCCGGCCAGGTCGTCGTCCACAACATCAAGTTTGACGAGTCCCTGATGAAGTTCCAGCAGGACTGGGGTCCGGTCACCGCCTTGTCCTTCAGAACAGGTGAGCTGGCCTTCCTCTGGCCCAGCTGGAGTAGAGGTTCCTCCAGGATCGGTTCCTCCTCCATCGCTCCACAGCTGGAGTAGATGTTCCTCCAGGATCGGTTCCTCCTCCATCCTAATCCTAGTCAGTTCAAATGAGGGAGTCTAGATTAGTGACTTTAAGGCTTTGACCAGAGCTTTTGTCAGTGAACAGATTGTTGTATTTAAACCTGTTTTAAACCTGTCTGTTGTATTTAAACCTGTTTAAACCTGTCTGTCTTCTCTGTGGTCTCCATGTTTAAACCTGTCTGTCCTCTCTGTCCTCTCCCTGTTTAAACCTGTCTCTCTTCTCTGTCCTCTCCCTGTTTAAACCTGTCTGTCTTCTCTGTCCTCTCCCTGTTTAAACCTGTCTGTCCTCTCTGTGGTGTCCCCGTCCCAGATGGTTACCCGGTGATGGCGGCCGGGAGTCCGGCGGGACACATCGGTCTGTGGGACCTGGAGGAGAAGAAGCTGGTGTGTCAGATGAGGGACGCCCACACCACGGCCATCGCCGGACTCACCTTCCTCCACGGCGAGCCCCTCCTCCTCACCAACGGGGCGGACAACGCCATCAGGGTCAGTCAGAGGGTCACTCACACACTAGACCTGTCCTAGGGTCAGTTAGTGGGCTCACTCACACACTAGGCCTGTCTTAGGGTCAGTTAGTGGGCTCAGTCACACACTAGACCTGTCTTAGGGTCAGTTAGTGGGCTCAGTCACACACTAGACCTGTCTTAGAGTCAGTCAGAGGGCTCAGTCACACACTAGACCTGTCTTAGGGTCAGTCAGAGGGTCATCACACACTAGACCTGTCTTAGGGTCAGTTAGTGGGCTCACTCACACACTAGACCTGTCTTAGGGTCAGTTAGAGGGCTCACTCACACACTAGACCTGTCTTAGGGTCAGTTAGTGGGCTCACTCACACACTAGACCTGTCTTAGGGTCAGTTAGTAGGCTCACTCACACACTAGACCTGTCCTAGGGTCAGTTAGTGGGCTCTCTCACACACTAGACCTGTCACCTGTCTCGGGGTCAGTTAGCGGGCTCACTCACACACTAGACCTGTCTTAGGGTCAGTTAGAGGGCTCACTCACACACTAGACCTGTCCTAGGGTCAGTTAGTGGGCTCACTCACACACTAGACCTGTCTTAGGGTCAGTTAGTAGGCTCACTCACACACTAGACCTGTCTTAGGGTCAGTCAGAGGGTCATCACACACTAGGCCTGTCTTAGGGTCAGTTAGTGGGCTCACTCACACACTAGACCTGTCTTAGGGTCAGTTAGTGGGCTCACTCACACACTAGACCTGTCTTGGGGTCAGTTAGAGGGCTCACTCACACACTAGACCTGTCTTAGGGTCAGTTAGTGGACTCACTCACATACTAGACCTGTCTTGGGGTCAGTTAGTGGGCTCACTCACACACTAGACCTGTCTTAGGGTCAGTTAGTGGGCTCACTCACACACTAGACCTGTCCTAGGGTCAGTTAGTGGGCTCACTCACATACTAGACCTGTCTTAGGGTCAGTCAGAGGGCTCACTCACACACTAGACCTGTCTCAGGGTCAGTTAGTGGGCTCACTCACACACTAGACCTGTCTTAGGGTCAGTTAGTGGGCTCACTCACACACTAGACCTGTCCTAGGGTCAGTCAGAGGGCTCACTCACACACTAGACCTGTCCTAGGGTCAGTTAGAGGGCTCACTCACACACTAGACCTGTCTTAGGGTCAGTTAGAGGGCTCACTCACACACTAGGCCTGTCTTGGGGTCAGTTAGTGGGCTCACTCACACACTAGGCCTGTCTTAGGGTCAGTTAGTGGGCTCACTCACACACTAGACCTGTCTTAGGGTCAGTTAGAGGGCTCACTCACATACTAGACCTGTCTTAGGGTCAGTTAGTGGGCTCACTCACACACTAGACCTGTCTTAGGGTCAGTTAGAGGGCTCACTCACACACTAGACCTGTCTTAGGGTCAGTCAGAGGGCTCGCTCACACACTAGACCTGTCTTAGGGTCAGTTAGTGTGCTCACTCACACACTAGACCTGTCTTAGGGTCAGTTAGCGGGCTCACTCACACACTAGACCTGTCTTGGGGTCAGTTAGCGGGCTCACTCACACACTAGACCTGTCTTAGGGTCAGTTAGTGGGCTCACTCACATACTAGACCTGTCTTAGGGTCAGTCAGAGGGCTCACTCACACACTAGACCTGTCTTGGGGTCAGTTAGCGGGCTCACTCACACACTAGACCTGTCTTAGGGTCAGTTAGTGGGCTCACTCACATACTAGACCTGTCTTAGGGTCAGTTAGTGGGCTCACTCACACACTAGACCTGTCTTAGGGTCAGTCAGAGGGCTCACTCACACACTAGGCCTGTCTCAGGGTCAGTCAGTGGGCTCAGTCACACACTAGGCCTGTCTTAGGGTCAGTTAGTGGGCTCACTCACACACTAGGCCTGTCTTAGGGTCAGTTAGTGGGCTCACTCACACACTAGACCTGTCCTAGGGTCAGTTAGAGGGCTCACTCACACACTAGGCCTGTCTTAGGGTCAGTCAGAGGGCTCACTCACATACTAGACCTGTCTTAGGGTCAGTTAGTGGGCTCACTCACACACTAGGCCTGTCTTAGGGTCAGTTAGTAGGCTCACTCACACACTAGGCCTGTCTTAGGGTCAGTTAGTGTGCTCACTCACACACTAGACCTGTCTTAGGGTCAGTTAGAGGGCTCACTCACACACTAGGCCTGTCTTAGGGTCAGTTAGTGGGCTCACACACTAGGCCTGTCTGACCAACCGTTGGTCTGACCATCAGTGAATGGCCTCCATACAGCAATGCTCTGTGAGTGCGATGAGGACGAGAGCTCAGCTCGGCCAGCTGGGGGCGCTGCAGCATGGGGTGAGTTTAGGGGCGTGAGTGAGTTTAGGGGCGTGAGTTTAGGGGGGTGAGTTTAGGGGGGTGAGTTTAGGGGCGTGAGTTTAGGGGGGTGAGTGAGTTTAGGGGGGTGAGTGTAACCGAGGTGGTCGGACGCGTCATCGAAAAAACGTCCTCCTCTTATCCGTCAGCGTTCCGTCTTTTGTTCACACGCTAGCGTCTACCGGAACATTCCCGGGATGTTAATAGGTCTGTTCCCGGTAGATCGCCGGAACGTTTACGACGAGTAAGACTGCGTGTGTGTGAAGCGTGCGTCTGCAGACTAACTGACCCGATTACTGACCCGATTACTGACCCGTCCTCAGGTCTGGATCTTCGACACGGCGGGGGGGGGAGGTCGGCTGCTCCGGAGTCGCCTTGGACACAGCGCCCCGCCCACCAAGATCCAACACCACGGACAGAACGGCCACCACATCCTCAGCGCTGGTAGGAGGGCCTTTATACTGATCTAGGATCAGATCACCACATCCTCAGCGCCATAGGAGGGGCCTTTATACTGATCTAGGATCAGATCACCACATCCTCAGCGCCGGTAGGAGGGCCTTTATACTGATCTAGGATCAGATCACCACATCCTCAGCGCCGGTAGGAGGGGCCTTTATACTGATCTAGGATCAGATCACCACATCCTCAGCGCCGGTAGGAGGGCCTTTATACTGATCTAGGATCAGATCACCACATCCTCAGTGCTGGTAGGAGGGCCTTTATACTGATCTAGGATCAGATCACCACAACCTCAGTGCTGGTAGGAGAGGGGCTGGGGAGGGCCTTTATACTGATCTAGGATCAGATCACCACATCCTCAGTGCTGGTAGGAGAGGGGCTGGGGAAGGCCTTTATACTGATCTAGGATCAGATCATCCCACCTGTCTAGATCGTTATCCGTTGACCTCGATTAGCAAGTCTGGTCTGACGCACTGTGAAGCAGCCCTGGACCACATCAGTCACCATCGAAGGGAAGTGATATAAGAGCTTCTTCCCACAAGCCCTCCGGCTCCTGAATGACTCTATCACCCCCCGGGTCTGTTTATTACAGCTATAGAATGAACATAACTCACCCCCCCAGGTTATTATTCATTTATTATTCATATCCATATATAGCATGTATGGGGCGGCTGTAGCTCAGTTGGTAGAGCGGGTCGTTCAGTGATCGAAGGGTCAGCGGTTCGAATCCCAGCTCCGACTGTCCACATGTCGAAGTGTCCTTGAGAAAAGACACTAAACCCCAAATTGCTCCCAATGAGCAGGTTAGCACCTTGCATGGCAGCTACCGCCATTGGTGTGTGAATGTGTGTGTGAATGGGTGAATGAGAGGCCATTGTAAAGCGCTTTGAGTGCCACTAAGGTGGAAAAGCGTTATATAAGTGTAGTCCATTTACCATTTACATAGCCCATCCAGACTGATATCTCTCCCATCCCAGCTTAATTTCATACTTATAGAAAGGGTACTTATTGTGTTTTGTGTTAATGTGTAAAATTGTAATTTTTGTAAATTTGTAACTTTGTAAATGTGTCATTTGTAATTGAGTATTCAAGTTTATCTGTAGCGTGATCTAGGAGCCAGCAGCAGCGTTTCACTGTGACTGAACACCGGTCATAACGTGTGATGAATAAAAGGAAGTTGATCTTGAAGCGGAACTCTCTCACGCTCTTGTTCTGGTGCGTTAAGGTCAAGACGGAACTCTTCAGTCATTCTCCACCGTTCACGAGAGGTTCAACAAGAGCTTGGGCCACGGTGAGACCCTCCTCTTTTTGTGGAATGAGTAACAGTGCATTTTATAAGTACGGAAAGAAAATACATTTAAAAGTTTAACTAATTTTCATACGACTAAATCGTGTCTAGGTTCGATCAACAAGAAGAAGTCTAAGAAGAAAGGCTTGGGATACGACGCTCTGAAACTTCCTCCCATCACCACCTTCTCCTCAGGTGCGTCGGAAAATCATTTAACCTCAGATCCTGGATTTTTAGGGAACATGTTAAAGTCTACATGAAAACAGGAGAGAAGACCCCTTTAATACATGAAAACAGGAGAGAACGCCCCTTTAATACATGAAAACAGGAGAGAACGCCCCTTTAATACATGAAAACAGAGAAGACCCCTTTAATACATGAAAACAGAGAGAAGATCCCTTTAATACATGAAAACAGGAGAGAATAACCATTTAATACATGAAAACAGGAGAGAACGCCCCTTTAATACATGAAAACAGGAGAGAAGATCCCTTTAATACATGAAAACAGGAGAGAACGCCCCTTTAATACATGAAAACAGAGAGAAGATCCCTTTAATACATGAAAACAGGAGAGAATAACCATTTAATACATGAAAACAGGAGAGAAGACCCCTTTAATACATGAAAACAGGAGAGAAGATCCCTTTAATACATGAAAACAGAGATAAGATCCCTTTAATACATGAAAACAGGAGAGAACGCCCCTTTAATACATGAAAACAGGAGAGAACGCCCCTTTAATACATGAAAACAGAGAAGACCCCTTTAATACATGAAAACAGAGAGAAGATCCCTTTAATACATGAAAACAGGAGAGAATAACCATTTAATACATGAAAACAGGAGAGAACGCCCCTTTAATACATGAAAACAGGAGAGAAGATCCCTTTAATACATGAAAACAGGAGAGAACGCCCCTTTAATACATGAAAACAGAGAGAAGATCCCTTTAATACATGAAAACAGGAGAGAATAACCATTTAATACATGAAAACAGGAGAGAAGACCCCTTTAATACATGAAAACAGGAGAGAAGATCCCTTTAATACATGAAAACAGCAGAGAAGACCCCTTTAATACATGAAAACAGGAGAGAACGCCCCTTTAATACATGAAAACAGAGAGAACGCCCCTTTAATACATGAAAACAGGAGAGAACGCCCCTTTAATACATGAAAACAGAGAGAAGATCCCTTTAATACATGAAAACAGGAGAACGCCCCTTTAATACATGAAAACAGGAGAGAAGATCCCTTTAATACATGAAAACAGAGAGAAGACCCCTTTAATACATGAAAACGGAGAGAAGATCCCTTTAATACATGAAAACGGAGAGAAGACCCCTTTAATACATGAAAACAGGAGAGAACGCCCCTTTAATACATGAAAACAGGAGAGAAGATCCCTTTAATACATGAAAACAGGAGAGAAACCCCCTTTAATACATGAAAACAGGAGAGAAGATCCCTTTAATACATGAAAACAGGAGAGAAGATCCCTTTAATACATGAAAACAGGAGAGAAGATCCCTTTAATACATGAAAACAGGAGAGAAGATCCCTTTAATACATGAAAACAGGAGAGAACGCCCCTTTAATACATGAAAACAGGAGAGAACGCCCCTTTAATACATAAAAACAGGAGAGAAGATCCCTTTAATACATGAAAACAGAGAGAACGCCCCTTTAATACATGAAAACAGAGAGAAGACCCCTTTAATACATGAAAACAGGAGAGAAGATCCCTTTAATACATGAAAACAGGAGAGAACGCCCCTTTAATACATAAAAACAGGAGAGAAGATCCCTTTAATACATGAAAACAGGAGAGAACGCCCCTTTAATACATGAAAACAGGAGAGAAGATCCCTTTAATACATGAAAACAGGAGAGAACGCCCCTTTAATACATAAAAACAGGAGAGAGGATCCCTTTAATACATGAAAACAGGAGAGAACGCCCCTTTAATACATGAAAACAGGAGAGAAGACCCCTTTAATACATGAAAACAGGAGAGAACGCCCCTTTAATACATGAAAACAGGAGAGAACGCCCCTTTAATACATGAAAACAGGAGAGAAGACCCCTTTAATACATGAAAACAGGAGAGAAGATCCCTTTAATACATGAAAACAGGAGAGAAGATCCCTTTAATACATGAAAACAGGAGAGAAGATCCCTTTAACACATGAAAACAGGAGATAAGATCCCTTTAATACATGAAAACAGGAGAGAACGCCCCTTTAATACATGAAAACAGGAGAGAACGCCCCTTTAATACATGAAAACAGAGAAGACCCCTTTAATACATGAAAACAGAGAGAAGATCCCTTTAATACATGAAAACAGGAGAGAATAACCATTTAATACATGAAAACAGGAGAGAACGCCCCTTTAATACATGAAAACAGGAGAGAAGATCCCTTTAATACATGAAAACAGGAGAGAACGCCCCTTTAATACATGAAAACAGAGAGAAGATCCCTTTAATACATGAAAACAGGAGAGAATAACCATTTAATACATGAAAACAGGAGAGAAGACCCCTTTAATACATGAAAACAGGAGAGAAGATCCCTTTAATACATGAAAACAGCAGAGAAGACCCCTTTAATACATGAAAACAGGAGAGAACGCCCCTTTAATACATGAAAACAGGAGAGAAGATCCCTTTAATACATGAAAACAGAGAGAACGCCCCTTTAATACATGAAAACAGGAGAGAACGCCCCTTTAATACATGAAAACAGAGAGAAGATCCCTTTAATACATGAAAACAGGAGAGAAGATCCCTTTAATACATGAAAACAGGAGAGAACGCCCCTTTAATACATGAAAACAGGAGAGAAGATCCCTTTAATACATGAAAACAGAGAGAAGACCCCTTTAATACATGAAAACGGAGAGAAGATCCCTTTAATACATGAAAACGGAGAGAAGACCCCTTTAATACATGAAAACAGGAGAGAACGCCCCTTTAATACATGAAAACAGGAGAGAAGATCCCTTTAATACATGAAAACAGGAGAGAAACCCCCTTTAATACATGAAAACAGGAGAGAAGATCCCTTTAATACATGAAAACAGGAGAGAAGATCCCTTTAATACATGAAAACAGGAGAGAAGATCCCTTTAATACATGAAAACAGGAGAGAAGATCCCTTTAATACATGAAAACAGGAGAGAACGCCCCTTTAATACATGAAAACAGGAGAGAACGCCCCTTTAATACATAAAAACAGGAGAGAAGATCCCTTTAATACATGAAAACAGAGAGAACGCCCCTTTAATACATGAAAACAGAGAGAAGACCCCTTTAATACATGAAAACAGGAGAGAAGATCCCTTTAATACATGAAAACAGGAGAGAACGCCCCTTTAATACATAAAAACAGGAGAGAAGATCCCTTTAATACATGAAAACAGGAGAGAACGCCCCTTTAATACATGAAAACAGGAGAGAAGATCCCTTTAATACATGAAAACAGGAGAGAACGCCCCTTTAATACATAAAAACAGGAGAGAGGATCCCTTTAATACATGAAAACAGGAGAGAACGCCCCTTTAATACATGAAAACAGGAGAGAAGACCCCTTTAATACATGAAAACAGGAGAGAACGCCCCTTTAATACATGAAAACAGGAGAGAACGCCCCTTTAATACATGAAAACAGGAGAGAAGACCCCTTTAATACATGAAAACAGGAGAGAAGATCCCTTTAATACATGAAAACAGGAGAGAAGATCCCTTTAATACATGAAAACAGGAGAGAAGATCCCTTTAACACATGAAAACAGGAGAGAGTCCTTTAAGGCCCCTTTAATGCAGAGACGTTGAATGTGTTCCATTCATTTGAGCCTGGTGATGTTACTTTAATGGATCAGTCTAAATTGTGTGTGTGTATGTGTGTGTATGCATGCATGTGTGTGTGTGTGTGTGTGTGCGCGTGTTTGTGTGTTTGTATGTTTGCGTGTATGTTTGCGTGTGTATGTTTGCATGTGTGTATGCACGTGTGTGTATGTTTGCGTGTGTTTGTGTGTGTGTATGTTTGCGTGTGTGTGTGTGTGTGTGTGTGTGTGTGAATGCGCGCGTGTGTGTGTTGCAGAGAGCGCTCGTCAGTGTGACTGGGACAGCATAGTGGCGTGCCACCGAGGTTACCTGGCCACCACCACCTGGAACTACCAGCGTTGCACCATGGGAGCTCACAAGCTGGAGCCGGAGAGATTCAACAAGAACCGCGCCCTGCATGTCCACGCCACCGTGAGTACAGAGACCAGGAGATACCCCGCCCTGCACGTCCACGCCACCGTGAGTACAGGGCAGGAGATACCGCTTACAGGGGTCAGGAGATACCGCTTACAGGGGTCAGGAGATACCGCTTACAGGGGTCAGGAGATACCGCTTACAGGGGCCAGGAGATACCGCTTACAGGGGTCAGGAGATACCGCTTACAGGGGTCAGGAGATACCGCTTACAGGGGTCAGGAGATACCGCTTACAGGGGCCCGGAGATACCGCTTACAGGGGCCAGGAGATACCGCGCCATGCATGTCCACGCCACCGTGAGTACAGGGGCCAGGAGATACCGCTTACAGGGGTCAGGAGATACCGCGCCCTGCATGTCCACGCCACCGTGAGTACAGGGAAGGAGATACCGCTTACAGGGGTCAGGAGATACCGCGCCCTGCATGTCCACGCCACCGTGAGTACAGAGACCAGGAGATACCGCTTACAGGGGCCCGGAGATACCGCTTACAGGGGTCAGGAGGTACCGCTTACAGGGGTCAGGAGGTACCGCTTACAGGGGTCAGGAGATACCGCTTACAGGGGTCAGGAGATACCGCTTACAGGGGTCAGGAGATACCGCTTACAGGGGTCAGGAGATACCGCTTACAGGGGTCAGGAGATACCGCTTACAGGGGCCAGGAGATACCGCTTACAGGGGTCAGGAGATACCGCTTACAGGGGTCAGGAGATACCTCTTACAGGGGCCAGGAGATACCGCGCCCTGCATGAGTGAGTGAGTGTGCGAGAGTAAGTGTGTTTGTGTGCGTGTGTGTGCGTGTGTGTGTGTGTGTGTGTGTGTGTGTGTGTGAAAGAGAGAGAGAGGGAGTGTGTGTGTGAGAGTAAGTGTGTGTGTGTGTGTGTGTGAGAGTAAGTGTGTGTGTGTGTGTGTGAGATAGTGTGTGTGTGTGTGAGATAGTGTGTGTGTGTGAGAGTAAGTGAGTGTGTGCTCCACAATGACTAATTATCCCAGTGTGATCCTGTCAGATACTGCTCGTGTCTGCTATCCAAAGGTGTGTGTGTGTGTGTGTGTGTGTGTGTGTGTGTGTGTGTGTGTGTTTGTGTGTGTCTGTGTGTGTGTGTGTGTGTGTGTGTGTGTGTGTGTGTGTGTTAGAGAGAGTAAGTGCGTGTGCTTCACAATGATTAATAATCCCAGGGTGTGATCCTATCCTACTAAATCAGGCCTTGCTGTGTATTTAAACCTGCTTGTCTTGTCTCTCGTGTCTCTCCAGGCGGTGGACATCACGTCCTGTGGTCACTTTGCAGTGGTGGCTCTGTCCTCAGGACACATAGACGTGTACAACATGCAGTCAGGTCTCCACAGGGGACACTACGGGGACGAGACAGGTAGACAACACAACGAGACGCACACAATCTACAGGGGCGGCTGTAGCTCAGTTGGTAGAGCGGGT
>NC_140235.1:41206157-41211157 GCF_949987555.1 Borostomias antarcticus
CAGAACCAGAACCAGAACCGGGCCCTGGACCAGGCTAGGCACCGTGCAGGGAGCGCAGGCCCTTGTTGTTGTTGTCGTGATAAACACAGTGTGTGCTATAGTGTGTGTGACAACGGGTCATTGGTGTTTTTTTGTAAGTGCAGTTCAAACAATAATCAGGCAACGGATACTGTAAACAAATGTCTAAATCAAGAATCCCCCTGAAGTGATTGGTTGATTGGTTGATTGGTTGATTGATTGATAGCATTTGAAACAATGTTAAAATACATACATGCATACATACAGATAGAAAGGAGAACATGAGTTGATAGAGGCTGTACACACATGGCCTCAGCTCTTAGAGGTTGTACATGGCCTCAGCTCCGTTGTTTTGTCGTCCCCCAGGCGAGGAGGACGCCGAGGGAGTGGAGGAGGCGGACGAAGCGGAGATGATTGAGTACGTCTCCCCGGGACAACTGGACGAGCAGCTGATCACCCTGTCTCTGCTGCCGGACTCTCGCTGGAAGAACCTGCTGCACCTGGACGTCATCAAGGTGAGCGGCAACCTCCGGCACCTCCTCCTCCCTCAGGGCCTGGTCTCTCTCTCTCCTCCTCTCTCAGGGACCCCCCAGGGCCTGGTCTCTCTCTGCTCTGTCTCCTCCTTCCTCAGGGCCTGGTCTCTCTCTGCTCTGTCTCCTCCTCCCTCAGGGACCCCCTAGGGCCTGGTCTCTCTCTGCTCTGTCTCCTCCTCCCCTAGGGCCTGGTCTCTCTCTCTCGTCTCTTCCCTCAGGGAGACCCCTAGGGCCTGGTCTCTCTCTGCTCTGTCTCCTCCTCCCTCAGGGACCCCCAGGGCCTGGTCTCTCTCTGCTCTGTCTCCTCCCTCAGGGACCCCTAGGGCCTGGTCTCTCTCTGCTGTCTCATCTCAACCCCGCCTGTAGACATGTTGGATCAGAATGTAAACGTGTCCATCCGTCACGTTCTGTTCCTCGGGGAAGACGACACTTGAATCACTCAAGTTACAATTTATCTATTTATTGTGTATTTACGCAATTATTTGTCCCCTGTGTCCCGTTGTCCCCTGAGCTGTCGGTTGTCCCCCCCAGAAACGGAACAAGCCCAAGGAGCCCCCCAAGGCCCCCCAGGCCGCGCCCTTCTTCCTGCCCACCATCCCCGGCCTCCTGCCCCAGTTCGCCCTCCCGGACCCGTCGGACCAGGACCAGCAGGTGACCATTCAAACACTCTGACCGCATGTTTATGTTTAGTAATAAACAAAGGTATTGCCATGTTTATGTTTAGTAATACACAAAGATATTGCCATGTTTATGTTTAGTAATAAACAAAGATACTGCCATGTTTGTGTTTAGTAATAAACAAAGATATTGCCATGTTTGTGTTTAGTAATAAACAAAGATATTGGCATGTTTGTGTTTAGTAATAAACAAAGATATTAGCATGTTTATGTTTAGTAATAAACAAAGATATTGCCATGTTTATGTTTAGTAATAAACAAAGATATTGCCATGTTTGTGTTTAGTAATAAACAAAGATATTGCCATGTTTGTGTTTAGTAATAAACAAAGATATTAGCATGTTTATGTTTAGTAATACACATTTCTTTCACTCGTCCCAACAGTCTAAAGTAGTGAACTTTGGAGTTTTGGCGCAGAGGTCCCAGTTCTACCTCAAGTTAGAATCTGCCCTGGACAGCAACGCCTGTAAGTCTGACTCTGTCCCTGTCTGTCTGAATCTGTCTCGTGAGTCTGAATCTGTCCCAGTCTGTCTGAATCTGTCCCTGCCTGTCTGAATCTGTCTCCTGAGTCTGAATCTGTCCCAGTCTGTCTGAATCTGTCTCCTGAGTCTGAATCTGTCCCAGTCTGTCTGAATCTGTCCCAGTCTGTCTGAATCTGTCTCGTGAGTCTGAATCTGTCCCAGTCTGTCTGAATCTGTCTCGTGAGTCTGAATCTGTCCCAGTCTGTCTGAATCTGTCTCCTGAGTCCAATCTGTCCCTGCCTGTCTGAATCTGTCTCCTGAGTCTGAATCTGTCTCGTGAGTCTGAATCTGTCCCAGTCTGTCTGAATCTGTCTCGTGAGTCTGAATCTGTCCCAGTCTGTCTGAATCTGTCTTGTGAGTCTGAATCTGTCCCAGCCTGTCTGAATCTGTCTCGGTGAGACTGAACCTGTCCCAGCCTGTCTGACTCTGTCCCTGTCTGTCTGACTCTGTCCCAGTCTGTCTGAATCTGTCTCGTGAGTCTGAATCTGTCTCGGTGAGACTGAACCTGTCCCAGCCTGTCTGAATCTGTCTCCTGAGTCTGAACAAGCGTAGCGGCTCTTCTAAATTACGCGTTATCACGTCTGGTCACACGTTCACACTGAAGTCGGTGCGCTCACACACTCAGAAAGGGACACGTTTCTCAAATCAAGTTTTGAAGGTTTTTCTGCAGCATTTCACAAGGCTGCTGCAGAAGTGTTCAGCACACCTAAACATGTGAATATATATATATATATATATATATATATGTGGTGACGCGGTGGTCGTTATGTAACTTCCATCATGAACAACAACCCCCCCCCCCCCCCCCCCCCCCTCCTCCCCCCAGACGAGGCCCCCATAGGGCTGCTGAAGGAGATGGGCCCCTCCGGGATCGACGTGGAGCTGCGCGGCCTGGCCCCGGACATGGGAGGGGACGCGTCCGTCCTCCGGGCCTTCCTCCGGATGGTGGCGGCCATGCTGGACTCGCGGAGGGACTTCGACCTGGCGCAGGCCTACCTGGCTCTCTTCCTCAAGGTAAAGCGCCGGGCCCCGTAACCGGGCGGTCGTCAGGCTACGCTACGACGCCGAGGAACGGCCTGTTTACAAACCTGCGTGCGCTACGCTGAATAATCTGAGAGGAACAAGGCTGATTTATATGTATATGTAGTCGTATGTGTGTTTGATTATGGTGACCAGGCTGGTTATACGCGTTGTTCTAGTCTGATGCTGCGAGATACTGTACAGGTGGAGAGTGTTGACTTTGTCACCTTGTTGCACTTAATTCAGTGGCCAGCAGGGGGAGTCGGGACATTATGGCTGAAAATGTTCATTGATTATAGGCTACTGTACGTGATTCCACATATTGACAAGGAGAGCGGCTAGCCTGTCAGTGTGCACCCTCATAATCATAACTTTAATAGCATAGCGTATTGTATTTGGCCTTATAGCACTTCAGCATAGATGATTTACAGTACAGACAATTGTCGGTGCTGTTGTCCTTGTGTATGAATCAAAATCTGATTTTAATTCGCCAGATAGGTTTTTAAAAATACTAGGGCTTGGTTCTGGTCAGTTGGTGCGTATCACCGTGGACAGACAGGATGGTGACACATCCAGTCACGTGGTTGTATGAGGCGCCATCGGTGATGAATGTTGTGGTGTAAGACGACCTAGCTGTGATGAATCTGGTCCTGTGTGTGTGTGTGTGTGTGTGTGTGCGTGTGTGTGTGTGTGTGTGTGTGTATTTATATATACAGTATGTGTGTTTGTGTGTGTGTGTGTATATTAGGGCTGTCAACGTTAACGCGGTAACGTTCACGATTAATCTGGAAACTTTAACGTGTTTAAGTTTAAATAATCTAGTTAAAATAATGATCGGCAATTAATCATATCACGAAAATGGACCCCAACACACGAGTGTTTACCTGACTGAATTACTGAGAGACGTGAAACGAGGATGAATCTGTTTCTCAGGCAGTAATCCAGCAGGTAAACACTCAGGTAAACACTCATGTAAACACTCAGGTAAACACTCAGGTAAACACTCAGGTAAACACTCATGTAAACACTCATGTAAACACACCCTGAGCAGGTTGAGCTGAGATAGCGCGGCGGTCCGAGGTTAACTTGGTTTCATATTGGACATTCAACAGACGTTCACATTCGTCACAGTGAATTTCATTTCCAGATGGAAATGTAGATAAAAGCCGTTGTTTGCACATATTGCCGTGATGCTTTCCACCCAAGCAAATGAAGAAAATAAACAGCTGTGCTTCCTCTATCAAGCCTGGTCCAGACCCTGGATGTGGCAGGATACTAATTTATTGTGCATTTCTTGATTCTAACACCACATATTTAGGCTGTATCACCCCCCCCCCCCCCCCCCCCAAAAGTACAAGTAAATAACTAGTATTTTAAACTTGTGATTAATCATGATTAATCACAGCCTATTATTGTGATTAACTCGATTACATTTTGAATTGATTGACAGCCCTAGTGTATATATACTGTGTGTGTGTGTGTGTGTGTGTGTGTGTGTGTGTGTGTGTGCGCGCGCGTGTGCGTGTGTGAGGCTCCATCAGTAACTGTGTGCGTGTGCGTGCGTGCGTGTGTGTGTGAGGCTCCATCAGTAACTGTGTGTGTGTGTGTGTGTGTGTGTGTGTGCGTGCGTGTGTGTGCGTGTGTGTGATGCTCCATCAGTAACTGTGTGTGTGTGTGTGTGTGTGAGTGAGGCTCCATCAGTAACTGTGTGTGTGTGAGTGTGTGTGTGCGTGCGTGTGTGTGATGCTCCATCAGTAACTGTGTGTGTGTGTGTGTGTGTGATGCTCCATCAGTAACTGTGTGTGTGTGTGTGTGTGTGTGTGTGTGTGTGCGTGTGTGTGTGTGTGCGTGCGTGTGTGTGTGTGTGTGATGCTCCATCAGTAACTGTGTGTCCGTCTCCTCCAGCTGCACCTCAGACTTCTCTCCCAGGACCCGGCGCTGATGGACGAGGCCTCCAGGGTGGCGGCCATGTTGGAGGAGACCTGGACCTCCATGCAGACCCTCTTCAACCAGAGTCTCTGTCTGCTGGCCTACACCAAGAGTGCTCTGCTCTGAGGAGGGACCCCCCACGACCCCGCCGCGACCCCTCCCCGACCCCAGACCCTCTTCAACCAGAGTCTCTGTCTGCTGGCCTACACCAAGAGTGCTCTGCTCTGAGGAGGGACCCCCCCCCGACCCCGCCGCGACCCCTTCTGCTGGCCTACACCAAGAGTGCTCTGCTCTGAGGAGGG
>NC_140235.1:41213601-41216101 GCF_949987555.1 Borostomias antarcticus
TTCACTGGGAGAACTGTAGTGTTATAGATATGTTCATAAGGATGCTGTAGATGCAGAATGTAAACACCAACACAAAAATTTTCAACCTAATAATATGAAAATTACATGAGGGACCCAAAAATACGACTAAATATACAGTGCTTCTCATCCCCTCCCTTGCAATTTGATAAAATGCACGCTCACACACACGCATCACAGTTATACATCAGACAATACACAATATAAACAATAAACATTGCACATGACATGTTCTCAGCAGACTGAACACTAACCAGCAGCCATCTCCTTTATACCCTAACCTCCGTGTGTTGTGTTTGTGTGTCCTGTTGTGTGTGTTGTGTATCCTTGTGTGTGTGTTGTGTATCCTGTTGTGTTTGTTGTGTGTGTGTTGTGTATCCTGTTGTGTTTGTTGTGTGTCCTGTTGTGTGTGTTGTGTGTCCTGTTGTGTGTGTTGTGTGTCCTGTTGTGTGTTGTGTGTCCTGTTGTGTGTGTTGTGTGTCCTGTTGTGTGTGTTGTGTGTCCTCTTGTCTGTGTTGTGTTTGTGTATCCTGTTGTGTGTGTTGTGTGTCCTGTTGTGTGTGTTGTGTGTCCTGTTGTGTGTGTTGTGTGTCCTGTTGTGTGTGTTGTGTGTTCTGTTGTGTGTGTGTTGTGTGTGTGTTGTGTGTTGTGTGTGTGTTGTGTGTGTGTTGTGTGTGTGTTGTGTGTGTTGTGTGTGTGTTGTGTGTGTGTGTGTGTTGTGTGTTGTGTGTGTTGTGTGTCCAGGGTGGTGGAGAAGGGTTACTACACCGAGCGAGACGCTGCAGACGCCGTCAAACAGATCTTAGAGGCCGTGGCGGTGAGTCCCTCCCACTTCCTCTCTAACCAATCAGGCCGTGGCGGTGAGTCCCTCCCACTTCCTCTCTAACCAATCAGGCCGTGGCGGTGAGTCCCTCCCACTTCCTCTCTAACCAATCAGGCCGTCACCCACCTCAGACTAGCTGTCTGGGGTCCTGAGAAGCGAGCAACCATCACAATCCAGACCAGACCAGACCAGACCAGACTAGACCAGACCAGACCAGACTAGACCAGACTAGACTAGACTAGACTAGACTAGACCAGACCAGACCAGACTAGACCAGACTAGACTAGACTAGACTAGACTAGACTAGACCAGACCAGACCAGACCAGACCAGCATTGCATCAGGACGTCTATCGTCAGACACACTCAGAGCCCCAAGCTGCATCAGTGTGTGTGTGTGGGAGTCGAGCTCCTCCTGTGTTCTCTCGTCTAGTTTTACAGGAAGCATCACCTAGTCACTGTGATCTCTTCCTGCCCTGCGCTTTCATAAAGATGGCGGTTGGCCAGAGATCAAAGAGCAGGACGGTCCGGGTTTCAAACACATTGAAATCATCTTAAGGCTGGTGGGTCTGGGCTGGTGGTCTGGGCTGGTGGTCTGGGCTGGTGGTCTGGGCTGGTGGTCTGGGCTGGTGGTCTGGGCTGGTGGGTCTGGTGGTCTGGGCTGGTGGTCTGGGCTGGTGGTCTGGGCTGGTGGGCTGGTGGTCTGGTGGTCTGGGCTGGTGGTCTGGGCTGGTGGGCTGGTGGTCTGGGCTGGTGGTCTGGGCTGGTGGGCTGGTGGTCTGGTGGTCTGGGCTGGTGGTCTGGGCTGGTGGGCTGGTGGGCTGTTGGTCTGGGCTGGTGGTCTGGTGGTCTGGGCTGGTGGGTCTGGGCTGGTGGGTCTGGGCTGGTGGTCTGGGCTGGTGGTCTGGTGGTCTGGGCTGGTGGGCTGGTGGTCTGGTGGTCTGGTGGTCTGGGCTGGTGGGTCTGGGCTGGTGGGTCTGGGCTGGTGGTCTGGGCTGGTGGTCTGGGCTGGTGGGCTGGTGGGTCTGGGCTGGTGGGCTGGTGGTCTGGGCTGGTGGTCTGGGCTGGTGGTCTGGGCTGGTGGGCTGGTGGTCTGGGCTGGTGGGTCTGGGCTGGTGGGTCTGGGCTGGTGGGCTGGTGGTCTGGTGGTCTGGTGGTCTGGGCTGGTGGGTCTGGGCTGGTGGGTCTGGGCTGGTGGGTCTGGGCTGGTGGTCTGGGGCTGGTGGGCTGGTGGTGTGGGCTGGTGGTCTGGGGCTGGTGGGCTGGTGGTGTGGGCTGGTGGGTCTGGGCTGGTGGGCTGGTGGGTCTGGGCTGGTGGGTCTGGGCTGGTGGTCTGGGCTGGTGGTCTGGGCTGGTGGTCTGGTGGTCTGGTGGTCTGGGCTGGTGGTCTGGTGGTCTGGGCTGGTGGTCTGGGCTGGTGGTCTGGTGGGTCTGGGCTGGTGGTCTGGGCTGGTGGTCTGGGCTGGTGGTCTGGTGGTCTGGTGGTCTGGGCTGGTGGTCTGGTGGGCTGAGCTGGTGGTCTGGGCTGGTGGGCTGGTGGGTCTGGGCTGGTGGTCTGGTGGGTCTGGGCTGGTGGTCTGGGCTGGTGGGCTGGTGGTCTGGGCTGGTGGGCTGGTGGTCTGGGCTGGGGGGTCTGGGCTGGTGGTCTGGGCTGGTGGGTC
>NC_140235.1:41221101-41228601 GCF_949987555.1 Borostomias antarcticus
ACAGCTACTCCTAAAATTCCTCTTTGTCGTCAGAGTAACTATCTCTGACCCGCCTGTGTGTGTGTGTCTGATGTTCCACCTGTGTGTGTGTGTGTGTGTGTGTGTGTGTGTGTGACATATCTGATGTTCGTGTGTGTGTGTGTGACATGTCTGATGTTTGTGTGTGTGTGTGTATGTGTGTGTGTGTGTGTGTGTTTGTGTGTGTGTGTGATCTTATCAGGCGGCGGTGAAGGCGGTGGTGGCCTCGTCCCGGCTGGGAAGCGCCGGGAGTCACGGCAACGCCTCTGACAACAGCAAGAACGACTGCAACAGCTCCTCCCACCAACAGGTGGCGCCAGAGGAGGAGCCCCACGGCGACCAGGCGCAGAGCCAGGAGGAGAGCTCCTAACCGGGGGAGCAGCCCCTGTCTCTTACCCCCCTGGTGGAAGACAGCGCCGCCCTGCTGGACTGAGCTCCGAGGGAGCAGGCATGTTTAAATAACACCCGCTCTGCCACCTCACGAGGGATTCTCTGTCTGGCTTTGTTTTTTGCATGTGACTGATTTATTACAAACATATAACCTAACTAACATAGGACTCTGCACTCTGGAACCACACGCCAAGGAGTACATGCAGGATCGGTTCCTTCATAAATGCGCATGTCTTTTTTTTTTTAATAGCCCAAAGTGAGTACAAGCTACAGTAGCTCTTTGATCCTTTTTTGGTCAGTCTATCGAGGGTCATATAGTTTGCATTGCAGGAAGTGTACGTGCCTGGCATGCCTTGCTACCTTAGTGTGACAAAGAAGATTATTCTAGATTGCTGTGATGTCATTCTAACAAGACTACGCCCTTTAAAATTAATTATTTCTATAGAGCCATAGCCTTTGAACTGTAGCCTGTACATTGCATCTACAGTTTACCTGTATTTGTTTATATAATGACATATGGTAATTGCAAAAAATCTCTTTCACAGTATTTCTATGCCAGTTCGAAAAAACTGTGTCACAATTTTCAGAAATGCATTCCAGGATCTTAGGGAAATTACGGTATGATTATCATGATGCTACTTCCTGGTACAAATATGATCTAGACTCTAGAGAATGAAGAAGGTGTCTGGATTGATATGCAATTCTTGCTGAGAGTTTAGTTTAGCTTATTAGTTTATTTGGCAGGGATAGTTCACATTAAAAAAAACAACCAGAATCAGCCAAGAAGGCTAGTTTTCATCTGTAATCCCTGGACTAGTTTTCATCTGTAGTCCCTGGACATCGACATCGGCCGAGTGAAGAACGGATCAGAAACACATTTGAAGTAGTCTAGATTGAACCTTTATTACAATTTCTAAGGACGGCATTATTGTATCTTAATAACTGGATTTTACACTCCCTTTGTGAGAAATGTTTCATATATTGCCAAGAATTAGTCTAGAGAAGTGTTGAAAAACTATAATTGATAAATTGCACAAATGATTGTAGGGTCTACTCAAACCAACTGCTTAGATTTGGATAGGTTCTTTTTCAGAGTAGAGTTGGTTTACTAGTACAAAAGTGTAACTTTTGTTTTCCAAAATACCTTGTGGACTACTGAAGTGACAAACCATTTTTATTTAATCATTGCTAAACAGATAATTTGCACAGAAGTGTACAAATAGATACTAGTGTACTAATAGTACTGATAATAGTATACTAGTACTACTATATATATATAGTAGTACTGATAATAGATACTAATAGTGCCAAAATACCATAGCTGCATATAGTACCAGTTGCTTTAGTTAAAATACTCTCCTACATCATGAAGGAAGGGGCTGTTCTCTCTTTGAGCAAATACTATTATTTCTCATGGCCTCTTTGACAGACACGTCATGTTAAAGTCAGTCCTTATACAACAGGCAGCTGTCATGGTGGACTCCTGAAAAGGTTGGCTATGTATTGAATGTTCGCATGTTTTTGCCTGCAATGTAAGAGAATGATGTGGTTAATAATGCAATATATGAATCTCAGATAAAGATTTAATGAATACTAAGCAAGGGTCGTCCTTTCTGCATGTATGAATAACTTAAATGCTGCCATATTTTGTTAATATACAGTACCCTATTTTACTTAAACAATGGCTGTGTCTCAATTTAGGGGCAGCTTATTTGGTCTTCCTGTTTTAGAAGTGGTGTCTCAATAGGCAGAGACCTTCTGAAGGCTTACTGTCACCAACAATATTTATTAAGGGAGCATTTCATCATTTAATGTTGTATTGACATTAGGATTGATTTGCTATGGACTACCACAAATAAAGTAATCCAAAGTTAGTTATGTTATCTATTTACAGTGAGAGAGAGAGAGAGAGAGAGAGAGATTGAGAGTGTGTGTGTGTATGAGGGACCACATGAAACGTCCCTTTTCACTCAAGCAATTAACCCAACACAAACTAATCGAGACAAACACTCAAAATCCCAACGTGAGACGTTGCACACAGAGGCTAAACTCATAAATGGCATCTTACTTCCCCCGTGTGTCAAAGTAGGATATAAAGGCTTCCTTTTTCCTGAATCAGGTGTCTCACAGTCTCACATAATTGATTGATTTTTATTTATTTTTAAGACAGGGACAAGGTACAGTAGACATTTACCCTATAGAATAGGGAGAGATGCACTGTACAAGGTTATAGCTAGACAGCTAATTTCCACCCGCAGTCCCTGGGCAAATAAATATACAGTCTTCAAATAGTGGGGCAAATAGTACACAGTAGGAAAGTTACATACATGCTGTAGAAGGAATACAAAAAAAGTTATATAGCACATATTTCACTCATTCCTATACCCACATCCCAACCTCCCCAGACCCTTAAAAAACAAACCCTAAGTACAGCCCCCATACATATGTGCCACACACACACACACACACACACACACACACACACACACACACACACACACACACACACTGAGGCGCCATGGTTCACGTTAAGACAGAACCATTTAGCCCACTGTACTATATGCTAGTATATCCATACTATACACTCATATAGTGATGTTGTTATTATCCAAACCTCCTCCAAATAAGAACCCTTGAAGTGCGCCCCCTGGCGGTCCCTCAGCAGAATGACCCTCCCGTCCACTACTTCTCCATGCCAGACGGGGTTGGGTGCGCCCCCTGGCGGTCCCTCAGCAGAATGACCCTCCCGTCCACTACTTCTCCATGCCAGACGGGGAGGGGAAGTGCGCCCCCTGGCGGTCCCTCAGCAGAATGACCCTCCCGTCCACTACTTCTCCATGCCAGACGGGGAGGGGTGCGCCCCCTGGCGGTCCCTCAGCAGAATGACCCTCCCGTCCACTACTTCTCCATGCCAGACGGGGAGGGGAAGTGCGCCCCCTGGCGGTCCCTCAGCAGAATGAACCTCCCGTCCACTACTTCTCCATGCCAGACGGGGAGGGGAAGCACAGACCTGAGAGCTCCGGATCCATTTTAGCTGTTAGCTGAACAGCAAAGAGAGAGAAACCCCAACCCACTTCTATCCAACCCACTTCTATTCCTCCAAAGCTGCATCTTCGCACCGGGGAGCCCGAGGAGGGGGCTGAGTCCGTCTGGAGGATGTCCCGACATGAGGGTGAGTCCAGACCAGACGCGTCCGTGGGGTTTTGTAACTAGCTTGCCCACCTAGCCCTGTGGCTAACCGTCTCAACTGGGTTGCGTTTTGTAACCATCTTGAGCACCTAGCTCTGTGGCTAACCCTCTGAACTGGGTTGCTAGTTTGTATCTGGGCTCATGATGATGGCGGCCACCATGAATCCTCCACCTTTTACCCCTCAACCTCCTTCTACTGCTTCAATCTGTTTAAATGTCCACTTAGAGTTTGTGTCTCAAATAAACACTACTTTACCAAGAGGCCTTTTGATCCACGTTGCTAGGTTAGCTAGCTAGCATGCTAATGTGACCAGGACGTTAGCACCAGTACTAGTTAGCTAGCATGCTAGCATGCTAATGTGACCAGGACGTTAGCACTAGTACTAGTTAGCTAGCATGCTAATGTGACCAGGACGTTAGCACCAGTACTAGTTAGCTCCCTAGCTAGCATGCTAATGTGACCAGGACGTTAGCACCAGTACTAGTTAGCTCCCTAGCTAGCATGCTAATGTGACCAGGACGTTAGCACTAGTACTAGTTAGCTAGCATGCTAACGTGACCAGGACGTTAGCACCAGTACTAGTTAGCTAGCATGCTAATGTGACCAGGACGTTAGCACTAGTACTAGTTAGCTAGCATGCTAATGTGACCAGGACGTTAGCACCAGTACTAGTTAGCTAGCATGATAATGTGACCAGGACGTTAGCACTAGTACTAGTTAGCTAGCATGCTAATGTGACCAGGACGTTAGCACTAGTACTAGTTAGCTAGCATGCTAGCGCTAGCCAGTCATCCCCTAGCCCTGTTAGCATGCTAGCTCGCCTAGCCCAGACCATGGCCTTTTCCCGAGAGAGAGAGAATAGTCATAATACAATAATGTGTTTTATTTTGCCAGAAAGCAGACCTTATTTTGTCACTTAGTGTCAACCAGACGTGTGACACCGGTGACAGTGAATGCACTGTCATCAAGACACGGTTAGCATTAGCTTCGTTAGCTACGAGGCCTCCCTCAGTGTCAACGGACACATCCGGGTCCTGGTGGTAGTCTGAACACACCAGGCCAGACAGGACTACCCTCGTCTTCAATCTCACGGGTAACTTTCAATTAGCCAACTAAAGCTAATCTATTAGCTATCCTAAGCTAGGCCAGGCTAGCTAGCTAGCTCGGTGCTAACCATGCTAACCATGCTACATACCTAGCTACATAGCACTAGTTAGTTTGAAATAAAATCTTTAGCCAGGATGGTTCTAGCTGTCTGGAACACATATAGATGGTTCTAGCTGTCTGGAACACATATAGATGGTTCTAGCTGTCTGGAACACATATAGATGGTTCTAGCTGTCTGGAACACATATAGATGGTTCTAGCTGTCTGGAACACATATAGATGGTTCTAGCTGTCTGGAACACTTATAGATGGTTCTAGCTGTCTGGAACACATATAGATGGTTCTAGCTGTCTGGAACACATAAAGATGGTTCTAGCTGTCTGGAACACATATAGATGGTTCTAGCTGTCTGGAACACATATAGATGGTTCTAGCTGTCTGGAACACATATAGATGGTTCTAGCTGTCTGGAACACATATAGATGGTTCTAGCTGTCTGGAACACATATAGATGGTTCTAGCTGTCTGGAACACATATAGATGGTTCTAGCTGTCTGGAACACATATAGATGGTTCTAGCTGTCTGGAACACATATAGATGGTTCTAGCTGTCTGGAACACATATAGATGGTTCTAGCTGTCTGGAACACATATAGATGGTTCTAGCTGTGTGGAACACATACAGATGGTTCTAGCTGTCTGGAACACATATAGATGGTTCTAGCTGTCTGGAACACATATAGATGGTTCTAGCTGTCTGGAACACATATAGATGGTTCTAGCTGTGTGGAACACATACAGATGGTTCTAGCTGTCTGGAACACATATAGATGGTTCTAGCTGTCTGGAACACATATAGAGGTTATAGTTACTAGACATGTCACATTGGTACTTGTTAGCTAGTTTGTCACTGAATGGGGCCACAGAATGGATGGTTGTGAATGGGGACACAGAATGGATGGTTGTGAATGGGGCCACAGAATGGATGGTTGTGAATGGGGACACAGAATGGATGGTTGTGAATGGTGACACAGAATGGATGGTTGTGAATGTGGACACAGAATGGATGGTTGTGAATGTGGACACAGAATGGATGGTTGTGAATGTGGACACAGAATGGATGGTTGTGAATGGGGACACAGAATGGATGGATGTGAATGGGGACACAGAATGGATGGATGTGAATGTGGACACAGAATGAATGGGTGTGAATGGGGACACAGATTGAATGGGTGTGAATGGGGACATAACCTACACAACTATGATCTGATGATTCTGGATGCAATGTTAGGGCTGGTTGTGAGTTAGTAGGATGATAGTTGCCTCATTCAGAGGGTAAGTCTCTATTGACTGTATGGTTGCATAAGCATTACTGTACTCTGCTATCTTCTAATGTATTTCAAAAGAAAAAAAACTGAAGAGGAAGTAGGCTAGTAGAAACTGATCTCTCTTAATCAAACTATACATGACAACAATACCGCACGCTTGTCCCCTTGTCCTTTTAAATCACCCTGGCATTATCTGGTGCTTCGTACAGTGATGAGTGCCAAATAAAGTGTCTGTTTTACAATGGAATGGTTATAGTCTATAGAAATGCAGACGGGATGACAGGAAGTTCTTTTGATGCCCCAGTGGGAATACCACACCAACCGCGCCTTCAAATTGAATAAGGTTGTCATGTGCGCCCGCTGGCGGGTCAGTAGCCTGGCATCGCCATGCCGATCACGTGAGGTCACATCCTGTTTCTGTCCACAGATCGGTCTGGTCACGCTCGACCTGGTTGGGCTTATCACAACCATGTATCTAACATGGGGCGGGTTTGATACGATGACTGTGTAACCACCAATCACATCCATTCATCTAATATGGGGTGCGTTTGATACGATGACGCGATGGCTCAACCCACGTCTCGTTGGTCTGACCGGTGGTGGTAGGTCTATCCAGTTGCGTCCAGTCTAGGCGTTGTGGTCTGCGCCCGTTGACGACGCCCCTCTGAGATCGAAAATTAACCGAGAGTTTCCTCATTGGTCCAGCGATGCCAGGCCCGGGAGCAAGCCCCTCGTGGGCCAGTAAAGCGATAGAGACGCGGTGACACCTGCGACAGTGGTGCCGTTGACTCCGGACACCCAGCTCAGCTCGGCTTGACCAGCAGGGGTCGCCGTGGGGTGAGTTTAGGGGGTGGGGTGAGTGTAACCGGGTTTTAATATCAGGGGGGCGCCATGGAACCCGTGACATCAGCATCCAAACAGGACGGCGTGGCCGGCGTCACTAGATGATACGCCTTATGATGTCTGGAACGGCGCAAAGGGACGGTCGGAGGACAGATGAAAAGCTGTTTCTCTTTCTCTCTCTCTTTATCTCTCTCTCTTTCTTTCTCTTTCTCTCTTTCTTTCTCTTTCTCTCTTTCTCTTTCTCTCTCTCTTTCTCTCTCTCTTTCTCTCTCTCTCTCTCTTTCTCTCTATCTCTCTGTCTTTCTCTCTCTTTCTTTCTCTTTCTCTCTTTCTTTCTCTTTCTCTCTTTCTTTCTCTTTCTCTCTCTTTCTCTCTGTCTTTCTCTCTCTATCTCTCTCTCTTTCTCTCTATCTCTCTCTCTCTCTGCTTCGTTCTCTTGCTCTTCGTGTTATCGACGCTCGTGTCGCCCGTCTAACGTTCCTTTAACATTTGCGTTCGCCGCTCGATGCTGTCAGACGACCAAATGAAATCAGACGAAACGCACGCACCCCCTCGGCCATGTCGATTGAGTTAATGTGCACACGCACTCACACACTGGCCTCTGTGTGACCTTTAACCTGGGTG
>NC_140235.1:41233601-41243601 GCF_949987555.1 Borostomias antarcticus
TCTAACCTCCTCTCCTCTCTAACCTCCTAACCTCCTCTCCTCTCTAACCTCCTCTCTAACCTCCTCTCCTCTCTAACCTCCTCTCCTCTCTAACCTCCTAACCTCCTCTCCTCTCTAACCTCCTAACCTCCTCTCCTCTCTAACCTCCTAACCTCCTCTCCTCTCTAACCTCCTCTCTAACCTCCTAACCTCCTCTCCTCTCTAACCTCCTCTCCTCTCTAACCTCCTCTCCTCTCTAACCTCCTCTCCTCTCTAACCTCCTCTCCTCTCTAACCTCCTAACCTCCTCTCCTCTCTAACCTCCTAACCTCCTCTGCTCTCTAACCTCCTAACCTCCTCTGCTCTCTAACCTCCTAACCTCCTCTCCTCTCTAACCTCCTCTCCTCTCTAACCTCCTCTCCTCTCCTCTCTAACCTCCTAACCTCCCCTCCTCTCTAACCTCCTAACCTCCTCTCCTCTCTAACCTCCTAACCTCCTCTCCTCTCTAACCTCCTAACCTCCTCTGCTCTCTAACCTCCTAACCTCCTCTCCTCTCTAACCTCCCCTCCTCTCTAACCTCCTCTCCTCTCTAACCTCCTAACCTCCTCTCCTCTCTAACCTCCTCTCTAACCTCCTCTCCTCTCTAACCTCCTAACCTCCTCTCCTCTCTAACCTCCTCTCCTCTCTAACCTCCTCTCCTCTCTAACCTCCTCTCTAACCTCCTAACCTCCTCTCCTCTCTAACCTCCTCTCTAACCTCCTAACCTCCTCTCCTCTCTAACCTCCTAACCTCCTCTCCTCTCTAACCTCCTAACCTCCTCTCCTCTCTTACCCTCTCCTCCTCTCCTCTCTCCTCCTCCTCTCCTCTCTAACCCTCTCCTCCTCCTCTCCTCTCTAACCCTCTCCTCTCTAACCCTCTCCTCCTCTCCTCTCTAACCCTCTCCTCTCTAACCCTCTCCTCCTCTCCTCTCTAACCCTCTCCTCCTCCTCTCCTCTCTAACCCTCTCCTCCTCTCCTCTCTAACCCTCTCCTCCTCCTCTCCTCTCTAACCCTCTCCTCTCTAACCCTCTCCTCTCTAACCCTCTCCTCCTCTCCTCTCTAACCCTCTCCTCCTCCTCTCCTCTCTAACCCTCTCCTCTCTAACCCTCTCCTCTCTAACCCTCTCCTCCTCTCCTCTCTAACCCTCTCCTCCTCTCCTCTCTCCTCCTCTCCTCTCTAACCCTCTCCTCCTCTCCTCTCTCCTCCTCCTCTCCTCTCTAACCCTCTCCTCCTCCTCTCCTCTCTCCTCCTCTCCTCTCTAACCCTCTCCTCCTCTCCTCTCTAACCCTCTCCTCCTCTCCTCTCTCTCAGAGCTGCTATCCCAGTTGTCGGGCGTGCGTCGCTCCGCGGGGGGTCAGCTCAACTTGTCGGGCCCTGGTCCTCTCCTCTCTCTCCTCCTCCTCTCCTCTCTAACCCTCTCCTCCTCTCTTTCAGAGCTGCTGTCCCAGCTGTCGGGCGTGCGTCGCTCCGCGGGGGGTCAGCTCAACTCGTCGGGCCCGTCGGCCTCCCAGCTCCAGCAGTTACAGATGCAGCTCCAGCTGGAGCGCCAGCAGGCCCAGGCGGCGAGGCAGCAGCTGGAGACGGCACGCAACGCCACACGCCGCGCTAACCCTGGCAACATCAGCGCCGCCATCCCCCCGCCCAGCGCCGCCGCCAGCGCCGGCGTCGCCCCCGACAGCAACCCCGCCTCCTCCCACAGCTCCCAGTTCCTCCTCTCACGGTGAGGCGCCGGTCGGTCGGTCGGTCGGTCAGTCAGCTAGTCAGTTAGTCGGTTGGCCAGTCGGTCAGTTATTCAGTCAGTAAGTCAGTTAGTCAGCCAGTCAGTCGGTCAGTTAGTCGGTTAGTCGGTTGGCCAGTCGGTCAGTCAGTCGGTCAGCCAGTCAGTCAGTTGGTTAGTCGGTCAGGCAGTCGGTTGGTCAGTCAGTTAGTCGGTTGGCCAGTTGGTCGGTCAGTCGGTCAGCCGATTGGGTGGCCAGGCAGCAGGTCTGTCAGTGGAACAGGGCTGGACGAGTCCTGGGTCACCTCCTAAGCCAACGTGTAGATCTGACCTGGACCTGGACTCTCTCTCCCGTCACGGTCTCCTCTGAACTCCACGCTGCTAACTGCTGTCCTGTCATGTGCTAACCTCCTCCCTCCCTCTCTCTCTCCCTCTATCTCTTCCTCTCTCCCTTCCTCCCTCCCTCTCTCCCTCCATCTCTCCCTCCATCTCTCCCTCCATCTCTCCCTCCCTCTCTCCCTCCCTCCCTCCCTCTCTCTCCCTCCCTCCCTCTCTCTCCCTACCTCTCTCTCCCTCCCTCTCTCTCTCTCTCTCTCTCTCCCTCCATCTCTCTCTCTCCCTCTCTCTTCCTCCCTCCCTCCCTCCCTCCCTCCCTCTATCTCTCCCTCCCTCCCTCCCTCCCTCCCTCCCTCCCTCCCTCCCTCCCTCCCTCTCTCCCTCCCTCCCTCTCTCCCTCCCTCTCTCTCTCTCTCCCTCCCTCTCTCCCTCTCTCTCCCTCCATCTCTCCCTCTCTCTCCCTCTCCATCTCTCCCTCTCTCTCCCTCCCTCTCTCTCTCCCTCTCTCCCTCTCTCCCACCCTCTCTCCCTCCCTCTCTTCCTCTCTCTCTCTCCCTCCCTCTCTCTCTCTCTCCCTCCCTCCCTCTCTCTCTCCCTCTCTCTCTCTCCCTCTCTCCCTCCCTCCCTCTCCCCCCCCCCTCTCCTCCTCCCTCCAGGTTGAATGAGCCCAAGATGTCAGAGTCGGAGCGTCAGGCTCTGGAGGGCGAGCGCGCCGACCGCTCTCTGTTTGTCCAGGAGCTGCTGCTGTCCACGCTGATGCGGGAGGAGAGCTCTTCGTCGGACGAGGACGAGCGCCGGGACTTCGCCGACTTCGGGGCCATGGGCTGCGTGGACATCACCCCGCTGGACGTGGCGCTGGAGAACCTGAGCCTGCACCACGGCGCCGGCACCCGGGAGCCCCCGCCGCCGCCTCTTTGATGATGCCCCGCCCCCTCGCAGACTGTGCCCTCCGTGCTGTCACTGCCAGTGACGGCGGGGCGGGGCAGGCAAGAAGGCGCGGCCGCTTTTCTTTTTTTTCTTTTTTTTTTCTCGTTTTTTCTTTTTTTTGTGGGGGGGGGGGTGGGGGGTGATTGTAATTTCAGGTCTGTCACCTTTGTTACATTGTGTACAACAACGACAACGACGACGTCAACAACAACAACCGTTAAGGAGCGAGCGACTGGGGGGAAAAGTGCAAAGTTGAGTGCTGTGCGTTAAAAGAGCGAGCGAGCGAGGGAGAGAATGAGAAGATAAATATATATATAAATATATATAAAGTTGATAATCAATTCCACATAACTAATTTTAGTTGTTCCTGTAGCCAGGCGCGCCCAGGCCGCTCCCTGTCCCAATATAAATACTCCACATTCAACCCTCCTCTGGGGACGCTGCTGTGTGTATTTATGACTTATTAAACGAAATAAAAAGTGCTTGGATGGTTACCATAACTACTGCATGAGGTTATTTGCAGCGTGCATGACCTTTGGCGACCCCCGCGTCGTTAAAAAGGAAAGAAAAAAAAATAAAATCCCAAAGCTTTTTCTCTTAAACCGTTTTTAAAGGGTTACTTGAAAAACACGATCCGAGATGAATTGAATATCGCAAAACACTGACATGCCGGAAAATTTGAGGAACGTTTTTTTAAAATGTATTGTTTAATTTTTAATTTTTATGTTTTTGTTCTTTCTTTATTTTTATTTTTTAAATAGTTAAAAAGAAACATTGGAATCTTGCAGTAGCTTCTAAAGAAAACAACGCAATGTGTTCGTCTCTCCCTCTGTGACATCATCCCTCTGTGACATCATCCCTCTGTGACATCATCCCCCTGTGACATCATCCCTCTGTGACATCATCCCTCTGTGACATCATCCCCCTGTGACATCATCCCTCTGTGACATCATCCCTCTGTGACATCATCCCTCTGTGACATCATCCCTCTGTGACATCATCCCCCTGTGACATCATCCCTCTGTGACATCATCCCTCTGTGACATCATCCCTCTGTGACATCATCCCTCTGTAACATCATCCCTCTGTGACATCATCCCCCTGTGACATCACCGTCTGACTAACAGACGCCCTGCTGACGCCCCTGCGACCGCAGAGACCCGGACACACCCGTGGTCACTCAGCAGAGATCTAGTGCTAGAGGCCGAACAACAACAACAACAAGAGCTTCTTGCCTCCGACATTTTTTTCCTAGATGTTGATGTGTTAGTGATAAAGAGCAACTGTTCTCACCAGATGTAGTTCCTGCTTCATGCTCCACGAGACCTAGTCTCTCCATCGCTAGTCTCTCCATCGCTCTGCTGCTCTTCATCCACCTCTGCTCTGCCTCTACAGCTCTGGTCAGCGACCCCCGCCTGACCGCCCCGGTCTGGAAGACTTTGCGTGGAGGGAGGGGAGCTCCACACAGTCCGCATTGCAGGCGTTGTTTTTGTTCTAACTTTAAAGAGAGAAGTTCTGGTTTTCTCTGCTAAAGTCTAGCACCTTCTATTTATTCTGGTTTATTTCCTCTGATTCTTTTTAAGCCTTGATGTGAATCACGATGCCACCTCCATGCCTATATTCTTCTCTATGTAAAATACAACGAGATGTATATTGAATTTGTGCGTTAACTTTCATAATGGTTCTAGGACATGGGCAGACTTCGTTTTTTTTAATGTAAATTTAGAATACTACAATAAAAAAACTGCGCACAGCTTTTGATGAAACCAAGACTCCCCTCCCGGCCTGAAGCTCTGTGAGTCCGTCTCTTACTTCCTGCTTCGGGTTTTAGGCTCGACTCTGTGACCTTGACCCGGTGACCTTGACTCGGTGACCTTGTTCAGAGTGATATCTCTTCCTGGTGACCTGGGATCACTTTCCCAGAGGTCACCAGCTGCCCTACGAGTGCAGCACCAACTCTTCTGAATCTGCAGACTCTTTAAAGCGCCGTCGTCGTGTCCCGGTGGCCCCGCCACTGTCACGCGTTAACGTTAACCTTGTTTACTTCCTGTTTACACTCGTAATCACGTTAACGAGTCTGTAGGAATGTGTGACTGCTGCCCGTCAGCCCACTGCCCTAAAGGATGGCAGTAACAATCGTGTGTGTGTGTGTGTGTGTGTCACAGCTGTCTCTGTCACTCCTCTGGGGTTATTGTTAGAAACAAACGCTGCCCTTGGTGCGCCTTTCACAGCGCTGTGATGGTCACTAGGGCGTGGTTGGTTGTTGGTAGGGTGGCGTGGTTGGTTGTTGGTAGGGTGGCGTGGTTGGTTGTTGGTAGGGTGGCGTGGTTGGTTGTTGGTAGGGTGGCGTGGTTGGTTGTTGGTAGGGTGGCGTGGTTGGTGGTTGGTAGGGTGGCGTGGTTGGTGGTTGGTAGGGTGGCGTGGTTGGTTGTTGGTAGGGTGGCGTGGTTGGTTGTTGGTAGGGTGGCGTGGTTGGTTGTTGGTAGGGTGGCGTGGTTGGTTGTTGGTAGGGTGGCGTGGTTGGTTGTTGGTAGGGTGTGTAAACGTTAATTATAAATCACAGCTTGGCTGATGATCCTAACTAGTGTTAAGATACGTTGGGGATCCCAGCCTGGCTACTGATAGGCCGACCTCTGTCTGCCTCAGGATGGACCCTGTCTGTCCAACGTGTCCATCAGGACGCAGAGGTGAGTGAGGACATGTCGGTGCTTAAAGGTGGAGTATGTGATTTGTGATTTCCTGTTAGACTGACATTTTGAAAAATGCAACTGACAAAATCCTCATCCCTTCAGACCGTCCTCAGAAGCCCCTCCCCCAAACCGGGGGAAAACAAATGACACTCAGACGGACAGGTTGACAGGCAGGTGAGCCATCCAATCATTTTAAGTTGGCGCCTCAAAATGATTGGACGCACCTTTTACAGTCCTGCGACTTCCACAGATTATGGATTTATTTCATTTCACTTTCAGAACACTGTATTTATTAATTACTGTCGGGATCAAATTAGAACTGCGAAAGGTAGAGCAAAAAGTGCTTCTGAGCCAAACCGCGGACTGCACCTTTAATGCATTGATATGAGTGGAGAGACGGCGTATTGTAAGACATACCACCTTTAATAAATGCACAGTATTACAAGGAACATTTCCAATAATTGCAGATAAGCTACTCACATGATGCACAAAGCATAGAATTGACTTGATATTTAAGCAGAGGGATTGAATCTGCCAGGAGAAAAATACACACACACACACACACTACAGCACAGAGGCATCTCACACACACACACACACACACACACACTCCCTCTCACCCTATATTCACATGGCAAGTAACACATGTTCCATGTTATCTGCACCGGGATGAACGCTGCAGTCCTGCTTACATATTTACAAAAGAATCATCGACCCCCCGAAGATGGATTACATTCAAAAAATGCCCCGCCTCGCCTCCATTACATTCAAAAGAATTAATATTCATGATGCAAAGTCACAGTTATTCAGCTGAAACGAGACCCTGAAAGGCGATAGTCAGATATGGGTAGGTATGACCTCTGACCTGTGAGTCACCTGTCTGAGGGTGGGGATGAGTGGGTTAGGAGGGGGGGGGGGGGGACACACACCTGTCTGAGGGTGGGGATGAGTGGGTTAGGGGTGTTGGTTGAGGGGGGGGGGCGGGGGGGGACACACCTGTCCGTGGAGTCATCGGTCCGCCAGGTGTGATCCTGGTCTTGTAAAGGGGGCGGGGTCTACAGACCTCTCACACAGACAGACAAACCCTCACTAGACCTCTCAACGGTCTCTCCTCACTAGACCTCTCAACGGTCTCTCCCTCACTAGACCTCTCAACGGTCTCTCTCCTCACTAGACCTCTCAACGGTCTCTCCCTCACTAGACCTCTCAACGGTCTCCCTCACTAGACCTCTCAACGGTCTCTCCCTCACTAGACCTCTCAACGGTCTCTCCCTCACTAGACCTCTCAACGGTCTCTCTCCCTCACTAGACCTCTCAACGGTCTCTCCCTCTCTAGACCTCTCAACGGTCTCTCTCTCCTCACTAGACCTCTCAACGGTCTCTCCCTCACTAGACCTCTCAACGGTCTCTCTCTCACTAGACCTCTCAACGGTCTCTCTCCCTCACTAGACCTCTCAACGGTCTCTCCCTCACTAGACCTCTCAACGGTCTCTCCCTCACTAGACCTCTCAACGGTCTCTCTCCCTCACTAGACCTCTCAACGGTCTCTCCCTCTCTAGACCTCTCAACGGTCTCTCTCTCCTCACTAGACCTCTCAACGGTCTCTCCCTCACTAGACCTCTCAACGGTCTCTCTCTCACTAGACCTCTCAACGGTCTCTCTCCCTCACTAGACCTCTCAACGGTCTCTCCCTCTCTAGACCTCTCAACGGTCTCTCTCTCCTCACTAGACCTCTCAACGGTCTCTCCTCACTAGACCTCTCAACGGTCTCTCTCCCTCACTAGACCTCTCCCTCACTAGACCTCTCAACGGTCTCTCCTCACTAGACCTCTCAACGGTCTCTCCCTCACTAGACCTCTCAACGGTCTCTCCCTCACTAGACCTCTCAACGGTCTCTCTCCCTCACTAGACTTCTCAACGGTCTCTCTCCTCACTAGACCTCTCAACGGTCTCCCCCTCACTAGACCTCTCAACGGTCTCCCTCACTAGACCTCTCAACGGTCTCTCCTCACTAGACCTCTCAACGGTCTCTCCCTCACTAGACCTCTCAACGGTCTCTCTCTCACTAGACCTCTCGACGGTCTCTCCCTCACTAGACCTCTCAACGGTCTCCTCACTAGACCTCTCAACGGTCTCTCCTCACTAGACCTCTCAACGGTCTCTCCCTCACTAGACCTCTCCCTCACTAGACCTCTCTCTCACTAGACCTCTCTCTCACTAGACCTCTCAACGGTCTCTCTCTCACTAGACCTCTCAACGGTCTCTCCCTCACTAGACCTCTCAACGGTCTCTCTCCCTCACTAGACCTCTCAACGGTCTCTCCTCACTAGACCTCTCAACGGTCTCTCTCTCACTAGACCTCTCAACGGTCTCTCCTCACTAGACCTCTCAACGGTCTCTCCCTGACGACCTCTCAACGGTCTCCCTCACTAGACCTCTCAACGGTCTCTCCTCACTAGACCTCTCAACGGTCTCCCTCACTAGACCTCTCAACGGTCTCTCTCTCACTAGACCTCTCAACGGTCTCTCTCTCACTAGACCTCTCCCTCACTAGACCTCTCAACGGTCTCTCTCACTAGACCTCTCCCTCACTAGACCTCTCAACGGTCTCTCCTCACTAGACCTCTCAACGGTCTCTCCTCACTAGACCTCTCAACGGTCTCTCCTCACTAGACCTCTCGACGGTCTCTCTCCCTCACTAGACCTCTCAACGGTCTCTCTCAACGGTCTCTCTCTCACTAGACCTCTCAACGGTCTCCCTCACTAGACCTCTCAACGGTCTCCCTCACTAGACCTCTCAACGGTCTCTCCTCACTAGACCTCTCGACGGTCTCTCCCTCACAGGGAAGGTGGGTCGGGGCGATGCTGAATCAGCTTCTTCATAGAGAAATCACGCTCAAAGAATGTCCTTGATCTCCAGCTCAAGAAGGCGATCAAAAAAGGGATTGTATTCTCACTGTTATCATGAAAGAGCACAACAAAATCATACAATGTCAGCACAAATCAGTTAGTATATTTACATAGAGTACGTCATGTATTGCCAGTGGCCCGTAGCATCACATTTTCTTTTAATTAATGTCACACATTTGACATGGTACCTGTTTAAAACAGAATATATCGTAGAGAACATATTATTCATATAGACAAATATAACTACAGAATGGACAGCGTTATTCAGAGCAGACACGTGACTATTATCATACAGAACTGACAAAACGCTGTGGGTGTTCATGAAAGGGTGACTGAACCATCAATGAACCATCAATGAACCATCACCGAACCATCAATGAACCATCAATGAACCATCAATGAACCATCACCGAACCATCAATGAACCATCAATGAACCATCACCGAACCATCAATGAACCATCAATGAACCATCACATCAGGAAACCTCACTGTCACCTTGCAGGTCAACCTAGCTGGGGTGGGTATCTCTCGGTATCTCTGCGGAGCAGCGCTAACAGGACTGGTCTCTAGGGGGCGTGGCGGCGGTTGGGAGGGGTACAGAAAAGAGACGCGGGAGAGATTGTAGCTGAGGTGGAAGAGCTGTGTCTGATTGTATTATAAACGTTAAACACGCGCCACACGGCAGAGCTCCGTCACATCCTGGCATCGAGGCGCCATCAGGCGGGAGCTAGAGGATGGGTGAAGAGAACCGTTACTCGGCCTCTTGAGAGAGAAGGTACTTTGTAGTCTTACAGTGTACGGGTCATCTTCCTGGCCCAATCACGGGCCTCACGGTCATCTTCCTGGCCCAATCACGGGCCTCACTAGGTCACGGTGGTGAGCGTCACGTCTACACATCGCTGCTCGGGGACTCAACGCTCTCTCTACACACACCAGACTTGACCTCCATCAACTCCTCACAGGAAGTTGAAACACAGACCTTGAGACCTCATTCAGGCCAAGTTATGTGTGAAAATATAGGAACGAAATACCAAACACTTTACCAAAATAATTCTCAGTAAGAATGCAAATTAATTAACAATTTCAGTGCACAAAAAAAGGGAATTCAACCAAAAAACTCTTCAAACTTTTCTATCAAATCGAAAATCGAATCGAAAATCGAATTCTCAGGCAGTGCTGGTGACCCCTGGGCTCCCACACAACACTCGACTGGAACGAAGAACGTCTCTTCAGAGCCAAGGTTCCCTCGTTCCTCAGCTGCTGAGAACGTCTCTTCAGAGCCAAGGTTCCCTGGTTCCTCACCCGCTGCGTGGAACAGCGACAACAGCGTTTGTAAAGCTGCCTGTGCAGATGAACCCAACATGGTGTGGGTCAGATGCTACGGACCGTCAATAGAACCAGA
>NC_140235.1:41258601-41281101 GCF_949987555.1 Borostomias antarcticus
ACTCCGTACGGATCAATAGGCTATATGGCAATGTGCGATGATGGTGCTTCTGTATGGATGTTATTGGATCATCTGGCGTCGTGTTTTCCTTCGTGGCCCAGAGTGTACAGTCCTCACCCACATTAACACTATAGGCCTTGCGTCTGATCATCCAAACATCACCAACAACGCACACCCTTACCCTAATGCGCACGCACACACACACTCACGCAGAGACGCACGCGCGCGAGTACGCACGCACGCACGCACACACACACGCACACACACACACACACACACACACACACACACACACACTACTCAAGGCAAATATGATACTACTGTATCCATTTACGTACTGACTGTCCATGACTATTATTTGTAATTCTCAAATGATGGAATGCGAGGTGATCGATAGACAGATACTATCGCATAGAATACAACCTTGGTTTGTGATGTCCACCACAAGAGGCTATTTATGTACATATCCATCCATTCTAGCTATCAGATACCCCCCCCCCCAATAGCTTACTCATTGGGCACTGTATGATCGTTCTGTTCATTTAAGACCTGTCGTGTCTACATTGTGAGATCAGTAATACTTACATGTCGGTGATGTTTTCCATGTCATCTAACATGAGCATGGGGAACTCCTCAATGCCAGGTTCGGGATCAATACAAACAATCTTTGAGACGCTGCATGTACAGGAGTCAGGGCAGGCATATGTACATCTCCACAGCCCCATCAGAACCAAGACGGTTCCCAGCCGAGCCATCCCATATCCCGCTACGCTGGAGTCCATCACGGGTCCAACGATATCCCACGGTATCTCAACAAAAATGGATCAGATTGAGTTACTGGTAGAAAACGCTCTCCTATTCTAGCCGAGTTGATCCGTGCTGTAGGCTGCCGTGAATGATACTACGGGTGATCACGAATGCGCAAAAGCCCACGGTTTAATCTGAAGGTGCCATGGAATGGCCTTCCCCGTGTCTCGGTCTCTGCAGAGCTGCTCTCGCGCTACCGCATGCACCGTGGAGAGAGGTGTCCGGTCCCGCATGCACCGTGGAGGAGAGAGGTGTCCAGTCCGTCCCCGAGAGGTGTCCAGTCCGTCCCCAGCCGTCTCGCCCCGGTCTGTCTCCGGGGCAGCGAGCGCCTGTCTCTGCGTGGGCTTCCAGATGTGCGTGTGTGTGTGTGTGTTGTTTTTTTAAGCAACAGTGCTGACGATTCTTCAAATGCAGTAGTGTTGGAGGGCGAGATAGAGAGGAGTGCACGGAGGAGTCAGGATGGAGGAGTCAGGATGGAGGAGTCAGGATGCACAGAGGAGTCAGGATGCACAGAGGAGTCAGGATGCACAGAGGAGTCAGGATGCACAGAGGAGTCAGGATGCACAGAGGAGTCAGGATGCACAGAGGAGTCAGGATGCGTGGTGATGGAGCGGGCGAGTGCGTGTGCGTGTGCGTGGAGGCAGGGTACCTGCATCGTCTATTGATTACCGCTGTGAACGAGCGCATCGCTGGGATTGTGTTTAAGAGATGCTTAATACGACCGCGACAGTAAGATCACCTATATTGCCAACAATTTATCAATGGCAATCAATTAAGGCATTTTAACACCTATGGGAAACAGCAAAATAGCCTTATGACAATATACTATAGGCTAATGTCTAGAGTTTGGTAAAATGATCATTGTGAGTGCTGGTAAATATTTACTTTACAATATGACAATTGTTGTTGTTTTCCCGGTTGGTTTGTGACCGGTTCTATTCTGCATACCGACAAACCAGCCACGGCTCCAGCCCTTACGAGTGTGACGTGCGGTTTGACGCACAAGGCTGGATACATGGAGGCTAGGAACAATAATTACTAAACAAAAAATGCCTGTGAGCTGCAAAGGGGTCTTGGATTCCAATCAAGTAAAGAGGGACACGAATAAATAGTCAAAAGTTACAGGCTTGGTCACATTTTTGCCCATCTGTGTCTTGTGAGAGTCGCGTTTTAATGATCAGGAAGAATGAATGCATAGATCACTGCAGAAAATCACAAAAGCATGAAATTGCTGAATAAGCATTTTACATTGTGTTCAGTGTAAATGTTCACAGCGTCACGTATAGGCGTAATATTTCTCACAACAAAGACCTGACCTTTCCTTTCACATACATGTAGTCTCATCATCTGATTGGGCATGGGCCTAGTCAAATGTTTCACAATCACTGTTCACTGGTGCGTTATTTTGCGAGAAATTGTGCCTTGAAATCATGTGACCCTGGGTGTGTTTTGGGTGTATTTTGAATTGATGTGTGACTTTCCTAATTGTGAATTGTCGTTTATTTAATTTTCATCCTTCGTTTCAAACAGAGGTAGTCCTACAGGCGTGCTGGTGTTGGTAGTTGATCAGAGCATGGATGTGGAACCTGTGGAACCTGTAGAACGTGGAACGTGGAAGGAGCAGATGGTCAGTCTGTCTCCACAGTCAACCCGCTGGTCAGGTGGTCTGCTAGTAAACAGACAGGAGTGATTCACTAGGAAGTTATCACACTATGGAGTGAATGACATGTTGCCATGATGTGGTAGTAGGTCTACACTAGGAGCCCTTCCTGGCCTGAAGGCATCACCCTGGATGGCTAGTGTCGCTATGGAGACTTGGCGCTTCCCAAATAGCACGGACAATCTCAAGTGTCGCTATGGATGCAAATGAAATGGTGAAAATGTGTACGCAGAGAAACATCAAGTAGGGAATTATAGCTGTCTCCATGGTAACCTCAGACTATACGAGAAAGATGGGGCTCTTTGTTTTGCTCACAGGGACGTGCCTCTCTAAAGGACATATGAGCACAGGTATGGTGTTTAGAATCACATAGCCTACACAAGCACAGGTATGTGGTGTTTATAATGACATGGGTATCACAAGCACAGGTAAACTGGTGTTTAGAATGACATGGGTATCACAAGCACAGGTATACTGGTGTTTAGAATGACATAGCCTACACAAGCACAGGTATACTGGTGTTTCTAATGACATGGGTATCATAGCCTACACAAGCACAGGTATGTGGTGTTTATAATATTGACATGAGCACAGGACCGTTGTGTTTATAATGACATGGATATTATACATGAGAGGTATATGTGGTTTATAATATTGACATGAGCACATGAACATCGTGTTTATAATGACATGGATATTATACATGAGATGTATATGTGTTTATAATATTGACATGAGCACAGGTATATGGTGTTTATAAAGACATGGATATCAGCCATCAGTGGAACAGGACTACTGGTTATTGAATGGAGAGAGGGACTACTAATACAGTATAACAGAGCGGTATATACACACTAGTTTATTGGCCTATTTCATAGCAAAAACCAAACAGAGTCTGTTTCAACTACGAAAGTGGGGGAGGTCAAATAGGGAAGAATGTTCTAGAATTGTAGCCTACTGCTGCGGTGGTCTGAGCTGTCCTACATCAAACCCATATGTAACAGAATGCTTTTGAGTTGTCAGTTTGTTGGTTAAAGTCACTCCTCAAAGGAGATCTGACAGTCCTTCCGAGGGGGACGTTCCTATTGGCTGTCAGCGGGTCCACCTCACAAGCGAGAGAACTGGTGAGAGTGTGGGTTCAAAGTTCAAAGCCCTTAACATAGGGGGAACTAAAAGAACACAATGCAGACCAGAGTACTACCGTTACAGTGGTGCTGTGACCTGGATGCCCTGTAGATGTGGAGTGAGTTTAGGGGGGGTGAGTGTAACTGAGTGAAACAGATAGGGTGATTGGCTGTAGACTGACCTCTCTCCAGGACCTGCACGCATCCAGGACCCTAAAACGGGCCAGAAAGATGGTGGCCGACCCCTCCCATCCCGGTCACAGTCTCTTTGACTCACTCCCCTCTGGCAGGAGACTGTGGTCCATCAGAACCGGGTCCACACGCCACAAAAACTGCTTCTTTCCCACGGCCATCAGACTTTTACTCGCTCAGCAAAGCTGCACGCACCTGTAGTTGCACCTGTAGTCAAGTGTGTGTGTGTGTGTGTGTGTGTGTGTGGCACATATGTATGGGGGTTATATTTAGGGTTTGTTTTTTAAGGGTCTGGGGAGGTTGGGATGAGTGTATAGGGATGAGGGTATAGGGATGAGGGTATAGGGATGAGGGTATAGAGGGATGAGGGTAGAGGGATGAGGGTATAGGGATGAGGGTATAGAGGGATGAGGGTATAGGGATGAGGGTAGAGGGATGAGGGTATAGAGGGATGAGTGAAATCTCTGCTATATAACTTTTTTGTATTCCTTCTATGTATGTAACTTTCCCACTGTGTACTATTTGCCCCACTATTTTAAGACTGTATATTTATTTGCCCAGGGACTGCGGGTGGAAATGAGCTGTTTTAGCTATAACCTTGTACAGTGCATCTCTCCCTATTTCCCTTCTATAGGGTAAATGTCTACTGTACCTTATCCCTGTCTTAAAAATAAATAAAATCAATCAATCAATCAATCAATCAATCACTTATTAACAAGGTCTGTGTCCCTACCCTGACTCTATACATTGCACTACTTGCACACGACCTCCGATTGTTCCACATACCTCAACGGCACACACACTGCACACACACACACACACACACACACACACACACACACACATTGCACACACTGTAGGCCCTATACATATAACATCGCTGATCTATCACACTACACTTTGCACACACATACACGCACACACTGTACATACACTCACCACACTCCATTCTGTATATATTACATCAATTGCATTTGCACCTCCCCTTTTAACAGTATATTGTATTTTGTATATTGCATTGTATTTTATTTACACAGAATGTTGTATTTGCACTGGTTTTTGTATCGCATTTACATTGTGACTGTCATATCTTTGCACTGTCCTGTCCTGTCCTGTCCTGTCCTGTCCTGTCCTGTCCTGTCCTGTCCTGCCCTGTCCTGTCCTGTCCTGTCCTGTCCTGTCCTGCACCCTGTCCTGTCCTGTCCTGTCCTGTCCTGTCCTGTCCTGTCCTGTCCTGTCCTGCACCCTGTCCTGCACCCTGTCCTGTCCTGTCCTGTCCTGTCCTGTCCTGTCCTGTCCTGTCCTGTCCTGCACCCTGTCCTGCACCCTGTCCTGTCCTGTCCTGTCCTGCACCCTGTCCTGCACCCTGTCCTGTCCTGTCCTGTCCTGTCCTGTCCTGTCCTGTCCTGTCCTGTCCTGTCCTGTCCTGTCCTGTCCTGTCCTGTCCTGTCCTGCACCCTGTCCTATGTCGTCGGCAACAGCGTATTCCTTAACCCTAGTTAAATTCCTAGTGTGTATTCCTACCATATACATGGCCAATAAAACAGATCTTGAATCTTGAATCTCAGCACTTATATCCTGATCTTAGCTAGAAAGGAGGATGGATCGAGTCCCGCCCCGACTCCCAGTACCCGCTGCTGATTGGTGGACTCGTGGGGTTCGCGAGCGTGTCAGCTAACGTCACCTCTCTTTCAGATGGCCGTTGGTGTTTTGAGTGACAGCTCGACTATCCAATACTTCAAACGGGCGATTTGCAACTGAACACGTCCTCGTCCAATCAGCGGAGGAGGTCTGTGGCTGGGCGGGTCTAGTGGTCCTGTGTCGTACCGTAGGAGGGACGGTTGGTTGTGAACAATTTTAAGTCAACCGCACATTTCTGGTGCCTTCTTGGCTGCAGGTTTGTTGTTTTATTTATTATTGTGTCAATAATGTGATACATTATTTGATTGTTAATGCTTATATCATGTGTTATGATAGTTAGTTAACGTGTATTAGCTGATTCACTGTCGACGTGACGGAGACACGCCTCGTGATTGAACCCGACCAGCTAACTAGCCTGTTTGGGCTCCGGCTAGTTCCTGGACAGGGCTCCGGCTAGTTCCTGGACAGGGCTCCGGCTATTTCCTGGAATGGAAATTATCAATACACAATTTCTTGTCGAAGCGTCTGTTAAAGCTGCCATAGCACTCGTTTTAATCCATCGACATCCAAGCAATACATAATGTATTGTTAATGTTTACGATTTGCTGACAGTAGGTAGTGAAAACGTAGTGTTAGCCAGCTAGCTAAACTAGCTACTAAACAGCATTGCTAGCTAGCTAACGTTAGCCAGGTAACTCAAGGCCTAGCATAGCTAGCTAGCATGCTTGTAACGTGATGGCGTCTCCTAGTGTGCTCAAATTAAGGAATATTACACCAATATTGATCCAGTCTCTTCGACCTCAGTTATATAATTTATATAAACTGTTTTGTGCATGAGCAGGAAGACAGTACACAACCCATACCAGTAAATACACAACCCATACCAGTAAATACACAACCCATACCAGTAAATACACAACCCATACCAGTAAATACACAACCCATACCAGTAAATACACAACCCATACCAGTAAATACACAACCCATACCAGTAAATACACAACCCATACCAGTAAATACACAACCCATACCAGTTAATACACAACCCATACCAGTAAATACACAACCCATACCAGGAAATACACAACCCATACCAGTAAATACACAGAGGATGAGCCCAAGTGTGCTAGCTAGTGTACTAGACTACCTGATCTCTATAGTTCACTTAGCCGGATCCTTAGCTATCCCCACTACCTGTCTGACAATGTGTCAGAAAGCAAGCACACATGGGGAACCTAGCTAGCTTGGGTCTGGAATAACTAGGTTAGTTTCATTGCCACAATATGTAATGCAAGCAAGCTAGCTGGCTAGCTATGTAGCTAATTCAAGAGAATCAATTGGGGGGACAGGCCTAGCTACAGCTAGCTAGCCACACGCTCATACAGTAGCTACATCAACTAGACGAGAATTTGACTTTAGTCGATGAGTATTGTATTTATTGGTACCGTACTGGTATGAGATGTATGCTAAAGCGGTATAGAACACAGCTTGTGGATTTGAATCATTCTGATTCATCCAGGTCTAACTTCCATTGTTGTTGTCACCCCCATAGCAGATCCAAGGAGAGGAGGCTGTTCGCATTTCACCGCTGGTGCGAGACAATGGAGACAGACATCGATCAGCAGGACGAGGAGACCACATTCAGCAACACTGACACCAACGGTGAGAGAGCTGGTTAAGAGAGGTGGTTAGTACATCAACACTAAGGGTGAGAGAGCTAGTTAGAGAGGTGGTTAGTACATCAACACTAAGGGTGAGAGAGCTAGTTAGAGAGGTGGTTAGTACATCAACACTAAGGGTGAGAGAGCTAGTTAGAGAGGTGGTTAGTACATCAACACTAAGGGTGAGAGAGCTAGTTAGAGAGGTGGTTAGTACATCAACACTAAGGGTGAGAGAGCTAGTTAGAGAGGTGGTTAGTACATATACACTGACACTAACGGTGAGAGAGCTGGTTAGAGAGGTGGTTAGAGAGCTAGTTAGAGGTAGTTAGAGAGGTGGTTAGTACATCAACACTGACACTAACAATGAGAGAGGTAGTTAATATATCGTTGTCCTGTCCCAGAATCGATTCTTTATCCTGCCGTCCCCAAGTCCAATCCCCTATGCATATCTGGAGACATAAAGGGATTTGACAGGTCTAAGCAGTATGGTGGCATTGGTGCCAGCCGTTACCTTGCTTACACCTGTCATCCTCTCAGATCTTATTCACACAAGCGCATGGGGATTGCTTTGGGGTGAGCTCTGTTGCACAGTGCACACTATCGCTTTGTGGTGATGTATATTGTTCAGGTCAGTATGGCACATACCATCATTTCAAACCTACGCTATTTGAGTCGGAATACTTAGCTTTGTCCAAGGGGGCCATGTCTTATCTCTACAAAACACACCATAGATCCAATATGTCTACATGGCTGGCACCATGTGGGCATGTCAGATGGCCGTGGGTTTCTCCTGTCCAAGTCTCTGCTGGCTAGTTTTAATCCAGGGAGGGAGTGGGCGATGAACACACGCTGAGATGCAACCGCGTCTCTGGAACAGAGACTGTATTTGGGGGTGGGGGGGGTGGACAACATGTTATATCTGTCTGGCTTCGGCCCAGGAAACGACAACACTCCCCTCGCTCCCTGTACCCCCCTACGGTTCCGTCAAGATGTGAGAGCGCTGACTCCCATGTTGCGAGATCGCTAGATCGTGAGGCTCGGTTCTACTCCCAAACGGACGCGTTGGCGGACAGCTGCGGACGCGCAGCGGTTCTGGTTCTACTACTTCTGTAGTCCGCCCAGAGGATGCGGCAGTTGGTGCTCTCATTTGGTAGAAGGCCCCCAAAAAATGGCAGGCACGCGGTACCTACGCATACTCGTGGCCTATTATGGCCTGTATGGCCTGTATAAGGAAATGTCTCTAGTGGTCGTCTGTCCAGTGCCTGACCCCCCCAGGTGTCTCCGTCCACTCAGGTAAGCGCCCGGCAGAGGACATGGACGAGGAACAGGCCTTCAAGCGCTCTCGCAACACAGACGAGATGGTGGAGCTGCGCGTTCTACTGCAGAGCAAAGTAAGACCACACACACACACACACACACACACACACACACACTCACTCACTCACTCACTCACTCACTCACTCACTCACTCACTCACTCACTCACTCACTCACTCACTCACTCACTCACTCACACACACTCACACCACGTCAGACCCACAACTTGCAATCAGTCAGTCCCTACTCCCTAAACAACCCTTCTTCTTTGTCCTCAGAATGCAGGCGCCGTGATCGGGAAAGGTGGCAAAAACATAAAAGCGCTTCGTACAGACGTGAGTAGACAGACGGACTCTCTCTCCCTCTCCTCAGCGCCAGGTCTGGCTGTCAAATACCTCCAATAAGGTTTTCCAAGACGTAAAGCGGCATTTCTACGGCCCTTTTAATATCCAGCACCTAGGCCTACTTTTCCTTCTAGTTCTCTAAATATGAACAATTAATTGACTTTAATTGACCCCCACAGCCAATAAAAGCCCTTACAAGCCCTATTAAAGAATTCTGTCCCTCCTGCGTCTGAAGTCCAAGATTCTTGACAATCACCTGATTGTGTTTGACGCGATTTGATTGGTCAAGCGGTGCATGTTTGTGACGACCCTTTGGCCGAAGGAACAGCTGGGCTGATTGACAGATGACCTGGCCTATAGGTTGGCTCACGTTGACAGACATGGTTTGGGTTGATTGGATCAGATTCCGGGGGTGGGCGGGGTTTGCCGCTTGATGATTGTTCTGATATAAAAAAAAGGGAACTTAACGATCTTCTCCAGGTTTCCGAACGCAATTCCCATTGAACACCACCCCTTTACAGCACCGAAGCCTGCTGGACTGTACCCTAACCCCCGTGGCATCACCAAACCCTTCAACAGGTGTCTGGGAGCCTGAGCGGACCTATAGTCTCGTCTAGTCCTGAGCCCTGCCGGCTAGGCTAGGCTAGAGCGGACCTATAGTCTTGTCTAGTCCTGAGCCCTGCCGGCTAGGCTAGGCTAGGCTAGAGCGGACCTATAGTCTCGTCTAGTCCTGAGCCCTGCCGGCTAGGCTAGGCTAGGCTAGGCTAGAGCGGACCTATAGTCTCGTCTAGTCCTGAGCCCTGCCGGCTAGGCTAAGCTAGGCTAGGCTAGAGCGGACCTATAGTCTTGTCTAGTCCTGAGCCCTGCCGGCTAGGCTAGGCTAGGCTAGGCTAGAGCGGACCTATAGTCTTGTCTAGTCCTGAGCCCTGCCGGCTAGGCTAGGCTAGGCTAGGCTAGAGCGGACCTATAGTCTTGTCTAGTCCTGAGCCCTGCCGGCTAGGCTAGGCTAGAGCGGACCTATAGTCTTGTCTAGTCCTGAGCCCTGCCGGCTAGGCTAGGCTAGGCTAGCTATAACACTGTCTGTGCTGTGCTGGACCCTGATCCGACCGCCCTGTTCTAATGCACTCGCCCATCTCAGCAAAATCTCTCCCTTTGTTTTGGGAGGGGCTGAATGTTTTGGGAGGGGCTAGTAGAGCCTAGTGATGGACTATAGCGTGTTACTCAATTAAAATGTATTCCTTCTCCCCCCTCTTCCCTCTCCTTTACTTTCTTATTTTTGGCCACCACCCTCTCCGTTGCCCATGTACTGGACCGACCTCCCCTCCTGCGTTGGCCCAACCTCCGCCCCTGACCGCCCGCCCACCTGACACCCCGGTTGGCCCCCCGCCCATAAACGTGCCCCTCCCTAAACGGGCGCCTAACTTGACATCTTGTGATTGAATGCCCCTGCCCAATGCCAACCTCCACCACCACCACCACCACCACCACCACCGCCACGGCCCATGCAGTTCAATGCCAGTGTATCAGTCCCTGACAGCAGTGGCCCGGAGCGGTATGTCCCACCAGTTACCTCACTGCCTGACTAGAACGGAGAACACATGTCTATGATAACCTGCCTTCTGTTTCATTTAACATTTTTATACATAATAGTAACCCCCCCCCCCCCAACCCCGCCCCCCCCCCCCCCCCCCAACCCCAACCCCAACCCCGTACCCTTTCTCTGGGAGAAGTGCTGTTCAGTTTAAGTTTTCTGTCTGCTCCCCCCCCCCTCTACCCCCTCCCCCCAAACCCCCATTTAAGTATTTCCATTTAATTTGGACAATTTTTGTTATTAACTGAAAATCAGTTGTCCCATGCAAAGAAAATTATACTGACATTTCTACCTTTTGAAATAGAGCTACTAGCTTCTAGCGCCGCGGCTGGATGTTGTGTCCTTGCTGTGGTATTATCTTTTTTTTGTGTGGAAAGCAAGATACAAAAATTATCTTTCTCACTCTGTCCTTGTGGCCCACCTTGCTCAAACCCCTCCCCCTCCCCCTCGACCCCCAACCCCCCCCCACCCCCTCCCCGCCCCAGCCCCCCCCCCCCTGCCGTTCTCAACATCACTGTCCATGACCAATGAGAGAGCGCTCCGGCCCCAGGCCCCGCCCACTCTTGTCACTCATCACTCTTGTCGCTTGATTTCCTTGTCGTTGCATCCCTGTTCGGTTCCACGCTCTCTCTCTCTCTCTCTCTCTCCCCGTCTCTCTCTCTCTCCGTCTCTCTCTCTCTCTCTCTCTGACCATCAGTCCAGACTGCCTGACCAGCCTCTCCCCCCTCCCCCTCCCCCGCCTCTCGCTCCTGTCCTACTTACGCCACCTAGTGGCCACCGGCCGCATCCCCTCCCCCCTCCCTGCTTCCTTTATCCCACTCACCTCTCCCCCCTTCGTGTTACTATCAGGAGGTGTGTCTCATGACGGCACATCCTATTATTTTGTTCATTCATCTCTACTCTCCCCCTGAATCGCTGGTGGTTGGGATAGTTGAAGGAGGCTTCTACTCTTCGCCCCCCCCCCTGACTGTTGAGTGTGCGGCCGGTCTTGTGCCTCACGTTAGCCTGAGCCCCCCCACCCCCCCCCCCCCCCTCCACCCCCCCCCCTCACCCCGCCCCGCCCCCCCCCCTCTCCAAAGCTGCCCATCCTCTGGCCTCTCTGTCCTTCTCTGTTGAATGTGAGGTCAGAGTGCATGTCAGATCGTATCTCAGTCCACTGTTGGGAGGAGACGCAGGTGTGTGGAGCGTAAATGGCAGATCCTCCGTTTTCCTTTCGTGTAGATGTCTGAAGCGTTCTCTCGTGCCCCGGCGCAGCTTCTCTACCCGTGTTGTAAGTCTGTCTCTGTCTCCTACTCTCTCTCCCTCTTTCCTCTGGTTTCTTTTCTCTCTCGTTCTCGTTCTTTTCTTCCTGGAATCCCTCGCCGGTGGACGCAGGATCCTGAGTGTGAGCGCCGACATCGAGACCATCGGGGAGATCCTGCTGAAGATCATCCCCACTCTGGAGGAGGTGAGTCTCTCTCTTCCCTCAACACTTTCCCTCAACGCCGGTCTGATCCCTCAACACTTCCCTCAACGCTGGTCTGATCCCTCAACACTTCCCTCAACGCTGGTCTGATCCCTCAACGCTTCCCTCAACGCTTCCCTCAATGCTTCCCTCAACGCTTCCCTCAATGCTGGTCTGATCCCTCAACGCTTCCCTCAACACTTCCCTCCCTCAACGCCGCTCTGATCCCTCAACGCCGCTCTGATCCCTCAACGCTGTTCTTATCCCTCAACGCTGGTCTGATCCCTCAACACTGCTCTGATCCCTCAACGCTTCCCTCAACACTTCCCTCCCTCAACGCTGTTCTGATCCCTCAACACTTCCCTCCCTCAACGCTGTTCTGATCACTCAACGCTGTTCTGATCCCTCAACGCTGTTCTGATCCCTCAACGCTGGTCTGATCCCTCAACGCTGTTCTGATCCCTCAACACTTCCCTCCCTCAACGCTGTTCTGATCACTCAACACTTCCCTCCCTCAACGCCGCTCTGATCACTCAACGCTGGTCTGATCCCTCAACACTTCCCTCCCTCAACGCTGCTCTGATCACTCAACGCCGGTCTGATCACTCAACGCCGGTCTGATCCCTCAACGCTGCCTCTAATCCCCGGCGGTCGTATTGACCCCTGACCTGTGTTCTGACCCTGACCTCTGCTCTGTCCTAGTACCAGCATTACAACGGGATCGATTTTGACTGCGAGCTGCGGCTGCTGATCCATCAGAGTTTGGCCGGGGGCATCATAGGAGTGAAGGGGGCCAAGATTAAAGAGCTGAGAGAGGTGAGGCTCGGAGCTGGGGGCTCTGAGGGTCAACTGGGCTGCAATGCACCATGGGTAAACCCCTGTCTGTCCATCAGCGATGGCTGGTTTATACGCCTATATCAAGACTGGCGCCGCCATTTTGGTCTGACATAATGAGATGGTAGAATGTGGTACACCATTGGTCGCCAATGTAAAAAAACAACAACAATTCTATAAAATACCACTTAGAGGACAAAAATAATCAAAATAACAAGAATACACCAACGGAATTACAAACTCATGACTACCAGACTGTTTTTCACTGCTGTAGATTTCGCGTTTGTAAATACATGGAAGTGAATGAGTCATAGTGAGCCGTCAGCTCTTTCACTTCCACGTGTTTCCCAAACGCGAAGACAACCGCAGTGAAAAACAGTCTGCTTGAGTTTCTAACCAATATGGTGGCAGCGCGACACAGGCCTCTTCATAGCCGTGTTTCACGGTTCCCATTCGATGTTCTAGAGAACAGTCCAGTGTTCCATTCTGCGTTCTAGAATGCCCGGTCAGTGTTCCATTCTGCGTTCTAGAATGCCCGGTCAGTGTTCCATTCTGCGTTCTAGAATGCCCGGTCAGTGTTCCATTCTGCGTTCTAGAATGCCCGGTCAGTGTTCCGTTCTCTCGTGCGTTCCAGAACACACAGACCACCATCAAGCTGTTCCAGGAGTGCTGTCCCCACTCCACCGACCGCGTGGTTCTGGTCGGGGGGAAGCCGGACCGCGTGGTCGAGTGCATCAAGGTCGTCCTGGAGCTCATAGCGGAGGTGAGGTGGACCACGACACGCTTTAGGGCTGGGCTGGCGCTAAAAACATTTGAAAGGACTGTTTTGTTTGATTTTGTGAGAGGATTATCCAACGTCTCGTCCCTTTAAGACGAGCGGGGGTTGAATTATTTCACACGGTTGTATGTTTATTTTCGAACCCGAGAGATGACGCGTGAACGCGAGTCTTATCCGTCGTGCTAAACCTAAGGAAATGCATCTCCGCCCCCATTCATTCATTCATTCATTCATTCATTCATTCATTCATTCATTCATTCATTCATTCATTCATTCATCCATCCATCCATCCATCCATCCCCCCAAGGCTCCCATCAAGGGGCGCGCCCAGCCCTACGACCCCAACTTCTACGACGAGACGTACGACTACGGCGGCTTCACCATGATGTTCGAGGAGCGTGGCCGGAGACCCATGGGGGCTTTCCCGATGCGAGGCCGCGGGGGCTTCGAGCGCATGCCCCCCGGGCGGGGGGGGCGGCCCATGCCCCCCACCAGGCGGGAATACGACGACATGAGCCCCCGCCGGGGGCCGCCCCCGCCTCCGCTGAGCAGGGGGGCCCGTGGGGGCAGCAGGGCCCGCAACCTGCCCCTCCCCCCGCCACCGCCCCCTAGAGGAGGGTAAGGACTTCATCCACCGTGCACTTGAGGATGTTTTAAGACGAGTTCTTTCAATAGTCCTTCTGCATGCGGAGGTCACTGGACATTTGTCTTCTAGTCTACTGAATGTTGGTTTACAGACCTGGGCTGAGTTTCCCAGAGGCATCGTAGCGCTATGATGAACGCCATAGCTTACGATGAATGTAGAGCTACGATGCCTCTGGGAAACTCAGCCCTGGACCATCTCACTCCTGGCCAGTTAGTGGTGTTTACACCGGCCATCTTGGCCTCTAAGAGTTTTTGAGTTGTGCCTTAGCGTCTTAGGTTACTCTTGTATTTTAGCATTTCCTTATCAGCTCAAGCCTGACTCTATGCTGAGTAATCCTTCCTGTAGTTGCTATGACCTTGTTGTGACCTTGTTGTGACCCCTTCTCCTGCCCTGTCTGTCTGCAGAGGTGACCGGTTCTCTCACCAGAGTTACCACGGCAGCATGGACGACAGACCAAAGTGAGTCATCTGCCTTCACACCCTAAAGAACCTGTCTGTGGTTCCTAAAGAACCTGCCCCTGCCTCCTAAAGAACCTGTCTGTTCCTCCTCCTAAAGAACCTGTCTGTTCCTCCTCCTAAAGAACCTGTCTCTACTTCCTAAAGATCCTGTCTGTACCTCCTCCTAAGGAGGAGGCTGGGGGCGGGGCTGTTGAGGCGGGTGGCGGGGCTGTTGAGGCCATGGGCAGGGCTGTGGAGGCCGGGGGCGGGGCTGTGGCCTCTGTCCGTATATCGTACCCATCCCTGTTTCACACAGACCTGACTTCCCTCTCTCATTTCCTCCCAGCGACAGGAGAGGTCGACCCGGAGACCGCTACGACAGCATGGTGAGTGTCCTCGGCGTTGACCGGGCGGTCGCACGCCATCCCGGCAGCTCTGTAGCCTCGGTCAGCGGGCGTACGCTACACAGCGTCAACACCGCTAACCGGCGCGCTGCATGGGGCTGTGTTAATGGGTGTTGGTCAGAGGGGCGGGGTTAACTGGTGTTGGGCAGCGTGCGAGGGGATACGAGTCGTTTCTCTGACGTAGCGTAGGTGCAGTGGTTTTGGACATCGGCGCTTTTCACTCAACACACACACACACACACACACACACACACACACACATTGGTTAGGCCTGCTGTTGCCTGGCAACAGTTGTCTCCTTGGTTACCAAGGAGCAGCCGAGTGCGTAGTCTGAAGCCGCCGTGCCACCGCTAACAAATGAACCGTGAGGTGAGACCAGCTTCCTGGACGGTCTCTCTCTGAGGAGGTGAGACCAGCTTCCTGGACAGTCTCTCTCTGAGGAGGTGAGACCAGCTTCCTGGACAGTCTCTCTCTGAGGAGGTGGGACCAGCTTCCTGGACGGTCTCTCTCTGAGGAGGTGAGACCAGCTTCCTGGACAGTCTCTCTCTGAGGAGGTGAGACCAGCTTCCTGGACAGTCTCTCTCTGAGGAGGTGAGACCAGCCCGTTCCTGGACGGTCTCTCTCTGAGGAGGTGAGACCAGCCCGTTCCTGGACGGTCTCTCTCTGAGGAGGTGAGACCAGCCCGTTCCTGGACGGTCTCTCTCTGAGGAGGTGAGACCAGCTTCCTGGACAGTCTCTCTCTGAGGAGGTGAGACCAGCCCGTTCCTGGACAGTCTCTCTCTGAGTGCTACACTAACCCCGGCCTGAGAGACCACCTGACCGGGCGGCGTGCTGAGAATAGCGCTTTCGGGGGCTAGCGTCGCGTGAAACCACTTGCCTGTTGCGTTTGGTGTCAATCTCAAAGACTAAAATAATTGTGTTTGTTTTCTCCTCCTGTGCGGCGCCGATGTCCAGAGCGGGGGTGGATACGGTGAGTCCACCTGCTTTCCTCTGTCGTCCCATTAATCCACAAACCCCGTTAGGAGGTGCCCCGGGTCAGGACGGGGTACACTCCTCCTCTCCTTCCTTCCTTCCTTCCCTCCTACCTTCCTTCCCTCCTTCCTTCCTCCTCCTCCTCCTCTCCTTCCTTCCTTCCCTCCTTCCTATTCTGAGTTCTACCTGCTTTTTGTTTTAATGCTTTTAATGTCTCATGTAAAGCACCTTGAATTGCCCTGTGGCTGAAATGTGCTATATAAATAAACTTGCCTTGCCTCTCCCTGAGCCTGCAGCTCTCCCTCCTTTCCTCCGTCTGTCTGTCTGCCTGCCTGTCTGTCTGCCTGTCCGTCTGTCTGACCTCTTCTTCTGTCGTCACATCGTCATGTATCCTGATTCTTTTCTCCCCTCTTCCTCCCATCTTTTTAAAGACAACAACTCTTCGTGGGAGCCCTTCCAGTCTGGTGAGTGACCTGTCAGCCTGTTCGTCTGTTCCATCTCCGTCTCGGTTCGTTACTCCAGAGCGGTTTGTGGTGAGACTTCGTTCTTGACAGCCTGGTGATTAACTCAATGTCCCCCCCCGCAGGCGGCCGAGGGTCCTACAGCGACATAGGTGGCCCCGTCATCACAACACAAGTGACCATCCCCAAAGATGTGAGCAGACCTCACACACACACACACACACACACACACACACACACACGATCCTTGAGTAAAAAAAGAACCCATTTGGGATAGCAACCCCCCAGGTGTTGACCCTGAATTTTTGGGGCGGCTGTAGCTCAGTTGGTAGAGCGGGTCGTTCAGTGATCGAAGGGTCGGTGGTTCGAATCCCAGCTCCGACTGTCCACATGTCGAAGTGTCCTTGAGCAAGACACCTAACCCCCAATTGCTCCCAGTGAGCAGGTTAGCACCTTGCATGGCAGCTACCGCCATTGGTGTGTGAATGTGTGTGTGAATGGGTGAATGAGAGGCCATTGTAAAGCGCTTTGAGTGCCGCTAAGGTGGAAAAGCGCTATATAAGTGCAGTCCATTTACCATGACACCATTTTGAACTGAAGTGAGTGGTTTCTTGTCGCAGCTGGCCGGCTCCATCATAGGGAAGGGGGGCCAGAGGATCAAACAGATCCGGCACGAGTCCGGCGCCTCGATCAAGATCGACGAGCCCCTGGAGGGGTCCGAGGACCGCATCATCACCATCACAGGAACACAGGACCAGATCCAGAACGCCCAGTACCTGCTGCAGAACAGGCATGTCACGTCACATCCCTCAACCGGGCCTCGGGAGAGAAAAACTAGCAAATAGAAACTTTGTCCATCAAATTGACCTTTGACATGGGCTCAATAACCCCCCCCCCCCCCCCCCCCGCCCCCCAAAAAACAACCCCTGAAGCCTCATGATTGTCACACCTCAACGTGATTGAGTGTTAAGTCTGACCACTACACACAACGGCACACTGCTCGGGTCGTCCTAACCCAAAGACCCCCGAGGAGACAGATTGCAAACGTTGTGTCTTTAGAGGAAGTGAGGAATGTGTGTGTTGAGTGCTGTGTGTGTTCTGTGTGTCCCTCCTCCAGCGTGAAGCAGTACTCCGGTCGCTTCTTCTAGACGAGGGAGAGGAGCGACGCCCAACTGCCATGCCTCTCGGTTCCTCTCCTACTCAGAGCCAACATTCCTCTGCTTTGGGTAGACGAGTACCCTCCCCCCCCCCCCCACCCCTCTCTACATACACACACGCACGCACACACGCCCCCTCCCCCATCACCATCATCCTTTACTCATCATATTTAAATTCGAGTTTTTGGGGGGAAAACGATAAAAACAAAAAAACGTCATTTGAATAATACTGAGTGGATCCCTGTCATTCTAGCGCTGCTTGTTTTTTTTGTTTTTCTGTTTCTGGATTCTCGTACTGTTCTGTGATTGGAGGGCCGCTCATCGGTGAGTTTGTGATTGGAGGGCAGCTCATCGGTGAGTTGAGTCGAGGCCTGCCCCACTCCCCCGGTCAGTACAGCAGACAGAATGTAATCTTGTTTTGTAAGGAACATTTTATGATTTCGATACATGAAGAAATGTAGAGAGCTATTTTTTTTTTTTTTTTCTTTTTTTTTTTTTCCCCACTGAAGGAATGGGGTCTGTATAGAGAAATGTAAATATACAGTAATCATTTCATATAGGATGAAGTAAGTGTGCTGAGGTCGCTTGAGATGGTTTTTATTTTGTTGAAGACAGACGGCACCAATAGAAGGTCTGATTATTTCACTTGATTTTTTTTCCTTCTCTTTTCTACCTGATTACAACTCTTGTTTAAAACAAGCCACTTCTGGGGATGGACTTTGCTGTCTGTAACACATTCATACATGCACACATAATCGTTGACGTTTTGGATCCATTTAGTCTTGCTGAAGCTTGTTTTTTACGTCGGTTTGTAAGCGTTTTTAACATTTTAGAGTGGATCTTTCTAGACGGGGTTAACCAGGAGAGGGTGCAGCGTTCCTGTCCATACGAGTGGCATGATGTCTCCCCCTCTTCATCTCTCTGTCCCCCCCTCTGTGGTGTGTGCCTGTAGTATTGGCTGAAAGTCTGAGAATTAAAGTCTGTGCCACCTTTTACTAAACACGTGTGGTTTTTAAAGATGTTTTCTACATGTCTGTTCGAGGGCTTAGGAACCTGTGGGTCCAGAGCCCCATTTGGCTCTTTGACTACTGATCGTTTGCTCCCGTGCAAGTTTAGAACTGGTAATACAGTTTACAGTTGGTAGCCTAACACAAAACCACTGATGATATCGGGTTGAATAAATAGATGTACTGAAACCAACTGAATAAAGTGTAAGGAGCTCGTTTGTTATAGTTGGGTCAGCCTGTCGGACGCTAATGGAACATGCATTTTTAACGATCGTTGATTTTGTTATTCTGTCAGTAGTCTAGCCTGCCAGATAATTTCTCCATATGAAGCCCTGCCTTAACTATAAAATTTCCACAAGACTCTTACGCAGTCGTAGCTAACACAGCTGGGATGCCACTTCCATGTTTGATTAGAAAAGCAATATCAAGACTACATTCGCCAGTGTTTTTCGTCTCTAAAAAAAGATCTCTTGCTGTCAAAAAGTTTCCACTGGAAACTATAGTCTTGTAGGCAATCATTTCCCCAGGCAATGCAATCATAATTTGTTCTTACATGACATTACATTAGTCATTTGGCTGACGTTTTTATCCAAAGTGACTATAATTCACAATAATTGCATTGAACGTAGGAAAAGTCAGTATACTACTACTTGCCAGAACTCCAGAAGTGAATCTCCTTTCTAAAACAAGTGACTCAGAACATAATCTAGTGCTGAAGAAATGTGATTATTGTACCTGTTTTAGGCGGCAACAGTGGGGAGTTTGACATCCTGGCTAAGGGACACCTTCGCCCCCTTCCTCTTCATCAGTCCCGAATGATGTGTTCAGGTAGGCCATCAGTGGTCGGGAGCAGGAACTGGCCTCACTTAACAGGTGGAGACGACACCCTGCTGTAGTCCTAATGGATCTGGGCTGAGTTTCCCAGAGGCATCGTAGCGCTATGTTCATCGTAAGCTACGGCGTTCATCGTAGCGCTACGATGAACGTAGCGCTACGATGCCTCTGGGAGAAACAGCCCTGGACGACGTGTACGACATCAGCCAGCTCGCTGACCATGTAGAGCAAGCACAGGCGCTCTTGTGCAGAGTGGAGACGAGTGCCAAGATTGGCCTTCGGCTAAATGGCAAGAAAACCGAGGTTATCACCTACAACATCTTCCTGGACCATCCACCTCTAACACCAACATGCTCTGAGGGAAGTCGATGACTTCCAATATCGGGTCATGGGTCAACTCGTCCAAGCAAGACCTTAAAGTGAGAAAGGCGCTTGCGTGGGAAGGCCTTGAACGGCATGGCCCCTGACAAACTCAGCTTCTATGCAACGGTAGAGGTCTATATGGCTGTGAATGCTGGACCCTGAAGCCCACCCTGCAGAAGTCCCTAGATGGGTGCTGGACCCTGAAGCCCACCCTGCAGAAGTCCCTAGATGGGTGCTGGACCCTGAAGCCCACCCTGCAGAAGTCTGTAGATGGGTGCTGGACCCTGAAGCCCACCCTGCAGAAGTCCCTAGATGGCTGCTACACCAGAATGCTGCATGCAGTACTCTACATCAACAAGAGTGAGCATGTTACCAACAAGCATCTGTATAGGGGGTCACCAAGGAGAATGAGGCTGGCAGGTCACTGCCAGAGACACCAGAAGCTGCCAGCCAGCAAACTGGTGCAGTGGTAGCCGACACACAAGCATTGATCACGAAGGCGTCCCATACTAACATAGGCGGACATACTCAATAAAGATGCAGGTGTAGATTGTACCGGCGAGCTAGCCAGATGTATGGAGGATCGGGAAGACTGGAAGCACCAATGGAGGCCTTGTCTGTTTAGCCACAAAGCTGTTCATTATGGTTGATTTTAACCTTGACTGGGAAAAGCCAATGTCAGGCAGTTTCAAAGACGTGATTGTGAACTAATCTTAACATGACTCGATAACTAAACCCACACATCCCACGGAATGTAGCTCCAGATCTTGTTTGATTGACATAATACTAGGCTAACCAATGTGCCTCAGAGATACCCGAGTCTCAGTGGAGTCTTTCCTCAAGACTTCAGTGATCACTGCCTGTATTAGGAATGTGAAACTGAGGAGGACAAAGCTGTGTATCAATTTCAAGAGGAATTTGAGGAACTTTGCTGTTCAGGGGTGAATGTGTGAATTTGAACAGGGTGTCCATTACTGATCCAGATCTGGCCTTTGCATATTTCACCAACGCTTTTAATACGACTGCCGACAGGCATGTTCCCTTCAGGAGGCTAAGAATCGAACACAGACGCTCTGGTTCGCACTTGAATTCTCTTGAGTTATTCACAGGGGAACGCGGCTGAAACGCTAGGAATACCGGAGCTGCTTCCGACTGGATTCTTGTTCAGGCAGCTGTGAAATAGATGCACTTGTACTATTGTGGTCAGGAAAGCGTTTTATCTTAATTCCTTACACACGAGTGCTGGTACTCCAGCTACATTCTGGAAAATTCTTACATCTATAAAGAATAGGTCCGCCTCAGTTCTCCCCCCAGGAGTCCAGCTCGTAATAACAAGGTGAAAATGTCCATATTTTGGATCACTAAAACCTGATCGATGTCTCCAGTTGGGTGGGTCAGCATAATCCAAATGAGAGCTGCTCAGCAAACCAAGAGACCTCACCTGATGGAAACCCCAGTGGGTTCTTTAGATTGCTCACTGAAAGGGAAGTGGATGAAGCTCTTCTTGAAGATTAGACTCAAAAAAGCCTACTGGGACTGACTCTGGATCCTTGGACTTTTGAGATTATGTGCCTCAGCTTTATCTTGGCCCTTAACACATTTTTAATCTTTCTCTTAATTTGGGGGTTGTTCCAAAGATTTGGAAATCTGCTCATGTACTTCCACTTCACAAGGGTGGTGAGGGTAGAGGTCTTAATAATTACAGCCCTGCCTCCAGGTTGCCTGGCTTTGCCAAGACCCTAGAATCCTTAGTTCACTGTCAGCTCCAGTTCCTGAGTAGTAACAGTATGTTCCTTTCCAGTCTGGTCTTGGATCTGCTCACAGTAGGCTACTGTTTCAGCTGCATCTCTTGTTTTAAATGCTTTTGTATGCGCTCTTGACAATGGACAGCATTGTACTGCTCTGTTCATTGACCTGTCCAAAGCCTTTGATATAGTTAAACATTCTCTTTTAATAGATAGACTAGCCTCTGTTAGCCTCATGTGAACATCCTGATTTCATGAGCTCACATCCTGTTTCTCTCACACATCACTCTGGATTCTCTCCTTAGAGATCCGTTTGTGCCAGATCAGAAAACAACGCCAGTGTTGGTTCTGAGGAATTTGAAAAACAAACAGCTATGCTGGGCAGGGGTAAGGTGTGATGACAGGGATGAGCGGTTGAAGTTAGCGTGTGATACTGTAGATGGTGATAGACAGATGATTCATCCAATCAACTGCCAAGTATTTTTGAAAGTGCCTGCCCTTTTCCAAACAGTTTCCAACGGAGAGTTCCAAGATGGTTATGCGAAGTAAGTTAAACGTCTGTTGCCCTAGATCAGAATGCCTGCCAGTAGTTTACAAGCTGTCTCGGAAATAGAAATAAAAATGTTTTGTTGTTGAGTCTATTCAATCCACTTTTTTGGAGGTCACTAAAGGTGTCCTACAGGGTACAATTCTAGGTCCCATAATATTGTCTCTTTTGCAAATAGCTGTAAGTTGCACTTTTATGCCGATGATATAGTGATTTACTCATCTGCTCCCACATTGGGAGGAGGGATATCTATCTTGCAATCAGCTTTTAACTCGATCCAGTGCTCACTTCTAGAGCTTAAACTTGCTTTGAACGCAGTGAAATATATGCAAATCTCTAGATCCAGCTCTGCCACAGCTGATAAGGAGGGCAGCCAGGCTAATTCCCGGGGGTCAGTCTGGCTCTTTCCTGGGGATCAGTCAGGCTCTGTTCTGGGGGTCAGCCTGACTGTTCTGGGGTCAGCCTGGCTCTGTCCTGGGGGTCAGTCAGGCTCTGTTCTGGGGGTCAGTCTGGCTCTGTCCTGGGGGGTCAGCTT
>NC_140235.1:41286101-41306101 GCF_949987555.1 Borostomias antarcticus
ACAGACAGACAGACAGATACTTTATTGATCCCCCAGACAGAAATTAAGCATTCCAGCAGTTGAAATGACAGCAATGGGGTCTCAGCCTGGGGGGGTCTCAGCCTGGGGGGGATCAGTCTGGGGGGGATCAGCCTGGGGGGTATCAGCCTGGGGGGTATCAGCCTGGGGGGTATCAGCCTGGGGGGGTATCAGCCTGGGGGGGTATCAGTCTGGGGGGGTATCAGCCTGGGGGGGTATCAGCCTGGGGGGTATCAGCCTGGGGGGGTCTCAGCCTGGGGGGGTCTCAGGCGCTGCCTGCGTCTGTGACCTGGAGCCCGGGGAGGGGGGGGGGGCAGGGGTGTTGGCTGATATCACCGGGATATCGGCCATCTTTGTTTACTTTAGGTCCGGCTGTTGACTGGTGATGTCATGAGGTTACTGAGCAGGGCGGACAGGCAGGTCTGGGGAAAAACACACATGGTTCCGCTGTGGGTGAGTGAAGCAGGGCAGCTCCCACGACGGACGCCAGAGAGAGGCGCAGCGACGGGGACAGAGGGAGAGGAATAGGAAAGAAAGAGAGAGAGAAAGAAAGAGAGAGAGGTAGAAGGTGAGGGCGAGAGATGTAGTTTGTTGTGTTTGTGTGAGGTTGAGAGAGAGAGAGATAGAGAGTCAATCACTTAGAGAGGTTAATCATCATCCGTCTATCCCGTAAAACCGGCGCATTAATCATCCAAATCCCCCGCCTCGCTCCAACGTGCTGCCGACACCTCTTCACCTCCGACCCCAGCCCCACCCCTCGCTGCCCTTTGACCCCTGTCATAGTCTGAACGCTGTGATTACTGGAGGACACAAAAAGCACTCTCACTCAAGGATGTCTCCTCCCTCCTGTCTTCTCCTCCTCTCATCACTCCTTTCCTCCCATCTCCTCCTCCCCTCCTCTCTCCTCTCATTGTACTCCTCTCTTCCCCTCTTCTCCTCCCCTCCTCTCTTCTCCTCTCTTCTCCTCCTCTCCTCTCTTCCCCTCCCCTCCTCTCCTCTCTTCTCCTCCCCTCCTCTCCTCTCTTCCCCTCCCCTCTCTTCCCCTCCCCTCCTCTCCTCTCTTCCTCTCCTCTCTTCTCCTCCTCTCCTCTCCCAGGCTCATGCCAGGACTGTGATGGAGGTGGACGTGGAGAAGGTCACTGTGTTTACGAGCCCCTACGTGGAAGCCATCACCAGTCTGTGGAGTGACCCAGGCATCCAGGAATGCTATGATCGGAAGAGGGAATACCAGCTCTCAGACTCTGCCAAATAGTGAGTACACACAGACACCAGAAACGGACCATACCAGCTCACTGCCAAATAGGGGGCATATATACACTGGGCAAACACCAATAGCATGGCTCTAGGCCTATGTACTTCAACCTGTGACTGCTTTTAATTATTAATTATTGTACATTGCATTTGTTTTGTTGATTTGTGTCTCTGTGTAAACTCATCATCACTGTAAATGAGGGAAACCTCAGTGCTTCTCGAGTATAAATAAAGGTTTGAAATGAAACGCCATGTTTGACCCTGCCAGATAGTGAGCCTACACAGAGACCAATACTGAGTACACATCCTCTCGCCTCTGCCAAATATGTTTCCGTCGTACCCGATGGCAGTTAGAACGAGCGATACCGACAGATTGATTCAAATGAGCAGTGTGTATCTCTTGAATGCCCTTGACTGCCTTACTGACCAGAGCTTTTTGAACCGGACCCTCCCATCATGGTTCCCCTGTCCCCCCCAGCTATCTGACCGGGCTGGCGCGCATCTCCGACCCGTCCTACGTGCCCACCCAGCAGGACATCCTGAGGGTGCGCGTGCCCACCACGGGCATCATCGAGTACCCCTTCGACCTGCAGAGCGTGGTCTTCAGGTGAGGCTCCGCCCAGGGACACGCCCGCTTCCTCTCGTATGAAATCAAATGGCCGCCGCAACTCGAACCTCGTCTTTTAATCCTGGTCCTGGACTTTTAAAAAAAACGTGTGTGGTTGGATTCCCCGTGGAAACGGTCTGTTCAGTCACCCCGGCGTCGCCAGACCGCCTTCGCAAAAATGTGACCGGTCTGGAGACGCCGGGTTTGTTTTCAATTTTGGTCGTTATCAACGGTCGCAGGCCCGAAACGCCTCCGGACGCGATTGGACAGACCCACAACCAATCAGAGCAACGGAACGCGGGATAGTCGTCGTGTCGTCGTCTAAAACGGGTACAGTCGTCGTATCAAACCCGCCCCCCTATTAGAACGGTTGTGACGTGTGCGCGGCAAATATCCGCCCCGGTGGAACTCTGGGATGGGAGCGTGACCCCAGGCGCGTCTGTGGAGAGACGGAACGTGAGCTCACGTGATCAGGAAGTCGATGCCAGGCTACTCTTCAATTTAGATGAAGCTCCGTCCGTCTGTCTGTCTGTCTGTCTGTCTGTCTGTCTGAGTCTGCTGTCTGTCTGTCTGTCTGTCTGTCTGTCTGTCTGTCTGTCTCTGTCTGTCTGTCTGTCTGTCTGTCTGTCTGTCTGTCTGTCTGTCTGTCTGTCTGAGTCTGCTTCCTGTCTGTCTGTCTGTCTGTCTGTCTGTCTGTCTGTCTGTCTGTCTGTCTGTCTGTCCGTCCGTCTGTCCGTCTGTCTGTCTGTCTGTCTGTCTGTCTGTCTGAGTCTGCTTCCTGTCTGTCTGTCTGTCTGTCTGTCTGTCTGTAAACAGAGCGTATGAGTCTGATAAGCAGGGCTATTATCACATGAACCCGTCTGTGCAAATATTGACATTGCTCACTGCCTTTCACTTGAGCTGTGTAGTGAGTACATAGTCTAATAAAAGCTCTGATCGTTGACACAGAGTGCATATACTGTCCCCATATTCTATATATTCTCAATATGATTCCATATATGTTAGTCAGTGACCGTAACATCCCCTTGTGGTTTCAGGATGGTGGATGTGGGAGGTCAAAGGTCAGAGAGGAGGAAGTGGATCCACTGCTTTGAGAGGGTGACCTCCATCATGTTCCTGGTGGCGCTGAGCGAGTACGACCAGGTGCTGGTGGAGTCTGACAACGAGGTGAGACCAGGTCACCAGCCCCGGAATCTGAATGATCCAAGTGCGGTTCAGGGTCCTGGGAAAGGCTGTGTTCCAGAGTGATTTCTCGGGTTGGATTTCCAATCAGGCCAATCGGCGTCCTTTGAATTAAACTACACGATGTGATTGATTGATTGATTGGTTAGGGGATGAACTAATCGCTGAGGAGCGCTTTGGCGACGCCCATTTCAGAAAACGGTTGCAATGGGAACCAGTTCAGACCGAATACTGAAGTGAAACCAGGCTAGGTCGAAAAACAACCAGGCTAGGTCGAAAAACAACCAGGCTAGGTCGAAAAACAATCTGATTTACATTTGATCTTACTTCATAGCTTTCATGCACTCTTGGGACTGGTGCATTGATTTCATTGTTATGGTTATCTAAACCCAAGTTCTAGTATTTGCACATAGTATTTGAGGCAAGTCTGTTGTACAGTAAACAGGGGAGGAATATCTCTCTCCAGTGAGAGATAATCACCATGAGTCGTTCATTCGGAGCGACACAGCGAGACATTGTTCCGCCGGCCTCCGATGAATAAGCCTCAACCTGTTATGTACAGATGACCCAGTTCTCCATGGAAACCCACGCCTGGCCTCCCTCCCAGCTGATCTCAGTTCAGACTCATTCACCAGAAGGGCTGGTGGACCTTGACCTGCTTTGGCGTCAGTACCCCGGGCTCACCAGCAGGGGGAGCCCTTCAGTCACTGGAATCAGTACTTGGGAATGACCGTTGTTTATTTTAGCTGAGACGTGTGTATTTGCAATCACTGCACACAATGTTTTACATGCTTTACTCGTATTGCTTACACTTGATGTAATCAGAGGCCAATTAAAACCTCTTGTGAACATTGAATTGTCTTTGTTTTTTCTTCTCCCCGCTGCAGAATCGAATGGAGGAGAGCAAAGCGTTGTTCAGGACGATTATAACCTACCAGTGGTTTAAAGAGTCCTCTGTCATCCTGTTCCTGAATAAGATTGATCTTCTGGAGGAGAAGATAATGTTCTCTCATCTAGTGGACTATTTCCCGGAGTACGACGGTGAGAGAACTCTGTTTTCTACTGAGAACATGGTCATCGAAGCACTATGACTTCTGGGATTGCAGCGGTCTGCCTCATTTCAATCATTAATCATTAACGCACAATTTATCAGTGTGTCCGATCAATTGGCCACGATACAGGTAGACACACCCACACCACTGTTTCGACATAGTGTGCAGTAAAGATAGATACTCTCGCACTCCTGTAATGAATGACTATCTTCACGTCTACAGGGTTGGGTGTGCTGTTATCAGTCCTTATTGTGATAACATGTTGTTATTCCCCCTGAAAGGGCCGAGTGTTGGTGATGAGAATGTGTCTCTCTTTCTGCCCTCTGCCAGGCCCCCAGAGAGACGTCACGGCAGGGAAAGACTTCATCCTGAAGATGTTCGTCGACCTGAACCCCGACAGCGATAAGATCATCTACTCACACTTCACCTGCGCCACCGACACGGAGAACATCCGCTTCGTCTTCGCCGCCGTCAAGGACTACATCCTGCAGCTCAACCTGAAGGAGTACAACCTGGTCTAGACTACATCCTGGTCTAGACTACATCCTGGTCTAGACTACACCCTGCAGCTCAACCTGAAGGAGTACAACCTGGTCTAGACTACATCCTGGTCTAGACTACATCCTGGTGTAGACTACATCCTGGTGTAGACTACATCCTGCAGCTCAACCTGAAGGAGTACAACCTGGTCTAGACTACATCCTGGTCTAGACTACATCCTGCAGCTCAACCTAAAGGAGTCCAGCCTGGTTCAGCACGCTATAGAGATGATCAGCTACAGCCTGGCTCCAGGACCTTGACTGACTGGTTTTATGGCCTGGTTTAAAGACCTCGTCCCGCTTGGTTGAAGGATCTCTATTGGCTGCTGGGGTGTGGTATCCCTCTCTAACGCCGTCATTATTCAACAGCAGAGAGACCGGGACAGTCTACAGACTCTCCTCCAGTCTATAGACTCTTCTCCAGTCTCTTCTCCAGTCTACAGACTCTTCTCCAGTCTACAGTCTCTTCTCCAGTCTCTCCTCCAGTCTACAGACTCTTCTCCAGTCTCTCCTCCAGTCTACAGACTCTTCTCCAGTCTACAGACTCTTCTCCAGTCTACAGACTCTTCTCCAGTCTCTCCTCCAGTCTACAGACTCTTCTCCAGTCTACAGACTCTTCTCCAGTCTACAGACTCTCCTCCAGTCTACAGACTCTTCTCCAGTCTCTCCTCCAGTCTACAGACTCTCGTCCAGTCTACAGACTCTTCTCCAGTCTACAGACTCTTCTCCAGTCTACAGACTCTTCTCCAGTCTCTCCTCCAGTCTACAGACTCTTCTCCAGTCTACAGACTCTTCTCCAGTCTACAGACTCTTCTCCAGTCTCTCCTCCAGTCTACAGACTCTTCTCCAGTCTACAGACTCTTCTCCAGTCTACAGACTCTTCTCCAGTCTCTTCTCCAGTCTACAGACTCTTCTACAGACTCTTCTCCAGTCTACAGACTCTTCTCCAGTCTACAGACTCTTCTCCAGTCTCTTCTCCAGTCTACAGACTCTTCTCCAGTCTACAGACTCTTCTACAGACTCTTCTCCAGTCTACAGACTCTTCTCCAGTCTCTCCTCCAGTCTACAGACTCTTCTCCAGTCTACAGACTCTTCTCCAGTCTACAGACTCTTCTCCAGTCTACAGACTCTCCTCCAGTCTACAGACTCTTCTCCAGTCTACAGACTCTTCTCCAGTCTCTTCTCCAGTCTACAGACTCTTCTACAGACTCTTCTCCAGTCTACAGACTCTTCTCCAGTCTACAGACTCTTCTCCAGTCTCTTCTCCAGTCTACAGACTCTTCTCCAGTCTACAGACTCTTCTACAGACTCTTCTCCAGTCTACAGACTCTTCTCCAGACTCTTCTCCAGTCTACACTCTTCTACAGACTCTTCTCCAGTCTACAGACTCTCCTCCAGTCTACATTTCACTACGCTTCACTGACAGCTGTCATCACGCCAGACACATCCTGCAGCTTCTGATTCTAAACGACTGACAATTCCAGTGGATTTCAAATGCTTGTCCCATGTATGTATTATTTCAAATCCTTGACTTTATTCACAAGTCATGATCGTTGTTGTTGTTGTTGTTGTTGTGCCTTTGTGAGGGCAGGTTACAGGAGGCGCTGAGAGTGTTATGTTCCGTCAGGTATTAGAACCACCAGGAACCTTGGAGAGGAGATTTAGAGGCCTGTTCTGCAGCACATCACTCATTCATAGTCTATTTTTGTATATTGAAAGAAAGTCTAATTAAAAACAAATTTTTTTTTTGTAATTTAAATGGTTAGTTCTAGGAGTCAAAGGAAAAGAACAGTCATATGCATCACATAGAACACTTATAACAGGCCTACTTCCAAGCAGGTATTATTTGCACGAAATACACTTTTTTTTTTTTTTTTGGTCTTGTGTAGTATATGTGTGTGGATTTTATGTTGCCAAATTCATTGTATTTACAACACAACACAACACAGGTCAACAGCCTTCAACCTAGATTTACAGTATGTTCCAGTATTGACATGTCCCACCCAACCACCCCCTGTACCATGTTTGACTGTAGACACTATTCATTTGTAGCACCCGACACGTACCAGGAACGCTGCAGAATTCTGGGAATATTCTCAAACCTCCCAGGGGAATTAACAGGAATTTATGGGAATTAATAAACTGGAAAACAGAATTTATTTCTATTAATTCCCATAGATTTCCAGTTTATTCCCTTTAATTCCCATAAATTCCCATTGGTAATTTTGAGAAGTTTGTAAATATTCATGTAATTTTTCAACCCTACTTAGCAGTGACACTAACTGTCTAGCAGTGTTCTAGCACACGTTCATCCCAAGAGAGAGCTGCATACTCATAGTCTTGGTCATTTTAAGGCGCCTCCATCTTCAGAACATTCTTGTTATCCACCAAGACCATCTCCATTCTGAGCGGTCTTTGTTTCTCTGGGTACTGAGCTGTTTTGGCAAACTAAGGGTACTGTTCAGGGACAATTTAGCATTAGGAGTCATTCTCTGGTACTGACATTCATTTTGTGAAAAGGGCTGATAATAGTCCCCCTTTGATATACCTCCTTGCACTTTGTAAATATGTAATGGTACAGTAATTACCCTAAAATGCTCTTTATAATGTCACCGTCCTGGAAAGTGTTATTGATTTACCTGCTGAGAGCCAGAGCTCGATGCCCAGTCCTGGAGCAAGTATGACATTCATGGGATGTCCTTGATTTCACTGCCCCAGCATGGGGGAGACCCATCGGTCAATCTCACAAGCATGGGGACACCCATCGGTCAATCTCACAAGCATGGGGACACCCATCGGTCAATCTCACAAGTAACTCTAAGATTAATCAAGACGCACCTCAAAGGAATTTTCAAGAATTTGACCTATTGACCCCAGGTCCTGGGCTTGTGTTATTCAGCCACCGACACTGTTCTGAACACAGGTATTCAGATGTTGTAGCCTACTCTAATTTTTTTTTTAAATAATCATATTTATGTACTTTTTGAGGGTACAAATGAATGCTTGCATTTTATATGAATAGAAACTAATCAGAATGTTCACTGCACTTACAGAAAATATTTCTATCTCCACAATACCAACTTTTCAAGTAATTCTACGTACGAAAATAAAAGGCTATATTTCACTTGTTGGTCAGAAGAATTTCTCTGGTCTGGACCTTGTTTTGTAACTGTGATGAAATAAATAATTCCCAAGCAACTCTGTGTGTTTCAACAGCATGGGGGGGGGGGGCAACAGCATGGGGGGGGGGCAACAGCATGGGGGGGGGGGGGGGGGCAACAGCATGGGGGGGGGGGAGGCCCTCTTCCTCACTGTTCATATGTGAATATAGATTATTATCAAGCTGTTCGAGGCTGTTAGGCTGTATTGTTTCCTGTGGGTTTTTGAATGACTCACTCCTATCTGAGCTCATCTGGGGGAATCAAGGCGCTGAGTTCCCCTCTGTGATCTGATCCATCTGGTCACAGACAGCAGAGGCAGGCTGTGATGATGATGATGATGAAGATGAAGATGCAGACTCATGGCATATTTACAGAGCAGACACAGACGGTCTCATTACCGTTACAGCACACAGCGCCACCTGCATACTGCTGCTACTGCACACATAGCATCTAGACCAGGCTAGTGTGTGTCTAGTCCAGGCTAGTGTGTGTCTAGTCAGGCTAGTGTGTATCTAGTCCAGGCTAGTGTGTGTCTAGTCCAGGCTAGTGTGTATCTAGTTCAGGCTAGTGTGTATCTAGACCAGGCTAGTGTGCGTCTAGTCCAGGCTAGTGTGTGTCTAGTCCAGGCTAGTGTGTATCTAGTTCAGGCTAGTGTGTATCTAGACCAGGCTAGTGCGTATCTAGTCCAGGCTAGTGTGTATCTAGCCCAGGCTAGTGTGTATCTAGCCCAGGCTAGTGTGTGTCTAGTCCAGGCTAGTGTGTGTCTAGTCCAGGCTAGTGTGTGTCTAGTCAGGCTAGTGTGTGCTAGTCAGGCTAGTGTGTATCTAGTCCAGGCTAGTGTGTATCTAGTCCAGGCTAGTGTGTATTTAGTCCAGGCTAGTGTGTATCTAGCCCAGGCTAGTGTGTATCTAGTCCAGGCTAGTGTGTATCTAGTCCAGGCTAGTGTGTATCTAGTCCAGGCTAGTGTGTGTCTAGTCCAGGCTAGTGTGTATCTAATCCAGGCTAGTGTGTATCTAGTCCAGGCTAGTGTGTATCTAGTCCAGGCTAGTGTGTATCTAGTCCAGGCTAGTGTGTGTCTAGTCAGGCTAGTGTGTATCTAATCCAGGCTAGTGTGTATCTAGTCCAGGCTAGTGTGTATCTATCCCAGGCTAGTGTGTATCTAGTCCAGGCTAGTGTGTATCTAATCCAGGCTAGTGTGTATCTATCCCAGGCTAGTGTGTATCTAGTCCAGGCTAGTGTGTATCTAGTCCAGGCTAGTGTGTATCTATTCCAGGCTAGTGTGTGTCTAGTCCAGGCTAGTGTGTATCTAGTCCAGGCTAGTGTGTATCTAGTTCAGGCTAGTGTGTATCTAGTCCAGGCTAGTGTGTATCTAGTCAGGCTAGTGTGTATCTAGACCAGGCTAGTGTGTATCTAGTTCAGGCTAGTGTGTATCTAGTCCAGGCTGGTGTGTATCTAATCCAGGCTAGTGTGTATCTAGTCCAGGCTAGTGTGTATCTATCCCAGGCTAGTGTGTATCTAGCCCAGGCTAGTGTGTGTCTAGTCCAGGCTAGTGTGTGTCTAACCCAGGCTAGTGTGTGTCTAGTCCAGGCTAGTGTGTATCTAGTCCAGGCTAGTGTGTGTCTAGTCCAGGCTAGTGTGTATCTAGCCCAGGCTAGTGTGTATCTAGTCCAGGCTAGTGTGTGTCTAGTCCAGGCTAGTGTGTGTCTAGTCCAGGCTAGTGTGTGTCTAGTCCAGGCTAGTGTGTATCTAGCCCAGGCTAGTGTATATCTAGCCCAGGCTAGTGTGTATCTAGCCCAGGCTAGTGTGTATCTAGCTCAGGCTAGTGTGTGTCTAGCCCAGGCTAGTGTGTGTCTAGTTCAGGCTAGTGTGTATCTAGTCCAGGCTAGTGTGTATCTAGTCCAGGCTAGTGTGTATCTAGGCCAGGCTAGTGTGTATCTAATCCAGGCTAGTGTGTATCTAGTCCAGGCTAGTGTGTATCTAGTCCAGGCTAGTGTGTGTTTAGTCCAGGCTAGTGTGTATCTAGTCCAGGCTAGTGTGTATCTAGTCCAGGCTAGTGTGTGTCTAACCCAGGCTAGTGTGTGTTTAGTCCAGGCTAGTGTGTGTTTAGTCCAGGCTAGTGTGTATCTAATCCAGGCTAGTGTGTATCTAGTCCAGGCTAGTGTGTATCTAGTCCAGGCTAGTGTGTATCTAGTCCAGGCTAGTGTGTATCTAGCCCAGGCTAGTGTGTATCTAGTCCAGGCTAGTGTGTATCTAGTCCAGGCTAGTGTGTGTCTAGTGCTGAGTTAATAGATATTTAACTAGCGTTGAAAGTAAATCCCAGTTCGGTCTGAATGTCCGGCTCGGTACACAAGAGACCAATAAGGATATAAGATAACAGGTTCCTTGATCAGAGAGAGATGGAGTTTGATTGGCTTATCTTTCTTTGATCCTTTTTTATACGAGGGAGCTGTATAAGAGTATTATGTACCAGCAGTGCCCACGCTGTGAATACATACAGGAAACAATAACATGAAATAAACACAGCTATGAAATAGAACAAATACCACTAAGAAAAGAGTACAGCAAAAGTACTGTAAGTATACCCTGGCCATGGGAGGATATAAACAGATATATTCTTCTGGAACCTCGGACCCTATCCACCTGAAATGGGCCAGAGGAACCAGCCAGTCCAGGTTGAGCTGATCCTCAAGGCCGTTCCAGGAAGACGCCCACCCAGATCCGTCTCCCTAGGCTACGGCGCTCCAGCTGACCTTGGGTGTGAGTCAGCTGTGCCACTTCTGGAACATTCTCTCTGCTAGGGAGGGAATTTCAACCCACATTTAATCCCACCGGATGCTGCTGAGCTGTGGATTCATCCATGTGTTGAATCTATTGATGATGTGTTTTTGAACTATAAAAGCCCAGTGACTATTGTAAATGAAAGCCACCAATTCCAACGCAGCAGAGGCACGCAACCCTAAATGATTATACATATGAGAGGTCAATCAATCAATCAAAGCTTTATTTGAGGTGTGCCATGAAGCCAGATACTAATCCAGTCAACTGCATTCCAGTAGTGCCAAGCATGGCTTTTGTGTGAGAAACTGAGTGTGTATATTGGCACATGATGGCAGGGCGTTTGATAAATGACTTAATAGTCCCCAGGGCCAGCACAGTGCGTACCTGGATAAGAGGTGCGGGTGACTCACTCACAATGTAGGCCAATCTAGGTACTGTAGAGATTTAGTGGTGGTACAACTCCAGGTGATGGTAGTGTGTAGCGAGGCTGCTGGTAGCCCACACCTGCTCGGGAGGAATGTGAGATGGAATGCAGATTCCTAGTTGGAAGCATGACTTGTCGACTCACCTGTTTCGGGACGGGGTTTTTACAGGAACTGTCGGAAGGATAATCATTTCCCTTCAGCTGCGCCTGCAGACCGCGCCTCGCTTGTGTTTGAGGATATTGATTGTGTTTGGTGTTCGCTGTGTTTGAGGATATTGATTGTGTTTGAGGATATTGATTGTGTTTGAGGAGGGATATTGATCGGAGCATTGCAGGGGGAACATGGGAGACTGCTGTCTGTCTGCGGATGAGAGCGAGAGACGGAGGATCCATATGGAGATCGAGAGGCAGCTTCGCCGGGACAAGATGCAGTCCCACCGGGAGCTGAAGCTGCTGCTGCTCGGTGAGCTCCTATCACACACGGAGGATCCAGAGAAAAGCGCAAAACTTCTGAGACCGTCATGAAAACAAGTTCGGAGGGAAATAGCCTGGCTTATTATCCGACAATAACTCTTAAACACTTTCAGATAGATGGTCTTAGATCAAACCTTTGGAGAATTACTCATTATTGAGATTCAAGTGAGGAAGTTCTAGCTGCTTCTCGAGGAAGGGGTCCAATTAGTTTCAAGTCAGTTATTAATAGTTATTATATTAGACTACTTAAAAACGCATTATAGTAGAATGGAAACACTGTCATTTAAATGTGTTATTTGGACTTTGGCACCTGTAGTCCCAGCGCATGCCCCAGTTTGATTTCCACTATATGTCTATGAGTTGTGTAAATAATCTCTAGATTAACAAGTTTACCTTTAAATAGACTATAGTTTATATTTTAACTTGCCTCACAAAGAAAATCGTGTAACTACACCTGTCTACAAGTGTAACCCATTAGTTAACATGACAGGTGAATCTTTCTGCAGACGTTTCCGTGTTTCTTATCCTGATCAAACTGTTTTCTGAAGGGAGGAGAATAGTTGGTCTATTCACTTCCCTCTATTCTGGCCATACAGAATCTGACACAAACAAACCGGTTGAGCCAGTTGAAAATCAAGCTGCGACAGTTTCTTCCAGATTATTGACCTGTTACCACTCAGGGAATTCATGAATGGGTCTATTGTCAATATTTTAGGCAATTGATTTGGGATTCTCTAACATAACTAAATCTGTCTTGTTTCAAAGAAAGTCAAACCACTTTTTTCTTCACATGACTAGTGCTATATACAGTAGTGTATTAGTACAAGACTGGATATAACCTAATTACACACACACACACACACACACACACACACACACACACACACACACACACACACACACACACACACACACACACACACACCTGGTGAAAAGGATGAATTGTTGGTGGGCTAGACGCTAGACAGCAGGGCATTGTAGAAAGGTCAACCTTCCTTAAACTTCACCTGTAGTTCTTCAGTTAGCAGGCTTAGAGTTTGAGTGTTTCTGGGGTTAAAGGTCACAGTAATGGTTAGAGTTTGAGAGTGTTTCTGGGGTTAAAGGTCACAGTAATGGTTAGAGATTGAGAGTGTTTCTGGGGTTAAAGGTCACAGTAATGGTTAGAGATTGAGAGTGTTTCTGGGGTTAAAGGTCACAGTAATGGTTAGAGGTTGAGAGTGTTTCTGGGGTTAAAGGTCACAGTAATGGTTAGAGTGTAAGAGTGTTTCTGGGGTTAAAGGTCACAGTAATGGTTAGAGTGTGAGAGTGTTTCTGGGGTTAAAGGTCACAGTAATGGTTAGAGTGTGAGAGTGTTTCTGGGGTTAAAGGTCACAGTAATGGTTAGAGATTGAGTGTTTCTGGGGTTAAAGGTCACAGTAATGGTTAGAGTGTGAGAGTGTTTCTGGGGTTAAAGGTCACAGTAATGGTTAGAGTGTGAGAGTGTTTCTGGGGTTAAAGGTCACAGTAATGGTTAGAGTGTGAGAGTGTTTCTGGGGTTAAAGGTCACAGTAATGGTTAGAGTGTGAGAGTGTTTCTGGGGTTAAAGGTCACAGTAATGGTTAGAGTGTGAGAGTGTTTCTGGGGTTAAAGGTCACAGTAATGGTTAGAGGTTGAGAGTGTTTCTGGGGTTAAAGGTCACAGTAATGGTTAGAGTGTGAGAGTGTTTCTGGGGTTAAAGGTCACAGTAATGGTTAGAGATTGAGAGTGTTTCTGGGGTTAAAGGTCACAGTAATGGTTAGAGATTGAGAGTGTTTCTGGGGTTAAAGGTCACAGTAATGGTTAGAGTGTGAGAGTGTTTCTGGGGTTAAAGGTCACAGTAATGGTTAGAGGTTGAGAGTGTTTCTGGGGTTAAAGGTCACAGTAATGGTTAGAGTGTGAGAGTGTTTCTGGGGTTAAAGGTCACAGTAATGGTTAGAGTGTGAGAGTGTTTCTGGGGTTAAAGGTCACAGTAATGGTTAGAGATTGAGAGTGTTTCTGGGGTTAAAGGTCACAGTAATGGTTAGAGATTGAGAGTGTTTCTGGGGTTAAAGGTCACAGTAATGGTTAGAGATTGAGAGTGTTTCTGGGGTTAAAGGTCACAGTAATGGTTAGAGGTTGAGAGTGTTTCTGGGGTTAAAGGTCACAGTAATGGTTAGAGTGTGAGAGTGTTTCTGGGGTTAAAGGTCACAGTAATGGTTAAGAACAGAAAGAATGCCAGGCCTCCGGTACGAAACAGGCTCATCTGGGTTCTCTGACTCAATGCCAATGTGAATTTGTTTTTATTTTCTTTATTTATATCATGATGTGTTTTTCTTTGTACCTTAATAGGCATTTTTTGCTGTTTATTTGTTTGTATATTGTTGTTTATAGACCCCTGGAAGAGTAGCTCACACACACACACACACAGACACACACACACACACACACACACACACACACACACACACACACACACACACACACACACTTTCACATTTAATTCTTGCAAATATATGCTTATGCCTAGAGATTTATACACACACACACACACACACACACATTGATGGTGTCATTTTGTCTTGTGTTGAAAAGACGGCAGCAGGCAGCTGATTGATGTCATATTTCCTGTCACCTCCTATTTCTGTCATCCTTTTCATCTTGGCTCGTTCTCATCCCTGGTCCTCATCCGTGTCCTCGCCCCCCCCAGGGACCGGAGAGAGCGGGAAGAGCACTTTCATCAAGCAGATGCGGATCATCCACGGAGCGGGCTACAGTGACAAGGACAAGGCTGGCTTCACCAAGGTCGTGTACCAGAACATCTTCACCGCCATCCAGGCCCTCATCGGCGCCATGAAGACCCTGGACATCAGCTACATAGACCACCAGAATGTCGTAAGCAGCCGTTGCGCTCTGTCATGTCACCCTCAGCTGGTCTCGTACCGCGCCAGTTACTGATCCAACAAACAACTCGGACCAACTCCATACCTCTCCAGAATGACAGGGCATTGTGTTTGGGTGCGTTTGTTTCATTGTCCCAGGGGCATGCGGAGCGGCTGAGCCAGGTGGAGGCAGACTTCGTGGTCACCCTGGAGCCCTGGCAGGTGGAGGCCATCGGGACGGTGTGGAGCGACCCGGGAACCCAACGCTGCTACGACCGCAGGAGAGAGTTCCAGCTGTCTGACTCGGCCAAATAGTGAGAATCTCCTCTCTATTACACTCTCATAGTATACCCTCTATTACACCGTCATAGTATACCCTCTATTACACTCTCATAGTATACCCTCTATTACACTGTCATAATATACCCTCTATTACACTGTCATAGTATACACTCTATTACACTGTCATAGTATACCCTCTATTACACTGTCATAATATACCCTCTATTACACTCTCATAGTATACCCTCTATTACACTCTCATAATATACCCTCTATTACACTGTCATAATATACCCTCTATTACACTGTCATAATATACCCTCTATTACACTGTCATAATATACCCTCTATTACACTGTCATAGTATACCCTCTATTACACTGTCATAGTATACCCTCTATTACACTGTCATAGTATACCCTCTATTACACTGTCATAGTGTACCCTCTATTACACTGTCATAGTGTACCCTCTATTACACTGTCATAGTATACCCTCTATTACACTGTCATAATATACCCTCTATTACACTGTCATAGTATACCCTCTATATCACTGTCATAATGTACCCTCTCTCTCTCACTGTCATAATATACCCTCTCTCTCACTGTCATAATGTACCCTCTATTACACTGTCATAATGTACCCTCTATTACACTGTCATAATGTACCCTCTATTACACTGTCATAGTATACCCTCTCTCTCACTGTTATAATGTACCCTCTCTCTCACTGTTATAATGTACCCTCTCTCTCACTGTTATAATGTACCCTCTCTCTCACTGTTATAATGTACCCTCTCTCTCACTGTTATAATGTACCCTCTCTCTCACTGTTATAATGTACCCTCTATTACACTGTCATAGTATACCCTCTCTCTCACTGTTATAATGTACCCTCTCTCTCACTGTTATAATGTACCCTCTCTCTCTCACTGTCATAGTGAACCCAACAGATTTCATCCAGTGAGACTTTCCTCTGTCATACTGTCAGGCGTTATACTTACAACCTTCAACAAGTTTTAGCTTCAGACAGTTTTTAGAAGTATAAAAAGGAACAGCTCACATTGGTAAACTCTAGGTGAATGTTCCAGATTTAGCACACATGTTCATCTGCAGTTCCCGGGCAAGTTGATGGTAAAACAAAACAAAAAAACAAATTCAATACAATACACACATCCAACTGAGCAGTATATATCAACCAGGCACACAGAAAACCAAACCTTTCAAAGCAGTCAGACCTTCCCTGAAGGTAATAGAGCAGGAAGCTTCTCTCCAGACTTCATAACAGAGTCTGTGCCAATTCGCCACCCAAGCTGGTATTCTGAGGGCGTATCGAAGAGTCAAATTGGCTACGATGCATATCTATGGGTGGGAACGCCAGCTCACAACAGTCCTTTCTGATTGGTGTCGCTGGGATTCCGGCGCTACCAATGAATTGCCGGGATTTGAACACCAGATTGTTGCATGAAGTGTCCCAGACCCAGAGAGAGATGTGCAGCATGCAGTAACAGAGTTAGCAGAGCGTAGGTAGTGTGCTGAACTCTCACGGGTCTGGCGTTGAGACTAGAACATGTGATCGATACCGACCTGTTGATTAGTGTCTGTTATGTTTGTGTCCGGCTGGTCCCTCAGTTACCTGAGTGACATGAGCAGGATTGCATCCCCGACCTACGTCCCCACACAACAGGACATCCTGAGGGTGCGCGTCCCCACCACCGGCATCATAGAGTACCCCTTCGACCTCAAGAGCGTCATCTTCAGGTGGGCGACATGACATCTCTCTGAGACCTTTGACCTGTCGGTGACTAATCGGCTAGCCGCTGAGCATTTACCTGAGGCTTCTAGTTTGATTCTTGTATGTTTTGTGCTGCTGTGTTGAGACATCCTATTGTATTGTAGCGACTGTAGCAGTTATGCAGGCTCATAAACAATAAACCAAATATAAACATACACAAACAAAATAAACATTATGGCTCCTACATATTGTGTATATGGAGTAACTCCCCCCTTACAGAATCTTTAAATCCATTGTGACTTCTTAGAAATTGTATTTTCCCAAATCACAGCATCAAGTATTCCTTCCAAAACAAAAATGTAAGGGTAACACTTTCGAATAACTATCCCTTATAAATGATTAATAGATAATTCACAAACTGTTAGTTAATGAGTTATTGACTTAAATGTTTGTTAATAGTTGGTTAATGATTTACAGTACAACTATCCCTTGTAAATAGTTAATAGATCATTCACAGACTCATTTTTTTGCATTTATTTGTGGGTTTTTCTGCTCATATCTATTTTTGAGATCCTACTTATCATCCCTACCATGAATGTCCCAATAAGGTCTATAAACTATTGACATGGTCTTAACAAATAGATTTACTAACCTTTAAATAATGATTTGTTACTCACTTCTAAACATTTACATCTACTTTAACATTCTTGTTAAGTCTCTCCTAAGGTTAAATAAAAAATAAAAAACATGTATTAATTTGGGTTTCTATAGGTGTCCTGGTGGAAGGCATTAGTAAGCAGTTTACTAATCGCTTCTTCATGATCTATTAACTATGTATAAGGCATAGTTTTAAATCATTAACCAACTATCAACAAACATTTAACAAGTTATTAATAATGCATTAACTAACAGTCTGTGAAAGATCTATTAACTATTTACTAGGGATATATCTTAAAAAAAAAAAAAAATTAACCAACTTTTAACAAATATTTAACAAGTCATTAATAACTCATACACTAACAGTTCAGCTGCGTATATAACTGTATACGGTACCTTGGTAAACAAACGGTACTTGGCAGGCTTGACCCCTGACCTGACCCTATTATGTTTTGAGTAGGATGGTGGACGTGGGAGGTCAGAGGTCGGAGAGGAGGAAGTGGATCCACTGCTTTGAGAGGGTGACCTCCATCATCTTCCTGGTAGCGCTCAGCGAGTTCGACCAGGTTCTCGTCGAGAGCGATAAAGAGGTGAGACACGGTCATCATCCGGCTGACTGGGATGGGGGGTGTTTGTTTCATGTATCTGAGGTACTTGCGGTGTGTTTGATTGAGGTATGTCTTGTCTGGCAGAACCCTACAAAACAAGGTGTGCCTGCGAGGGAAGCTAAATCAAGCTCTCCTCAAGTGTTTCAATAAAAAGCATTCGGCTGAGGTCTTTCTGTTGAAATCTAAAGGAAAAAAGAATGGTTCTGGTCCGGGTCAGAGAGTTTTGGTCCGGGTCAGAGAGTTTTGGTCCGGGTTAGACAGTTTTGGTCCGGGTCAGACAGTTCTGGTCTGGGTCAGAGAGGTTTGGTCCGGGTCAGAGAGTTTTGGTCCGGGTCAGAGAGGTTTGGTCCGGGTCAGAGAGTTCTGGTCCGGGTCAGAGAGTTTTGGTCCGGGTCAGAGAGTTCTGGTCCGGGTCAGAGAGGTTTGGTCCGGGTCAGAGAGTTTTGGTCCGGGTCAGAGAGGTTTGGTCCGGGTCAGAGAGTTTTGGTCCGGGTCAGAGAGTTTTGGTCCGGGTCAGAGAGGTTTGGTCCGGGTCAGAGAGTTTCAACGTGCTCTTTGTCCTCGCAGAACAGACTGGAGGAGAGCCTGGCCCTGTTCAAGACCATCGTCACCTACCCCTGGTTCCAGGACTCCTCCATCATCCTCTTCCTCAACAAGACCGACCTCCTGAATGAGAAGATCCTCACCTCCCACCTGGGAGACTACTTCCACAGCTTCACAGGTCAGTCTGGCGTTCACAGGTCAGTCTGGCGTTCACAGGTCAGTCTGGCGTTCACAGGTCAGTCTGGCGTTCACTGGTCAGTCTGGCGTTCACAGGTCAGTCTGGCGTTCACTGGTCAGTCTGGCGTTCACAGGTCAGTCTGGCGTTCACAGGTCAGTCTGGCGTTCACTGGTCACTCTGGCGTTCACAGGTCAGTCTGGCGTTCACTGGTCAGTCTGGCGTTCACACAGGCATGTTGAACAGGCTCAGCAGTAGTAGGTCATGTATCCTGTAAGTGTGTTATAACACAGTTACATAACAGCCCCAGAACTTCAATGTTATCACATGTCCCTTGCGCTGAGTGTGTTTGGGTGATGTGTTGCATATTTAGAGGATTAATATTTGTTTGAAACGCTGGTCGCCTGATGTGTAAACCTGGTCTGAGCGTCAACGTAACGTAAACGTCTGAGCCCGACCCTCCCTGGACCAAAGCAGGAAGTCCTCCTGGTCTAACGGTGGGACACCATGGCTAGCATGCTACCTGTCACAGGCGTTTCTATTTTCAAAAGCTCCCAGATAGGATATTATATTACATTACAGTCATTTAGTAGACGCTTTTATCCTAAGTGACTTACAGTACATAATTCCATTTAATGTACAGTAGCTAGTCAGTTTTCTACTACTTGCCAAAACTCACAGGTGCATCTCCCTTCTAAACAAGTGACTAAGAGCATCATCCAGTTCTAAAGCCAAAGTGCAAGAGCAGCAAAATATAAATGCATGAAGTGCTTAGGAGGGAGGATTGTTGTAGTTCTTCTTGAAGAGGTGAGTTTTGAGCCTGTGGTGAAAGATGGGCAGCGACTCTGCTGTCCTGACGTCAGTGGGCAGTTCATTCCACCACTGCGGGGCCAGGACAGAGAAGAGCCGTGACCGTGTCGATCGACCGCAGGAGCCTCGGAGTGACGGGGCAGCCAACCACCCTGAGGTAGCAGAGCGTAGCGGTCGGGAGGGGAGGTAGGGTTCGACCATGGCCTGGAGGTAGCAAGGCTAGTACCAGCCCTGAAGGATAGTACCAGAGTTTTAAACTGGATGTGAGCTGCTACAGGGAGCAAAAGTGGTAGAGGGACCAGCACTCACAAATTCCCCGAAATGGATGCTTTATTGCTTCACAGCAACATGCAAGACAGGCAGGACGAATGTTTCAGCCTCACGGCTGTCTTCAGCGTATACGTGGGGAAGAGGAAGTGTGTTCACATACATAAGACAAACGCATTCAAAGTTGAATACGTGCAGCTGCTACAGGGAGCCAATGTAAGCCAGATATGGAAACTGATGCACTGTAGCACATCATAGATAATATCATTATATTATTATAATAATAATTATTATTATTATTATTATCATTGTATTGCGTTTCTCCTACTGTAGGTCCCCAGCGGGATGCGGAGGCGGCCAAGAAGTTCATCCTGAAGATGTACGTAGAAAACCACGTGGGCCGCCACAAGGCGCTGTACAACCACTTCACGTGCGCCACGGACACGGAGAACATCCGCGTGGTCTTCAAGGCCGTCCGGGACACCGTGTTCCGAGAGAACCTGGACCGCTTCGGACTGCAGTAGGGCGTCTCCGCAGAAACACCCGTTTATTTTCCCGC
>NC_140235.1:41339247-41341747 GCF_949987555.1 Borostomias antarcticus
AGTAAGTAGAGTGAGTAGAGTGAGTAGAGTGAGTAGAGTTAGTAGAGTGAGTAGTTGAGTGAGTAGAGTGAGCAGAGTGAGTAGAGTGAGTAGAGTGAGTAGAGTGAGTAGAGTGAGCAGAGTGAGTAGAGTGAGTAGTAGAGTGAGTAGAGTGAGTAGAGTAAGTAGAGTGAGTAGAGTGAGTAGAGTGAGGAGTGAGTAGCATGAGTAGAGTGAGTAGAGTAAGTAGAGTGAGTAGAATGAGTAGAGTGAGTAGAGTGAGTAGTTGAGTGAGTAGAGTGAGCAGAGTGAGTAGAGTGAGTAGAGTAAGTAGAGTGAGTAGAGTGAGTAGAGTGAGTAGTGAGTAGAGTGAGTAGAGTGAGTAGAGTAAGTAGAGTGAGTAGAGTGAGTAGAGTGAGTAGAGTGAGTAGAGTGAGCAGAGTGAGTAGAGTGAGTAGAGTGAGTAGTAGAGTGAATAGTGTGAGTAGAGTGAGTAGAGTGAGTAGAGTGAGCAGAGTGAGTAGAGTGAGTAGAGTGAGTAGAGTGAGTAGTGAGTAGAGTGAGTAGAGTGAGTAGAGTAAGTAGAGTGAGTAGAGTGAGTAGAGTGAGTAGAGTGAGTAGAGTGAGCAGAGTGAGTATAGTGAGTTGAGTGAGTAGAGTGAGTAGAGTGAGCAGAGTGAGCAGAGTGAGCAGAGTGAGTAGAGTGAGCAGAGTGAGTAGTAGAGTGAGTAGAGTGAGTAGTAGAGTGAGTAGTGAGTAGAGTGAGTAGAGTGAGTAGAGTGAGTAGTAGAGTGAGTAGCATGAGTAGAGTGAGTAGAGTGAGTAGAGTGAGTAGAGTGAGCAGAGTGAGTAGAGTGAGTAGTAGAGTGAGTAGAGTGAGTAGAGTAAGTAGAGTGAGTAGAGTGAGTAGAGTGAGTAGAGTGAGTAGTGAGTAGCATGAGTAGAGTGAGTAGAGTAAGTAGAGTGAGTAGAGTGAGTAGAGTGAGTAGAGTTAGTAGAGTGAGTAGTTGAGTGAGTAGAGTGAGCAGAGTGAGTAGAGTGAGTAGAGTGAGTAGAGTGAGTAGAGTGAGCAGAGTGAGTAGAGTGAGTAGTAGAGTGAGTAGAGTGAGTAGAGTAAGTAGAGTGAGTAGAGTGAGTAGAGTGAGTAGAGTGAGGAGTGAGTAGCATGAGTAGAGTGAGTAGAGTAAGTAGAGTGAGTAGAGTGAGTAGAGTGAGTAGAGTTAGTAGAGTGAGTAGTTGAGTGAGTAGAGTGAGCAGAGTGAGTAGAGTGAGTAGAGTAAGTAGAGTGAGTAGAGTGAGTAGAGTGAGTAGTAGAGTGAATAGTGTGAGTAGAGTGAGTAGAGTGAGTAGAGTGAGCAGAGTGAGTAGAGTGAGTAGAGTGAGTAGAGTGAGTAGTGAGTAGAGTGAGTAGAGTGAGTAGAGTAAGTAGAGTGAGTAGAGTGAGTAGAGTGAGTAGAGTGAGTAGAGTGAGCAGAGTGAGTATAGTGAGTTGAGTGAGTAGAGTGAGTAGAGTGAGCAGAGTGAGCAGAGTGAGCAGAGTGAGTAGAGTGAGCAGAGTGAGTAGTAGAGTGAGTAGAGTGAGTAGTAGAGTGAGTAGTGAGTAGAGTGAGTAGAGTGAGTAGAGTGAGTAGAGTGAGTAGAGTGAGCAGAGTGAGTAGAGTGAGTAGAGTGAGTAGTGAGTAGAGTGAGTAGAGTGAGTAGAGTAAGTAGAGTGAGTAGAGTGAGTAGAGTGAGTAGAGTAAGTAGAGTGAGTAGAGTGAGTAGAGTGAGTAGAGTGAGTAGAGTGAGCAGAGTGAGTAGAGTGAGTTGAGTGAGTAGAGTGAGTAGAGTAAGTAGAGTGAGCAGAGTGAGTAGAGTGAGTAGTAGAGTGAGTAGTAGAGTAAGTAGAGTAAGTAGAGTGAGTAGAGTGAGTAGAGTGAGTAGAGTGAGTAGTAGAGTGAGTAGCATGAGTAGAGTGAGTAGAGTGAGTAGAGTGAGTAGAGTGAGCAGAGTGAGTAGAGTGAGTAGTAGAGTGAGTAGAGTGAGTAGAGTAAGTAGAGTGAGTAGAGTGAGTAGAGTGAGTAGAGTGAGGAGTGAGTAGCATGAGTAGAGTGAGTAGAGTAAGTAGAGTGAGTAGAGTGAGTAGAGTGAGTAGAGTTAGTAGAGTGAGTAGTTGAGTGAGTAGAGTGAGCAGAATGAGTAGAGTGAGTAGAGTAAGTAGAGTGAGTAGAGTGAGTAGAGTGAGTAGTAGAGTGAATAGTGTGAGTAGAGTGAGTAGAGTGAGTAGAGTGAGCAGAGTGAGTAGAGTGAGTAGTGAGTAGAGTGAGTAGAGTGAGTAGAGTGAGTAGAGTAAGTAGAGTGAGTAGAGTGAGTAGAGTGAGTAGAGTGAGCAGAGTGAGTATAGTGAGTTGAGTGAGTAGAGTGAGCAGAGTGAGTAGTAGAGTGAGTAGAGTGAGTAGTAGAGTGAGTAGTGAGTAGAGTGAGTAGAGTGAGTAGAGTGAGTAGAGTGAGTAGAGTGAGCAGAGTGAGTAGTAGAGTGAGT
>NC_140235.1:41357880-41367880 GCF_949987555.1 Borostomias antarcticus
AGAGAGAGGGAGAGAGAGAGAGAGAGACAGAGGAGAACATGTTTTTCTGTGGACCAGAACCAATTGATTGCAGCGATTTTTTGTATTACTGGACAGGATCCTCATTCCTGTGCCATTGTCACCTGGGGCTAGTTAGGACCCGCTGCTGTGAGTGAGGAGGAGAGGAGGAGAGAGGAGGAGAGGGGAGGAGAGAGGAGGAGGGGGGAGGAGGAGAAGAGAGGGGAGGAGGGAGTGGAGAGGGGAGGAGAGAGGAGGAGAAGAGGGGAGGAGAGGAGAGGAGAGGAGAGGAGAGGAGAGGAGAGGAGAGGAGAGGAGAGGAGAGGAGAGGAGAGGAGAGGAGAGGAGAGGAGAGGGGAGGGGAGGAGAAGAGAGAGGAGGAGGGAGTGGAGAGGGGAGGAGGGAGTGGAGAGGAGAGGGGAGGAGAGAGAGGAGGAGAGAGGGGAGGGGAGGGGAAGACAGATAGGAACATGGAGAACTGGATGGGGAGATAAAGAGCGATAGACTGAACCACCTTCACGCCCGGAGGGAGGAGAGAGACATCCCATCTCACTTTATCAACCCGGACTATTAATCTCATCTTCTCCGTCTCTCTCTCTCTCTCTCTCTCTCTCTCTCTCTCTCTCTCTCTCTCTCTCTCCTTCTGTATCTCTGCATCTCCTGTTATTTCTGCACACAGATTAAGACTATAGATATAGACAACCCAGAAGGGCATTTCGGGGAAAATCTCCTGAGACATCAGACGGTCTAGGAGCAGGTTTGGGCTCCTGAGACGTCAGCCCGGTCTAGGAGCAGGTTTGGGCCCCTGAGACGTCAGCCCGGTCTAGGAGCAGGTTTGGGCTCCTGAGACATCAGACGGTCTAGGAGCAGGTTTGGGCTCCTGGGGGTCAGCCCGGTCTAGGAGCAGGTTTGGGCTCCTGAGACATCAGCCCGTCTAGGAGCAGGTTTGGGCTCCTGGGGGTCAGCCCGGTCTAGGAGCAGGTTTGGGCTCCTGGGGGTCAGCCCGGTCTAGGAGCAGGTTTGGGCTCCTGAGAGATCAGCCCGGTCTAGGAGCAGGTTTGGGCTGCGTCTGGGAAGCAGTTCCATGCTTGTGTGAGTTGAGAGAACGTGGCGACTCTGTTGACCCTCTGTTCCAATGTTGACCAGCCATGACAGCAGGTGTGTCCCTCAGTATGAATAACATGAGGGGACTGAGAGACGCTAAACCTGCTTCATCAACACAGTGGACCAGTCATATCACCTGCATTAGGACAGACCTGCTACTGTCTTCCTACACCTCCCTCCTTCTCTCCCTCCTTCTCTCCCTCCTTCTCTCCCTCCTTCTCTCCCTCCCTCCCTCCCTCCCTCCTTCTCTCCCTCCCTCCCTCTCTTCCATAGGATATATATCTGTCCTCGACTAGGGATGAGACTAGGATGAGTCCATAGCTGTCCTCTAGGGGGGGACTAGGATGAGTCCATAGCTGTCCTCTAGGGGGGGACTAAGAGTCCATAGCTGTCCTTTAGGAGGGGAATAGGATGAGTCCAAATCTGTCCTCTAGGGGGGGAATAGGATGAGTCCATATCTGTCCTCTAGGGGGGGCGGGGCTAGGAATTGTGCTTATTCAGATCACATCTGAAAGGCTCCTCTGAACAGCCAATCAGATCCTGTTTTCACAGGCCGGTCCTCTGAGCAGCCAATCAGATCCTGTTTTCACAGGCCGGTCCTCTGAACAGCCAATCAGATCCTGTTTTCACAGGCAGGTCCTCTGAACAGCCAATCAGATCCTGTTTTCACAGGCAGGTCCTCAGAGCCACAGAGGAACACCACTTGTTTTATTGGCTCCCATTAATCAGCTTCCACCCACACACACACACATAAATACACACACACGCACACACAAATACGCACACCCACACAAATACGCACACACACACAATAAACGCGCGCACACACACACACACACACAACAACACACACACAGATCTTTCTGGCTTCAAAAGCGAATTTTAAGCAGAGCGGCCATTAGTGCCGAGTCAGATCAAGTCATCAATCAGGTAGTAATGCAGTCCTGTAGTGTAGGGGACATGTCTAATGGGCACATCTAACCGTGGCCATTACCTGGAAAGGTTCCTTTATTTTACTAGTATCTCCGCATGCAAACCATGATGGATTGTGGGTAGGGCCGGCCGTTGGCTGAAGGATCGCGAGACGTCAGGTGCGGTTATCGCGGATCGAACGTGATGAATGAGCGAACGTTCGACTGCTTTGTTTCAATGAGAATTCTAAATGTTCTTTTCCTTCAGACAGACGGTCTGGCTGGAGGTTACTGAGAACAAACTGCATTAATACTGACGGGAAATACACATGCATCCAAGAGAGAACAGTGACAGGTGCTCGAGTGAAAACGATAAAGTGAAGAAAGAAGGGAGGTCTGAGCGCCTCGTGGTTTATTTAGGTCTACCGCGCAATGTGTCGGCAGCGCGCGGCCTTCTTCAGGTCACAGGTGACACCACACATGAACTAACATGACATGTAGGTGGTGGCATATATTAGAGCAGCAGGATTAGAATACAGCTGAAAAGCACAGCTTCACCACAAAACATGGGTTATAGCCTAACCCTTATCACAAATCACATCATCATATACTCTTTTCACAACTGTATCTGTCCGCTTGGCTTAACCCGAAGCTCTACTGTAGCCTGTATATAAATACACGTGTGCTTCCCTCTGGAATATGTAGGGGTGGGTCGTGTGCCCACCTCCCTTGTTCTCTGTAAAGCGCATTGTGTTGCCTCTGGGTATGAAATGCGCTATACAAATAAAGCTTTGATTGATTGATTGATTGATTGATTGATGCATACTGAACATGCCCGTTTGGTCAGGAGCTGTAACCAGCAGGGGGCAGTGTTGCCTTTATGAAGTGTTGGACCCACACGTACGAACACCAACAAATACCCTCCAATTTACATAATATAATAGTGTGTTGTCTTCATCTCGATATGTTGTGTGTGAAATGTGACACAGTGCGGTTGCTGATCCATCGCAGAACCTCTTGTCAGAGGAAGAGACGAGTCAGTCCAGAGGGATGATTTCACGATCATAAGACAAATAATATCTCTTTCTTAAGAAAATCGATCAAATTGCTTGAGAAGGATACATGAAACGGGTCCAAGATTAAAACTTGAAAACTCTGTATTTCTAGCCAGTCTTTCAGGGTATCAGATCTGTCTGTGAAGTTGATCGTGGCTCTACTAGCCTACCTACTGTAACTAAGCTTCAGTACCGATTAATTTGCCTCGTCTCAGACAGTCTGCTACACGTGGGTGTGTGTGTGTGTGTGTGTGTGTGTGTGTGTGTGTGTGTGTGTGTGTGTGTGTGTGTGTGTGTGTGAGAGGGGGGGAGATTAACGGTGCTGACCAGTCCAGCACACCGGCTACGTGCCTCCTCTACCATCCTCAAACCCGGGGAGAAACCCGCGTCTGTGCGGGTCAGATCCGCCTCTCCCGACTCTCTCGAGCATGTCTCTATCCGGGTCTCCCGACTCCTCCAGCATGTCTCTATCCGGGTCTCCCGACTCCTCGAGCATGTCTCTATCCGGGTCTCCTGACTCCTCCAGCATGTCTCTATCCGGGTCTCCCCACTCCTCCAGCATGTCTCTATCCGGGTCTCCTGACTCCTCCAGCATGTCTCTATCCGGGTCTCCCCACTCCTCCAGCATGTCTCTATCCGGGTCTCCTCCTCCAGCATGTCTCTATCCGCCTCTCCTGACTCCTCCAGCATGTCTCTCTCCGGGTCTCCCCACTCCTCCAGCATGTCTCTATCCGGGTCTCCCCACTCCTCCAGCATGTCTCTATCCGGGTCTCCTCCTCCAGCATGTCTCTGTCCGGGTCTCCCCACTCCTCGAGCATGTCTCTATCCGGGTCTCCCGACTCCTCCAGCATGTCTCTATCCGGGTCTCCCGACTCCTCGAGCATGTCTCTATCCGGGTCTCCTGACTCCTCCAGCATGTCTCTATCCGGGTCTCCCGACTCCTCGAGCATGTCTCTATCCGGGTCTCCCCACTCCAGCATGTCTCTATCCGGGTCTCCCGACTCCTCGAGCATGTCTCTATCCGGGTCTCCCCACTCCTCCAGCATGTCTCTATCCGGGTCTCCTGACTCCTCCAGCATGTCTCTATCCGGGTCTCCCCACTCCTCCAGCATGTCTCTATCCGGGTCTCCCCACTCCTCCAGCATGTCTCTATCCGGGTCTCCTCCTCCAGCATGTCTCTATCCGGGTCTCCCCACTCCTCCAGCATGTCTCTATCCGCCTCTCCTGACTCCTCCAGCATGTCTCTCTCCGGGTCTCCCCACTCCTCCAGCATGTCTCTATCCTGGTCTCCTCCTCCAGCATGTCTCTATCCGGGTCTCCCCACTCCTCCAGCATGTCTCTATCCGGGTCTCCTGACTCCTCCAGCATGTCTCTATCCGGGTCTCCTCCTCCAGCATGTCTCTATCCGCCTCCCCCCACTCCTCCAGCATGTCTCTGTCCGGGTCTCCCCACTCCTCGAGCATGTCTCTATCCGGGTCTCCCCACTCCTCCAGCATGTCTCTATCCGGGTCTCCCGACTCCTCGATGTCTCTATCCGGGTCTCCCGACTCCTCCAGCATGTCTCTATCCGGGTCTCCCCACTCCTCCAGCATGTCTCTATCCGGGTCTCCCGACTCCTCCAGCATGTCTCTATCCGGGTCTCCTGACTCCTCCAGCATGTCTCTATCCGGGTCTCCCCCTCCAGCATGTCTCTATCCGGGTCTCCTGACTCCTCCAGCATGTCTCTATCCGGGTCTCCCCACTCCTCCAGCATGTCTCTATCCGGGTCTCCCCACTCCTCCAGCATGTCTCTATCAGGGTCTCCTCCTCCAGCATGTCTCTATCCGGGTCTCCCGACTCCTCCAGCATGTCTCTATCCGGGTCTCCCGACTCCTCCAGCATGTCTCTATCCGGGTCTCCCCACTCCTCCAGCATGTCTCTATCCGGGTCTCCCCACTCCTCGAGCATGTCTCTCTATCCGGGTCTCCCCACTCCTCCAGCATGTCTCTATCCGGGTCTCCTGACTCCTCCAGCATGTCTCTATCCGGGTCTCCTGACTCCTCGAGCATGTCTCTATCCGGGTCTCCTGACTCCTCCAGCATGTCTCTATCCGGGTCTCCCCACTCCTCCAGCATGTCTCTATCTGGGTCTCCTGACTCCTCCAGCATGTCTCTATCCGGGTCTCCCCACTCCTCCAGCATGTCTCTATCCAGGTCTCCTGACTCCTCCAGCATGTCTCTATCCGGGTCTCCCGACTCCTCCAGCATGTCTCTATCCGGGTCTCCCCACTCCTCCAGCATGTCTCTATCCGGGTCTCCTCCTCCAGCATGTCTCTATCCGGGTCTCCTGACTCCTCGAGCATGTCTCTATCCGGGTCTCCCGACTCCTCCAGCATGTCTCTATCCGGGTCTCCCGACTCCTCGATGTCTCTATCCGGGTCTCCCGACTCCTCCAGCATGTCTCTATCCGGGTCTCCTCCTCGAGCATGTCTCTATCCCGGTCTCCTGACTCCTCCAGCATGTCTCTATCCGGGTCTCCCCACTCCTCCAGCATGTCTCTATCCGGGTCTCCCGACTCCTCGAGCATGTCTCTATCCGGGTCTCCCCACTCCTCCAGCATGTCTCTATCCGCCTCCCCCCACTCCTCCAGCATGTCTCTATCCTGGTCTCCTCCTCCAGCATGTCTCTATCCGGGTCTCCTGACTCCTCGAGCATGTCTCTATCCGGGTCTCCTCCTCCAGCATGTCTCTATCTGGGTCTCCCGACTCCTCCAGCATGTCTCTATCCGGGTCTCCCGACTCCTCCAGCATGTCTCTATCCGGGTCTCCTGACTCCTCCAGCATGTCTCTATCCGGGTCTCCTGACTCCTCCAGCATGTCTCTATCCGGGTCTCCCCACTCCTCCAGCATGTCTCTATCCGGGTCTCCCCACTCCTCGAGCATGTCTCTATCCGGGTCTCCCGACTCCTCCAGCATGTCTCTATCCGGGTCTCCTCCTCGAGCATGTCTCTCTCCGCCCCTCCCGACTCCTCCAGCATGTCTCTATCCGGGTCTCCCGACTCCTCCAGCATGTCTCTATCCGGGTCTCCCCACTCCTCCAGCATGTCTCTATCCGGGTCTCCCCACTCCTCCAGCATGTCTCTATCCGGGTCTCCCGACTCCTCCAGCATGTCTCTATCCGGGTCTCCCCCTCCAGCATGTCTCTATCCGCCTCTCCCGACTCCTCGAGCATGTCTCTATCCGGGTCTCCTCCTCCAGCATGTCTCTATCCTGGTCTCCCGACTCCTCCAGCATGTCTCTATCCGGGTCTCCCGACTCCTCCAGCATGTCTCTATCCGGGTCTCCCGACTCCTCGAGCATGTCTCTATCCGGGTCTCCTGACTCCTCCAGCATGTCTCTATCCGGGTCTCCTGACTCCTCCAGCATGTCTCTATCCAGATCTCAGACGCCAGAGGACGGCCTGCACGGTAAGAGCCATCACGGATATCAATATGAGATATCAATAAGACATCAATATGATTTATTTGTAGGCCGGCCGGTCATGTGACCTTGGCCATAGCTTTTTAAATTGTTGTCTTCTTTTTCATTGATTCATCTTTCTTTCTTCAACAAATCGATTGTTATCAAGGAACAAAATATATTTATTCCATGAATGATGATTGGAGAAACTAATATTCATGGTGGTTTACATGTTCATAATGATCTGATTGTGAAACATTATTAACCTCACGCAGTTCTAGAGCTCATTGTTGTCACGGCTACGGTCTTGTATAAATGGATTCCCTGACTCACCTGTTTGTTTGTTTATAAGCCAATTAAGCAGAGCAGATGTCCGGTGTCTGGTGCGTACGTGGCCTGACGGGTCTGGGGGTCAGGGGTTAGGGTTAGGGTCTGACGGGCCTGGGGGTCAGGGGTTAGGGTTAGGGCCTGACGGGTCTGGGGGTCAGGGGTTAGGGTCTGGGGGTCTGGGGGTCAGGGGTTAGGGTCTGGGGGTCTGGGGGTCAGGGGTTAGGGTTAGGGTCTGGGGGTCAGGGGTTAGGGTTAGGGTCTGGCGGGTCTGGGGTTAGGGTTAGGGTCTGACGGGTCTGGGGGTCAGGGGTTAGGGTCTGGGGGTCTGGGGTAAGGGTTAGGGTTAGGGTCTGGGGTAAGGGTTAGGGCCTGGGGGTCTGGGGTAAGGGTTAGGGCCTGGGGGTCTGGGGTAAGGGTTAGGGCCTGGGGGTCTGGGGTAAGGGTTAGGGGGTATGTATTTGTTATTTCGCCTAAGTAGACGTTCTCTTGGGGTTTGAGGAAATAAACATCTGAGAAAAATATCAGGGGTCCAACGCACTGGGTAGTACATGTAGGAGGAGGAATGCAGATTAAAAAGCCTTTATTACTGTAAGTCATGGATATAGGGAAGATAAAAAGCTGACATGTTTCGACCTTGCAGAATCTTGGCTTAAAAGACCCTTTGGGGTCTACAGATGTATGAACTGCCCACACTGCAAGCACTTGGGACCAACTAAAAGCTTTATTGATTTCAAGTCTAAGGATGTATTTTATATTAAGGATTTTATAAATTGTGTAATACTACTTTGGTGATTCATCGACTAACCTGACCTTGCCCTCATGATGTATTCTATGAAGGCCGGACCAAACGACGCCTGCGTCATCAATTAGTTGAACATAAATATGACATCAGAACAGGAAACCTGGACTATTCGATGGCCAGACACGCATTTTCATAACACTAATGATCATTTGTTGAGAATAGGGGCGTTAGGACATATCAGACCATTAACGAGGGGTGGTGACAGGATCTGGAGACTGAAATATTAACGAGGGGAGACTGAACAATCAATCAATCAATCAATCAATCAATCAATCAATCCCTTACTTTTACTGGTCTGAATGGAGACATTGAATTTTCCTGTTTCCTGTGAGTCTTTTTGCGGGACTGATTACTAACAGGTCTATTTCTTTATTTTGTCACACATGTTTATCTCCATTGTTTGTGATCATTGTTTATGTCCTAGTAACGTATTGGATCGGCTACCTGCTTTACCTGATTGCGTACACTTGGATGCAGGATTGATAGCCTATTATATTAATGGGTTCAAGTAGTAACTTCAGTTTAATGGTTGAAGTAGTAACTTCAGTTTGCCCTGACGAACACCGCAAGGTCAAAACATGTCGGCTCTTTGTCTTCTTTATAGCCATGACTTCATAAAGGCTTTTTAATCTACATTCTTCCTCCTGGATTTACCATCGAGTGACTGGGACCTCTGATCTTCTTCATTCTAGACTCAATTCCAGTCAATTCTAAATCCAAAATCATCCCACTGCAATACAAACATTACTGGTGTGACTTTTCCTCTGTCTATCCTTGCTGTGATACTGACTGATAGTGTGTGATATTAACTGGTAGTGTGTGATATTAACTGGTAGTGTGTGTTATTAACTGGTAGTGTGTGGTATTAACTGGTAGTGTGTGATATTGACTGGTAGTGTGTGATATTGACTGGTAGTGTGTGATATTAACTGGTAGTGTGTGATATTAACTGGTAGTGTGTGGTATTAACTGGTAGTGTGTGATATTGACTGGTAGTGTGTGATATTAACTGGTAGTGTGTGATATTGACTGGTAGTGTGTGATATTAACTGGTAGTGTGTGATATTAACTGGTAGTGTGTGATACTGACTGGTGATATTGACTGGTAGTGTGTGATACTGACTGGTGATATTGACTGGTAGTGTGTGATATTGACTGGTAGTGTGTGATATTGACTGGTAGTGTGTGATATTAACTGGTGATATTAACTGGTAGTGTGTGATATTGACTGGTAGTGTGTGATATTAACTGGTAGTGTGTGATATTAACTGGTAGTGTGTGATATTGACTGGTAGTGTGTGATATTAACTGGTAGTGTGTGATATAAACTGGTGATATTGACTGGTAGTGTGTGATATTAACTGGTAGTGTGTGATATTGACTGGTAGTGTGTGATATAAACTGGTGATATTAACTGGTAGTGTGTGATATTGACTGGTAGTGTGTGATATTAACTGGTAGTGTGTGATATTAACTGGTAGTGTGTGATATTAACTGGTAGTGTGTGATATTAACTGGTAGTGTGTGATATTAACTGGTAGTGTGTGATATTAACTGGTAGTGTGTAATACTGACTGGTGATATTAACTGGTAGTGTGTAATACTGACTGGTGATATTAACTGGTAGTGTGTGATATTGACTGGTGATATTGACTGGTGATATTGACTGGTCAGATATAGCATCAGAGCTTGGTTGGGTCATCTTTCAGCCCAAGTGAAGCCCATCCCTGCAGTCTACCTACCAACAGGCGACCTTTAGGCAAGCCAGTAAGATAGTGACTGACCCCTACTGACCCCTCCCACATTCTACCCTCTGAGTCCAGCTACGGCCCTCTGGGAGGAGGGTCAGGGTTCCTCACGGCAGACTAAATACAGTAGATAGAAGAATCAATTTATCCCTTTTAACTCTTAAATAGCGGCAGATGAAGTAGTGACAAGACCAGGAGAGACGAGGATATTTATTGTCCTAATAGAGATCTTTCCACTGTATTTGTATCGTCTATATTATACGCAGCACAGGCGAAAGCCCAAGAAAATGTTCCATTCCTGGAACAATTAAGTTGTTCAAGAAGTACTACCAGGATCCTCCCTCTTAAGCACCTGTTATATTTTTAGTTTGCTATTCTTCACTTTGCCTTCAGCACTAGATGATGCTCTTAGTCACTTGTTTTAGAAAGGAGATGCACTTGTGAGTTCTGGAGAGTAGTAGTACAGACTTTTCCTCCGCAATTATTGTCGCTTTGGATGAAAGCGTCGGCTAAATGACTGTGATGTGATGTAATGTTCTGTGTGTGTGTGGAACCTCTGTTCTGCCAGGTTCCTGGGTGGAGCTGGAGGAACCGGCAGCTGTGGTGAGCAGCAGGGA
>NC_140235.1:41375380-41377880 GCF_949987555.1 Borostomias antarcticus
TCTTTCTCTCTGTCTCTCCCTCTTCTTCTTCTCCTCCTTGTATCGGTTGGTTGTTATTGTCCTCTTCCTCCAGACTCGGGTCCGAGGTGCTATATATCCAGGCACACCTCCAGGAGCCATGTCACCATCCCGTCATCCACGACCGTCTGGCCACGCGTTCCGTTGAGTGTCCGGTACGTCGGACAGGACAGTCCTGGATGACGTGGTCGGCGGTTTGTTCCTCGACGCCACACTCGCACGCCGCCACACAACCTGCTTCGCTGTTTCGTACCCCGCCCCCAGATAGCAAGCGGATCTGGGCCATATACAGGCCAGATCTGGCCCTTGTGGCTTAGTTCTGACCCATATATGGCCCAGAATCATTACACATCCGCTTGCTATCTGGGCCTGCTGTCATGCTGAGAGTGTTCTGGAGCTAGACTGCAGTTGAAATTTAGCTTTTTTGCTAAGACTGACACATTTACCCCTGTGGCTGATTAATGTGTACTGTCCCTGTTCAAATAAATAAATAAAATGAAATGAAATGCAGCTGCAGAAGTGCATTAATTTATATTCCCTGATGAGGTGGGCTTTAACCTGGTCAAGAGAAGGTGCCGGGGCAGGACTGTCATCGGCCAGCGTGTCATGGTTGAGGACCCTGGCCAGCGTGTCATGGTTGAGAACCCTGGCCAGCGTGTCATGGTTGAGGACCCTGGCCAGCGTGTCATGGTTGAGGACCCTGGCCAGCGTGTCATGGTTGAGGACCCTGGCCAGCGTGTCATGGTTGAGGACCCTGGCCAGCGTGTCATGGTTGAGGTCATGGTTGAGGTCCCTGGCCAGCGTGTCATGGTTGAGGTCATGGTTGAAGACCCTGGCCAGCGTGTCATGGTTGAGGACCCTGGCCAGCGTGTCATGGTTGAGGTCCCTGGCCAGCATGTCATGGTTGAGGAGCCTGGCCAGCGTGTCATGGTTGAGGTCCCTGGCCAGCATGTCATGGTTGAGGAGCCTGGCCAGCGTGTCATGGTTGAGGAGCCTGGCCAGCGTGTCATGGTTGAGGACCCTGGCCAGCGTGGAGGGAATATTACAATGTGTGCTGCCATAAACCACCACGGTGTCCTCCATCACCATACAACAACAACACAGCCCATCTCCTCACATTCCTGGAAGAACGACACAGCCTGCTCATTCCACCAGACCAGACGAATGGCCCAGAGCAGCTCAAGTACGTTGTCATCTGGCACAACGTAGGTTTCCACCGGGCTGCTCTGGTCCTGACTGGTTCCGCGACTACCCACAATGCTCGGCTGTGTTTCTCCCACCATACTCTCATTCCTCAGAGGAGTTTGGGGAGCTTTTCTCAGCTTGGAGATGGAAAGTCTATGAGCGGAACCCACAGGCCCGGATCCCACTGCTCCAGGCTGTGGAGGAGGCATGTGGTGGCATTACTGCAGAGGCCTGTCAAGACTTCATGCGCCATTTATCCAGATAGATAATACTTACTTCCCTGGTTACTTGGCCAGGGTGAACATCGCCTGCGACGTCCTGAGGCCAGACGGCAACCAAAAACAGGACGCTGCCTAGTCGGGTTTAGTTTTGTACTGTGCAGGCCTATTTTCTGTTGAAATCCATTCCATCCAGGTGTTTTCTGATTTTTGATTGATTTTTTGTGTGTTTTGTGGTTTGTGTGTAGAGTTCTGAGGATGTTTGTATACAGGGTTAAATTGGGAGGTTTTCCTCAGTGATCAGGCTGTTTGATGTGGAAGGTTTTCCTCAGTGATCAGGCTGTTTGATGTGGGAGGTTTTCCTCAGTGATCAGGCTGTTTGATGTGGGAGGTTTTCCTCAGTGATCAGGCTGTTTGATGTGGAAGGTTTTCCTCAGTGATCAGGCTGTTTGATGTGGAAGGTTTTCCTCAGTGATCAGGCTGTTTGATGTGGAAGGTTTTCCTCAGTGATCAGGCTGTTTGATGGAAGGTTTTCCTCAGTGATCAGGCTGTTTGATGTGGAAGGTCAGTGATCAGGCTGTTTGATGTGGGAGGTTTTCCTCCGTGATCAGGCTGTTTGATGGGAGGTTTTCCTCAGTGATCAGGCTGTTTGATGTGGGAGGTTTTCCTCAGTGATCAGGCTGTTTGATGGAAGGTTTTCCTCAGTGATCAGGCTGTTTGATGTGGGAGGTTTTCCTCAGTGATCAGGCTGTTTGATGTGGAAGGTTTTCCTCAGTGATCAGGCTGTTTGATGTGGAAGGTTTTCCTCAGTGATCAGGCTGTTTGATGTGGAAGGTTTTCCTCAGTGATCAGGCTGTTTGATGGAAGGTTTTCCTCAGTGATCAGGCTGTTTGATGTGGAAGGTTTTCCTCAGTGATCAGGCTGTTTGATGGAAGGTTTTCCTCAGTGATCAGGCTGTTTGATGGAAGGTTTTCCTCAGTGATCAGGCTGTTTGATCAGGCTGTTTGATGTGGAAGGTTTTCCTCAGTGATCAGGCTGTTTGATGTGGAAGGTTTTCCTCAGTGATCAGGCTGTTTGAT
>NC_140235.1:41382880-41385380 GCF_949987555.1 Borostomias antarcticus
TATCATATCAAAACATAACCTAGGGGTAGAGAGGTACAAACAAATCACAACTAGAGTTTGCCCTCCCAGATGGCAGTGGTACTGTGTCATGTTCTGGGTCTTGGCCCACGGACCACAGCTCTAGAATGCTGGGTGTTGTGAGTTGGATAGCCTTGGTTGGGGCCACATCCAGACCCCGGATCATCCTGGCCGTCCTTAACTGTAGGAGACAAATCAAATGTTTAAATACTGTTCAGTATAAAGCGAAGAGGGTCAGCTACCAACATATCAAAGCATGTTACTCACCCGACCAGATCATGGAAATTATAGGTTACGATCACAAAATTACAGATTGTAGGGTACAGTGTTCCAAACATGAGAACAGAGTTTGGTCAAAGGGCTTTTAGCTTTGCTGTCCAATCATCCTGGAAAATCTTGCAAAATAAGGACCTGACACTTGATCATTAATAGGCGTAACGATTGATTATTTTAAATCCCAGATCTGAGAGCTGCTTACAGCAGAATGCAGATGTTTCTGTAGAAACATTTCTAGCAATGTCGCTGCTAGGAACGTGTGCATTACCTTTGTGCTTGGACACCATGCAGAGGATGGTTCTTGTTGAGAGTTAATTACCTTTTCACTAATGTAGGAGTTTTCAAGTTTTTTTAAAGTTATTTGATGGTTTTTGCTCTGTTTTATCTGTTAATGTACCTTGTGTTGTGCTGCGTTTGTACGCTGCCTTCTTCCAGCACTCACTTGCAAAGGAGATGCAGATCTCAATGTGATTTGACTGATTAAATTAAGTCAGAAAATTATATATTCTAAAATAGTGAAATGACATCATGATTTAAAACTTTCTTCAGAACTCTCATGTGTCTGCAGGGTCTCAGAAAGCCGGGGTTGGGGTTTGAGCCCGATGATGTTTAGACAGAATTAAAGGGTTCAGGCTGAACCCAGAAACCACACCATGATGTAACCAAACCAAGGTCTCCTGCAAAGGGCGACGGTCTGCTCAGATGTTCCCGCTGTGGTATCATAAACTCTCTCTGGGGAGGTTACCTACTTCCTGATCCCTCGACCAATCAGAAGACAGCTTACTCGTTGAAAGTCTTATGTCAGCTTATTCGGTAGGTCAGCTTCTTGGATGGGCTCCACACCAGGAAACACCGAATGACTGTGCAGCACCGTCCAAGTGACCCGCAGCAGACACCTCCGGTACTGTACTGGGCTAGAGAAAGTATGACTCACTCCGTGTTTTGATGTGGTTGCTGTGTGTTTGGCCTTTTATGGAGCCGGGAGCTAAGGAAAGGTTTTACGAGCGAATCGATGTAAAATGCCATCCCGACCACAGCTCTGTGATAAAGCAGCGGTGTATTAGTTAGCTAGTCTGCAGCCCCGACCACAGCAGCTGCTGTCTGAAACAGGAGAAGCCAACGGTGGCAATATTAGGTAGTCTGGTGCCTGAACACTGCCTCAACCAACACCAACCAACACCAACCAACGCCAACCAACACCAACCAACACCAACGTTGGATCGGTGTGCCATGTTTGTTGGTGACTGTTGTCCTTGGTTGGATGGATTTTAAAGCTGAATTTTAAACTTCCAACATTTGAATGTGTACAGAACTTTGTTTGGTCCCTTAATTGTTTGGGACCATTTTTGCCGTAACAGTTGGGTGTTACAAGTTGGCGTTGGTTGGGGCCGTGAACAGGCGCCATAAATGGTAAATTGGTAAGTGGACTGCACTTATATAGCTCTTTTCCACCTTAGCGGCACTCAAAGCGCTTTACAATGGCCTCTCATTCACCCATTCACACACACATTCACACACCAAAGGCGGTAGCTGCCATGCAAGGTGCTAACCTGCTCATTGGGAGCAATTTGGGGTTAGGTGTCTTGCTCAAGGACACTTTGACATGTGGACAGTCGGAGCTGGGATTCGAACCACTGACCCTTCGATCATTGAACGACCCGCTCTACCAACTGAGCTACAGCCGCCCCATAAGGGTCCGGAGTTGCCCAGTGGCTGACCAGGCCTATCCGTCTGCAGTAGCCTCTCCACCTGACTCACTGTAGACTGTTGATGTACACACTGTACCTGACTGTGCCTTCTTTTATTTCCCTTCGTGTACTTTGTGCCTGCTGAGTCTTTTTGTTGTGCGGTGTATTGCGTGTCTGCTACAGCACAGGAATTTCCCTACAGGGATCTGTCTGTCTGTCTGTCTGTCTGTCTACTGTCTACCGGAGACTGAAATACCTTCAGACCACAAATGTCTCCCAGAAGCACCTGAAATCTAATTGGAACAAACTGCACCACACTTAAAAAAGAAAAGGTCTTTGAACAGAACAGGGACTGGGACCAAGAAAAACAAACAGTATAAATAGTTTATTTTCCGTTCCACGGTGCCGAATGTGACAGTTCTGCTGGTGCCAGACACCTTAGCAACCTGGGGCCCTGGGCTGGGGCCGGGGGGGCGAGGGGGGCAGGGGGGGCCGGGGGGGCCAGGGGGCAGGGGGGC